>NW_026704961.1:980000-1315225 GCF_029867415.1 Vicia villosa | reverse complement strand
TTTTTAGCAGAAGTTGACCCACAAAAAACCAATTTGTATGTATGATTTGTCGACTTAAAAGCAAAATCATTCTTCCCAACTTTAAAATTTTGCATGATATAAGAGTTTCCTGTTTCAATTTCAGATTTGAATTTCGAAAGCAAATAAGCAGGGACAACAGCCTGAATCATATCACGCTGCAGGAAATAAACATTTCATCATCAGTGGTTAATCACACAAAACATATTATAAGTAATCATTGGGGAACCATATCTTGCTACAGTACCTTAGAATCAACCAAAACCATCTCCATGTGTTCTTTGTTTGAAGAACTTGTGACAGTCCACAGATGTTTGCACCTAACAGCGATCTTCCACAAATCTTTTGAATCATTGATCTCTTTCAATGGCTCAATTGGGCGAGACATGATTCACATACAAACACTGCAAGAAAAGTAGAGATATCAGTTAATCATCAAAGATTAATCAAATGGAGATGAATATAAACAGTGTTTAACAAAAGTTAGAGACGGAGGTGATGGAGACGAAGGTAGTGTCTTGAGATGAAGGAGGAGTGAAAAACGCGGCGGAGGTGATGGAGACGAAGGATTTGTCTTGAGATGGAAGAGGAGCGGAAATCGCAGGGTACTGAGATGCAGCAGATTAGACATGTCAAAAGTTGCATTTGGTCATGTTTTATGCAGGCTATGGAACACAAAAGGTTTATTGAACAATGAAAGGTTGCAGTTAATGAAGAAATGGAGTTCTGTGTTTTCCAAGCCAGATATGGTGGCTTTTTTTCTTTGATTCACGTGGCCAGGGATTTATTGTGTATGGGAGTAATTATGGGTTGGCTTATATTATCAATGCAACTTTTGACATTATTTCACCTATATTATAAAATAATATAATATAAAATAGATAAAATAGATTAAAAAAAAGGAAAAACCAAATAAATGAAAATGAAATCAGCCAATCAAATAGTGACACAATAGATAGCATTTAATGTCAAATGAATATGGTGGCTTTATTTTTCAGAAGGACAAATTTACCCATGGAATTTGAACGGTTTTAGTTATTTAATCAGAGGGCTTAAAGTGTAATTATCAGGTACTTTACTTTTTATATATTATAATAGATATTATAAATTGTTCTGATTAAATCTTTCAAACAACGTCACAAATATGGCACTATATAAACTCGTTCAATTGTGTGAATTGAAAAATTCGGAAGTTATTTTAGAATGAAATGATTACTATATTTATTGTTTGAATTTACAAAGACCAATGACATCCATGTTGACAGAACTAACGTATTTAGACTATTTACAATGGAGGTGTTGACTTTTTTTTTCAATAGTTGAATTGGTACAATGGTGTGTTGAATCATATGTTGAAAGTGATGTGGATTATTTAGTGTTGAAAACATTCAACATGTTGAATGAGAAATTAGTGGGGGCCACATAATATTTTTGGCAAATTATTATTGGTTGTTGTGAGTGTTTATATTTTTATTTCATGATAATTATTTAATGTCATTTATTTTATAGTAAATAAATTTTTTATTTATTTTTATTTTCACCAAAATTCATCATTTTTTTTTGTCTATAAATAGAGACTTGGTTCATTTGATTTGGACACACCAAAAAATTCCACTTTTTTCTCTCTAATTTTTCTATTTGACCTTCAACAATCTCTTGTTTGTAGCTCTAAACATACTTGGAGTGAAATGGATCACAACAATAACCCTTTTAACACCCAAAATTCTACTAATTATCCTTTCAACTACCAAAATCCCAACAATTATATACTTCAAAATCAATCTTCCAACTAACAAGGTCCCCAAAATATACCAAATTAAATAAGCTATTAAATTAGAAAAAAATTAAAATAAATTATTTAAATCTTAATTATTTTAATTTAATTTCAATTGATAATAATATTAATATATAATTAATTTTAATATATAATCATAAAACAAAAATATAAAAGAAAATAAGAATATGAAATAAAAGTAGTGGGGTAGGGTGTTGAATTTTATTAAACAAAACTATTGTAGTGAGTAAAAGTTGAATGTGTGTTGAATTATTAGGTGGAAGAGAGAGAAGATGATGTGGAGTATAAAAAGTGAAAAAGTAGGGTGTTGAATTTGGAAACCATTGTAAATAGTCTTAGCACAAATTTTCTATTTCTAACGTATCTAGAATAGTTAGCTCATTCTCCCTCAAACAAGCCAACAGCTCTGACCACAAAAGTAGAAGCTGCTACAATCAAGGCAGCAAAGATTGGAGGAATAATTAAATCAATCTTAGACTTCACAAACAAATGAGAAGGAAAACATAGAATCTCTCCAGGAACATCCAATGGCATTCTAAGGAACCCATCGTTTTCACACTTCTGAGAGAACAAAGAAGAATGAGAAATCGCTGAAACAAAAGTAACCTGCGGTGAGATTGACGCCACTGCCACTGTTATGGTTAAGAGTGTTACCCAAGTGGTTGCATAGGTGAGTATTGGCCATGGTGTTGTCAAGTGTAAACGGAACAAGTTAGAGAGCCAAAGAGACATTTTGAGAAGATGAATGGAATTGTTAGTTGTTTGTTGCTGTTTCTTGGGTGGGTACTTATGTTTTTAAAAACTGGTGTAAGACTACCTAATCTAACAACTACTTTTTGAATTTTGAGGATGTTGGTATGAAAAAATGGTATATAAAGGACCAATGATTTGAATGTCATATTGATGGTTTTGTTGACCAAGTTTTGTGTGTGTAATTTATTGTGGGTTTGGTTGAGCTGTTTTGTTAAATGAATTTTGAGTCACTCCATAACATAACATATAATCATTTGTCTTTGAATCAAGATTCTGGAGTGATAGGAATTATCCTTTAATATTTGGATGCAGAGACTTCTTTTGTTCGTTCAATTCTTTTCCTTGGATGACTCACTACTCTAATGATGTTCCTTTTACTTCTTTTGGTGCATATTGACAGCTTTCTCATATATCATAACTTTTTTTAATTCAGTATTATACATTAAGAAGAAATCATTGGTAAATATTGGAAGACTGAATGAATGATCTCAAAAGTATTGGATTCAGCTACTTTAAATAAAGTAACTCACTTTAGAGAGTAAAGCAAATACTATAACAGTTACAATTTATACAATCATATCAATGGAAGGCAATGCCACCATAAAATAAAGATGGCATAGCTTAAGAGTAATATTATATTCACTCAGTGGTGGAGGGTGATGATGCATTCACCACCTTGAGAGCCAACCATAGAAAACTGCAGAATGACAAGCATAGTACAACCAACATGATTATGGTAAATGATTGGAATGAAATGTATGGGGCCGCAAAGAAAACGATAGCAATTATAGCGCTTTGCCATATCTTTAGCTGTGCAAAAGCCCCTTCCTGCACCACAAAGTAATAGTATCAATTTGACATTAGAGATATTGGTAAAAGAAAAAATGATGAAAACTGAATCAAGCAAAAAAAACATATGCACAATATGAGAACAACAAATCATGAGGATGTCTATGATGAAATTAAAATGTGTTTCTGCATAATTAAAGGGGTAGATTGCATTTGTGTACCATGTCATGCTTAAATAGCATTCCTAGCAAAGCATTGAGCTGCGTCATTAGAACTCCATTACCGATTCCCAATAGAGCAGCCAAAAAGAGTACGTATAAATTACCGAGAAATCCGCTAGATATGCTGCATCAGCATCAGGAGTGCCAAAGAAAATATAGGCGGAATGAAATTACATGGGAAAAATAATATCCACAAACATTAGCCAAACATAAGGAATATTGCAAACCTGAAATTTAGCAGAAGTAATATTAGTACAACCGCCTGAGCAAAAGCTCCAAAAGAAACTATTGATGTAATGGATGTGAGACCAGAGGTGAGACGACCAGCGGCCAGAGAACACTGAAATATTTAAAGAATTAAGACAAAAAAAAACAGATAAAAGAAGAAAGAAATGCTCGCAAGCATGATGTAATCAAGTCACTTCCGAACCACCTCCCAAGGAACTACAGTTTTGCATTTCATGTCAATACTTACTATTCCATCAAAAGCTCCATATGCTGCCATTGCAATACCGACACCGGACACACCAATTGCTGGAGTAACAACATACTTGGTAAATTCAGCCCTGTGAAAAAGTATTTCAGTAGCAAACATAACAAAATAGACAGGTAAGAAAACAATAACTCAGAGAAGCATTATTGACAGGTAAGAAAACATAACAAAATAGACAGGTAAGAAAACAATAACTCAGAGAAGCATTATTGAAGATCACGAGGAAGATAACTTATGGTTCATATGAAATTACCATACAAATGCATGCTGTAGACCTGAATATGCTATAAGGGGTATGATCAACAACATCTTCACATCAGACAATACACTTGTGAGTGATCTACATAGAGACTTAAGGGACTTTGATTCACCAGCATCAGCTTCTGAATGCTTGTATCCTTCCTTACTATTACCACTCCGTTTATGCAGGAAGCACATTAGTATTGCACCAAAGGTCGTAACAAAAAGGAATACAACAAACAATAAAGTTGTGCCTTTGGTACTTCCCTCCTGCAGTGATGAGAAACAAAATCAAATCCAAAGAATATGTAAAATATTTTAAAACAAAACTTGTTACCATCTGAAATGAGAATTCAATGTTTAACGGAACAACAAAAACCAACTCATATTGATATTGGGACTTCGTTGGAAAAGTTGTGTGTTTTTCTAACAGAAATATCCAAGCTCAACTAAATTTGGACCAAGGTGTCTGCCAATCATAAACTTGTTATTTTCTGTCATAAGAATTTAAATAGCTTTAATTTAAATGAAGTCTAACTACCATATACCTGTCCATCACTGAGTAGAGCAAATGTAATAAGATTTCCAATAAACTGCAAAACAGATTTAAAAATAATCAATTTTGAACTCTAGGTAGTTTTTATTTAAAGAAACATAAACAATGAAATCACCAGTGTTAAGTAAAAAAGTTATGACCTGATTAAGTGCATACACACCCCAGAATTCCCCATTAAAGTCACCAATCACTGCACCTTCGTGTAAATTGTTATTTATAGCATGACTGCGAGCAGTGGAAGTTAGATATGTTCCCTGTCCAACCCATAATATAGAAGCACAAAACCCAAGAAACATAGAAGTCGGAACCAGTGTATACCTGCATAACAGTCACTCAATGGTTAATCATATGCAAAATAAACTCATGAAAATCAAACACAGTGCATGTTAATGTTATTGACAGCAGAATAATAATACATGAATATCAAAAACAAGATAACTCCCACTTTGCAGTTACCAATTGGGCTTCAAATTGGCAGCAACATAGAGCCAATAACCAGAAGTTCCAATAATCAAAGCATTCTTAGATCCAAGAATCCGCACCACCAAAGAAGCAAACACAGAAAAAAACGTAAACGACAAATATAATATCCCAAGCGAAGTCGTACCCAAATCCTCCTCCTAAAATTCAAAAAACCATCACAGTTACAATTACTCGCCAGCTTCCAAATTCACCATCAAATTTACTAAGACAGTAACTTAAAAGAAATGAATGAAAACTAACAGTATTGAGAGTGCTCTGTAAATTTTGAGCAGCTGCATAAGCAAGAAAGATCAATAAAAACGCTAAGCTCAGAATATGAACATCTCTAGTGTGGCTTTTGTGTGGTTGAAGTTGAAGCGATGGTTCATCAGTGATAACCAGTGGCGTTTCTTCGTCGCGATGAGTGATTGCAGAAGCCATTGGTTCGAGTTCTGTTTCAGTTTATGGATATTTATTTATGCATAGAAGAAAGAGACAAAAACCTAATAGTAATTTGATTGCGTCACGACGTTGACGCCGAGGCAGAAAAATCGCCGGCGCGTTACCCTTCACGATGCATAGGATATTGGAGATTAGTGAATGTGAAAGTGTGGTTAGTAAAGATTCTGAATCTTGTAACAGTTCCCTGTCATTGCATTCCTTATGCTTTGCCATTGGGTCTATTAATAATATTCTCCTTTTGCTTTTTCAAAAAAAAAAAAAAAAAACAATATTCTGAATACATGTTGGAATTTCAAGGAAATTATGAAAACTAACAAAAGATGGAGCCACCCGCGCCAGAGCATGAGCCATTTCATTAGCTTGTCTTCTAACGAACTTAACATGAGAGTTCCTAAATAAAAGAGCCATCAACCGATTACACTCGCCAGTAATAGCACCAAAGTCCGAATCATTTGGTTTCGGATTAGTCACATTATCCACAACGCGCTTTGCGTCCAACTCGAAATCCATATTGTCAAAACCCAGCTCATGAACCCACTTTAAGGTTTTAAAAAGACCAAGAGCTTCCCCAATAGCAACATCCGTACAAGGCGAAAATCAATCAGTTCGGGCTACAATAAACTGACATGCATCATCTCTAACGCAAGCACCGATACCCACTTTGTTATGTGAAAAGGATGCGTCAATATTACACTTGAGTCTGCCCCTCGAAGGTTTTGCCCATCTGATGATAGTGACCGGGGGTTCGATACTTCTATTATTTGGGTTAATCTGCTGAGCCTCCCTCCATCCTGTCAACAATTGAAGGGCACGTTGACAAATAATGTTCGGAGGATCTTCCACCTGATTCCACACAAGGTTGTTCCTTCCTTTCCAGATACTCCATAAAGTAACTGAGAAAATCGCTTGTTGGTCTTTACTAGATACCTGCAAAAAGGAAAAAATCACAGATGCAAATGTCTCCCCATTGCTAAAAACCTGCTGCAACATAGACCAAAGACCCACTTGTATCCAACACTCAATACTTTTAGGACACTGAAGAAAGAGATGATAATTGTTCTCTTCACCGACCCTACAAGCGACACAGTTTGAAGGGCAATCAATTCCTTTATCCAGGAGTCTTCTTCTAGTAGGCACACAATCTCTGCACAAACGCCATAGGAAATTCTTTACTCTTGGGGGGGTCCTAATGTTCCACAACAGATTCCATCTCTCACTGATTCTAAGGTGAGAGGTATCAATAACATTAGTGATACAGTACCTATAAGCACTCCGAACTGAGAATTTACCGTTAGACTCGTGTTGCCAAAATAAATTATCAGTATGAACCGCGGTAAAGAGGGGTGTATTCTGAATCTTCTCAGCTGCTTCGGCCCCTACTAGAGGAAGGATAACACCCTGATTCCAATACTTACCAATCGGAGACATCAAATCAGATACCTTGAGATTAACCGCTACCAGATTGTTAGGCCAAGGATTAGTCTGAGAGGAGCCGTCGGCCAACCAGAACGGATCCCAAACCGAAATATTCTCTCCTGACCCTATACTCCATTTTAATCCTCCTTTAATCACAAATTTTGAACTCCAGATACTACGCCACACATAGCTAGGATTATGGCCAATATTAGAATTGAGAAAGTCACACTTCGGAAAATACCTGGCTTTGTAAAGGCGGGACACAAGAGAATCTGGCATAGATATGAGCTTCCAAGCTTGCTTGCTTAACATCGCGAGGTTGAAAGCACCAATATTCTTGAACCCCATACCCCCTTCACTTTTAGGCATAGATAGTCTATCCCAAGAAAGCCAGTGAATACCTTTTGCTCTATCCCTTTTATGACCCCACCAGAATCGATTCATCATTTTCTCAATCTCATCAGTTAATGAGGATGGAAGGAGGAAGAGACTCATAATATAGGATGGAATGGATTGCAAAACAGACTTAATCATAGTCTCTCTCCCTGCTTGAGATAGACTTCTGCTACTCCAAGAATTAATTTTCCTCCAAACTTTGTCTTTAATAAAGTTAAGAGCTGATTTCCTGCTTCTACCAATCATAGAAGGAACACCAAGATAATTACCCGTGCCTAGAACCTGTTGGACTCCTAGAAGCGTAGCCAATTCAATCCTCGTATCAGAATCGACATTCCTACTACAGTAGAATTCAGATTTAAGGAAATTAATGGCTTGACCAGAGGCTTCCTCATAAGTGGCAAGAATATCCTTCATAACAGTAGTCTCAGCAATATTAGCTCTGAAAAACAGGAAGCAATCATCTGCGAATAGGAGCATTCCTGCAAACTTTAACACCATGAATATCACCTCTAATTTCAGCTTTTCGGATAAGCGCAGTAAGCCCTTCTGCACAAAGAATAAAAAGATACGGGGATAAAGGGTCCCCCTGTCTCAAACCACGACCGGGAACAATCGGGCCTACCATATTACCGTTAACATTCACAGAGTACTCCACCGTTCCTTTTAGTTTGATTCTTCTTCTTATTCATATTTATTTATCGTTGTCTATTTATTTTTTTATTGTCCCAAGTTTCACCTTCTAGTAACATTGGTATGGTTATGGATGGCAACGGGTTGGGTCGGGTCGGGTGATGGTTTCACACTACCCAAATCTGCATCCGAACCCAAACTCAAATACTGTTTGGGTGGAAAAACAACACCCACGCCCACTCCCGCTGGGTTTCGGAGTTTTTCACCTCAAACCCGAATCCGACACAAAATACATTTTTCCTACAACTTATTATATATATATATATATATATATATATATATATATATATATATATATATATATATATATATATATATATATATATGGGACGACTCAAGTGAGAACACTTGGTTATTATGAGAAATGAGAACAATGAATCATGACCATTAAATTTTGATTTTAATGGACTGGATTGGTTTCTCTTTCTATGATCTTTAATATTTATTTTAAATCAATATAGAAAGAGAAACCAATCCAGTCCATTAAAATCAACAAAATCAAAATTTAATGGTCATGATTCATTGTTCTCATTTCTCATAATAACCAAGTGTTCTCACTTGAGTCGTCCCCTCTTTATATATATCTTTATATATATATATATATATATATATATATATATATATATATATATATATATATATATATATATATATATATATATATATATATATATATATATATATATATATATATATATATATATATATATAAGCGAGTGCGAGTTTCACCCTACCCAAACCCGAACCCGAAATATCGGGTGGCATCCGAACCCAAACCCAAACTCAGTCAACTCGGGTTTTCACCCGTTGACTCGGATTCGGGTGCGGGTGGTGTAACACCCCTTTTTATACCCCAAATATTTAACATATAATCAGAGAATAACATGCATATAATTAAAAAGGGTGTCACATTGATGCTTTTAGAATAACTAAAAACCTAAAAAAAAACTGACAGCATTCATCTACACAGCACAATACTCCTGGTCATTTTAATAACACTTAATATCAAATCACAATTTAACCTGGATATGCATTCACAGCGGAAATATATGATACTCATGTGATTTATAATGATTCATGTCCCATACCATGATCATACATCGACTAGTAGTCTCAATCCAACATAAAACATAATCAAAAGGTTTGGCTTGTAAGCCTCTCAAAAGACATGTAACCAATAAATAAGTTCACCAGTCATAGCATAATACATACACAAACATAACATGAGTTCAATACTCCTAGTCTACCCAGTGTTACATGACCAGAGCATCGACTCACTACCTAGTCTCCAATAACCAAGGAAGAACCTCCGGCTAGGTCACACGCGGCCACTAAACTCCAGAACCTGCATGTCGCCAAACGAGGGCAACATTAAAACAGAAGGATGAGAATACGAACCATTATGAAGAAGTATAACAGAATATAATGGTTAAATCAACAATTCAAGTAATTGGTCATACTATGTAAAACAGGATAGATGATAGTAATCAACACATATTTCACATGTTATCGAGTATACAACAAGCTTAAATAGTATAATATTTCAATTCTACTATTTTATTCTCAATTAAGTACACAATCATAATTCTCACATATTCACACATCTAATCAAATATGTATTCAAACTTCACTCGTTTCAATTATCAAACTCATACACATATCACAACTACATCAACTTCACATAATCAATTATCGCATAATTTTAATGTGACTCAATGCAAGATATGTGACGCTATGCATGTGGTACCGAATTGTGAACCCAAAGTTTCACCGCTTTCCGATTCAATATCTAGAATCCAAGCCACGCTTCCGGTCCGGACAAGACCAAAGCCCACCAAACGTAAACATATAGTTTACCGCTTCCGATCCACTTTAGAATCTAAGCCTCGCTTATGTTTCAAAGCAAACCACCTTTGTTTCAAGGCATCCATGATATGAATGTATGTACAATGTAATCGAACATATGCAATTAAGATCATCTCTACCATCTTAATATTTAGCATATCACAATAATTCACTCAATTAATTATTCCACAATATTGTACACAACATTCTCATCACATAAGCATTATTCACATATAATAATCAACACACAATTCCAATCCAATATTTCAATCAACACTATTAATTAACACTATCATATGTTAACTCACTATTTGTCAATTTCATATGGTTTACTCACTTCCATATTAAACCAACAAGACATTAGTATTTTTATCATCTAACTATTTCAAATTTTTAATTATAGGACCATAATAGAATTAAAAACCAGTTACTATTCTTATGAGGGTATTTTAGTTTACTTAGAAATCAATTCCATTTCACACATGCTTACTTACTAACTAGTCTAAACATGTATGTACATATTTTATATATATATATATATATATATATATATATATATATATATATATATATATATATATATATATATATATATATATATATATATATATATATATATATATATATATATCCCATTTAATGAATTGTGAGGACAACCTACATTTTCATTGAATTAATGATTACCTAGTATGTAGTTACTACACTTGCTCTTACAAAATTCCAAACGCCACAGTTAGGGAAGTGATACAATGGTCCATTAAATGATGATAGCATTTCCACGTTTTTGATTTTATGGCTAAGGAAAAATGGGTACATCATGCTTCTAAAAAAAACAAACAAACCGAAACAGGGCAATGGAAAGATGAGTTTATTCTCATTCTTCATGTAAATATGCTACAGCAAAAGAAAATCTATCAAGTGGTGTTCATTTGGAACAAGGTGGCAGACCCACGTTTTGATTCATTGGGCATTAATTAGTAGCAGCATTTTTTATTCCTACATCAAGTGAATGTGCTACAGTTGAGGGGAGGTAGTATATAATCAATTGGTACTACTTTCATCACTAAGTAGCATATACCCTACCACGGCACTATTCCAAGAGAAGGATTGTTGGTGACTCATATTTTCCTTTGAATCAATGGCAGCTCTATGTACCTATCCCTTTTCTAGTCAATTCGGAGCAGGCATAGGGAAAAGGGGAGGATATTAATTGGTTCCCCATGTGAACTACACAATAACAAGTAGCCATAACACTCCTTTCATTGATCTGTCGCTACAGTAGGTGCCCCAACAATCACATGCCATTGGTATCCGCTACCTACTGTAGCTCATGGACTTTTCTAAATAAAAAAAAAACAAACGTTGTCTCATATTGTGTACACTCACGTTTTCTACTTGGTTTCCCCATTTATTATCAGCATCATGTTCATTTGGTAGGGTTAATAGGGCCCACGGTTTCTTTCATTGGCCAAGAGAAAAGAAATTATTAATAACTAAAATTATGAATGAATGAAACAAGGAGAAATGGAACACAGGTGCGTGTACAGCCACGCTAAGGCACTGTTCCGGTCATCATCACCAAATGGTGATGTCATTCGGTGACCTCCAACCTACACTACATTGGCTATTTCATTTTCATAAACATATGAACACAGGGTGTTTATTTTCTAGTATTACTTTTTGGTTAAACCCCTAATTCCTCTACTGATTTTCCAGTATACCAATGGAATTAAAACACACATTTTATAAGATCTACTATGAACAAATATAACTATGTTAATTTACCAATCATCCCATTATACTAACCCACAATGATTAGGGATTCTCCCCCTTATCTCTTGTTTTCTCCTCCAAAACCCTAGCTTCCTCTTCTTGTTCCTCTCCTCCACTTCTATTCTTGAAAAAAAACCAGAAAAATGAAATGAGTCTCCCCTACCCTATTTCCCTTCTTACTATCTTTATTTATTATTTTGGGCTTTAAAAATTAATAACACCCCCCAATTGCTTATCACTCCAATAAATAGGCCCAATTAATCTAACTCTCTAACAATTTAATTAATTCTATTAAACACAAATGCACTTGAGTTTAATTAATTAAATTAATAATTAAATCTCATAACTATTAAATAATTAAATTAACACACCAAAAGTATAAAATAATATAATAAAGTAAATACTATAAAAAAAACGGGTTGTTACAGGTGGGCCCCGCGGGTTTGGGTCTGTTTGCCATCCCTAGGTATGGTAATAAAAACTATTTTGGTCATCCCACTAATACTTAGAATTTTGCTTTTCATTTTTATGGAGATGTATCTCCGAAATTTACTTGCCTTGATTTTTATATTGATTTCTATTTTGTATTATTGGAATAATGGCTGATAACCATGACAATTAAGATAGGTCGAGGCACAATCATGTATCCCAACATACGTCTGATGGGAATAATGGCTTTTTGTTTTGTATTATAGAAATAATAAATGATTTCGTTCTTGATCATTTTTCACAAGGCCTATGTGACACCTCTTTACTTATTATATATGTTAAACAAACTGCTAGGTATGTGTGGGATGGAGAGATATATTTATTTACTTTTACGTTACATTTGTTTCATACTAATTGAATTGTGAGTGAAGTTGTTATATTTATTTTTACAAGAGTGTGAAATAGTAAAATAGGTAAGCCATGCCAGGAAGATTCTAAACCTGTAACAGAATGCAGACACATGGTTTTGAGATTGTGTTTGTTACTCTAGGCTTGCAGGTTTAGGCTCCACTGGATACATGACTATTAACCATGGCATATTGGCGGCTTTTGTAGATAGGTGGCACAAGAAGACGCCATATTTCCACATCTCTCATGGTGAAATTGCTAGAATAATAATGCAAGTGTGAGTAAGTGGGGAAATAAAATAATCACACATTAGATAGAAATGTGGTGACTTGAGCATTTTTTAGTGGGAGAACTCACTCACCTATCACCTTAAGGTTTTGGGTGAATAAGTGGTGTGTCTCTCACAAATATTCCTAGTCCTACACTATGTATCAATGCTCCCTAGTGGAAAAACTCATCCAACAAATGGTATCATGAGCCTTTGGTTCGAGAAAGGGACCAGTTCATTTGTATCAAAAATCCCATGAAGTGGTGTCCCGTTGCAAGGTGTCAGCGGCGGTACAAGTGTGAGGGGGAGCATTGTGGACTCACACTTGAGGGAGAGTCTTAAAATAAAAATGCAAGTGTGAGTAAGTGGGGAAATAATCACACATTGGATAGGAATGTGGTGACTTTAACATATATAAGTGGGAGAACTCAGTCACTTATCACCTTAAGGTTTTGAGTGAATAAGTGGTATGTCTCTCATAAATATGCCTAGTCCTACACTATGTATCAATGCTCCATAGTAAAAAACTCCCCCAACAGATATGTCAGTTACCCTTGATGATGTCTCGTGCCTTTGTATCTTTTGATTTTTGGAGGAATACTAAATCATTCCCGGATTGGCAAATCCAAGACACTTGAATTGATGGTAAATTATTTTAGACCTGACCTAGGAAAGGTCCAAAAGGAGCATGATACCATGAAAGGCGCTCATGCCCGATTTTCGTACCTGGCTAACCCGTACAAATCCACCCTGGTTGCAATAGTGGGGGTTGGAGGTGATGACGGGAAGGTTTCGTTCCACAAACAACGTGCATTTTAGAAATATTCCGTATACTTGGTTGGAACAGCAATATCGTGGATAAAAGTGCAACATATGTTGATGTTGTTTACCTGACATATTTCATTGGCTGATAGTGGACCCGCAATTACAATTGGGGGGGCACTTGTTTGGTTTGCTTGTATTCCAAACTAGGTGAAGTTTATCTTTGGAAGACAAGACAGATGATTGGTAGTTGCACACTTTTTGTAGTAATTTATCTATAACCTTTACTTTTACTAATATTTTCACAATGATTGAGTTACACTTGTTACTAATATTTTATCTAAACCATTTTAAGGTGTGGATCCTCTTATTAATATCTAAACCATTTTAAGGTATGTATCAAACCTATTTTATTAATATCCGGGTGGAAACGTGAGATGGAATACAATGAGGATTTATCACGTGCTTGTGTAGGATGTTTATTGACTGCATTGTAGCAGATGACATATGCTTATGCCCGTACGACGACCACCATCATACGCGTCCCATGGACGGCATAGCCTTCTCTCTGGATGGTTGACTTGTGGGTCGCGCCTGATGTATCCACATTTTCCTAACCAGGTCATGCGCTAGTTCAGTTATCAACAAATGGTTCCAATACATTCCTTTGTGTTTGCTCCTCCGACAATCCGCCACATAGATCTTGATGCCATGATCAATGATATCTATAGTCATATGGTATCATATAAGGCACATACTGGGCCAGCGGGTGACCTATGGACTTATAAATAGAGCTACATCTAATGGTTTTATTGAGTGTCACATCCTTATATGACACTAGATGTCGTGGGAGCACCAACTAGACCTTCTCAACAGGAGATATTGGAAGACGAGCAGATTAAGGATGACCACACAACATACGTGTTATCGGTCTATCAACGTATAACGTAGATCAGGCTAAGAATGTTGCTCATAGTGTTAAGAATGCAATGGCTAATATTTTTGGAGTTCAACAAGTTTTGGGTACAAGCAAGTATCTCGGTCTATCATCTATGATTGGTAGAAGTAGAAAAATAACTTTCAAATTTATAAATGATAGAATTTAGAAAAGGATTAACTCATGGAGTAGTAATTGTATTTCTCAAGCAGGGAGGGAGGCAATTATTAAGTCAGTTCTCCAATATATTTTGACTTATGTTAGAAGTATTTTCTTGTTGTCATCCTCTTTAAATGACAAAATTGAGAAAATGATGAACTCTTTTTTTTTGGTGGGGGCATAATTGATATCACACTAAAGGTGTCCATTGGCTTTCTTAGCATTGGTTGTCTATGTATAAGAATGAAAGATGTATGAGGTTCAAAAATATAAGCGCATTTAACTATGCTATACTTGGTAAACAAGTTGGAGTTTCATGAAAAATCCTTGTAATTTGGTCACTCATGCTAAATATTTCCATAAGTGTGGTTTCCTTAGTTTAATTATTGGGCACAATCCTAGTCACGTGTGACGGAGTATTTGGAGCTCGAAATTTGTGGTTCGAGGTTGGTACAAGTATAGTATTGGATCGAAAGAGAATATCTCGGTTTGAGGACAAAATTGGTTGTATGATAGCACATCGTTGGAAAATCCTTGGTCAACCAATTCGATTGTGGAAAATCTAAAAGTTTTATGTCTAATGGTTAACAATGTTATATATGAAGCAGGGTCGGCCCTAGGGGTAGGCCACCAGGGCTACTGTCTAGGGCCTCGTTTTTTTTATATTTATATGGTTCTAATTAACTTACTTTTTTAAATAAAAAGTTTAAATTATTTTTATATCAATTAAATAATAGAATCTATTAAAAATTTATGATAATAACAACTATTTAGGATATGTATTCTATAATGGGATGAGATCAAATGACACCAAGGTGTCAAAGTTTAATTTGACATCAAATCTCAACCGTTAAAAAAATTGATCCAACGGTCATGTTAAATTAAATAAAATAATAAAAATATATATAAAGTCTATTTTTTCCCTAAAAAAATAGGCTATTTATATGATCGTTTGATCTATTCTTTTAACGGTTGAGCTTTGGTGTCAAATTAAACTTTGACACCTTGGTGCCATTTGATCATATCCCTTATATAATTGGTTAATTTAAAAATCAAGATCGTCTTAAATTTTTGGAGACTCCGTGTAGATTTACAATAGTTTAACAGCGAAAAATATATTTTATTATTGTTTAAACATAATTAATATTTTTAGGCCCTTTTTAGCCACGACTTAATTGTGAAATTTTTTGAATCTTGTGTAATATTTCGTCTTGTACGCCTTTTAAAGACGGACCTGTTAAAAGTCATACTTATAAATAATAAACTTTTAAGTTCTTTATGTTTTTTTAAGAACTTTGGCGATGTTTATTCAATTATAGTTTTTTTAAATGATAAGCACAATGTAATGTTTAGATGTGTTGATTTTATAATTAAAAATAAAAATTAAATAAAATTGAATGATAACACCAAAATGAGAAGCTTTTTTTAAAATAACCAAGTTTAAAAAAAATTACAAAACAAACTAATATTTTAAAAAAATTACCCATCTAACCATGTTTGTGGATGTTTTCCACGTAGGCGTCATCCCAAATGGCGCATCCTATTTTTTTTCAGTTATCTGTCGATTTTTCTACGGGTTTAGTGTTACCTGGGAATTTACCTAAGAAAATATTTAATATTTAGTCCACAGGTAACTGGAGAAATCTTTAAAAAAATTAGGAGGCGCCACTTGGGATGGCACCTACATGAAAAATACCCCAAATATGGTTAGATGAATAATTTTTTTGAAATATTAATTTGTTTATTTTTTAAAAAAATTTGATTATTAAAAAAAAATTCCCAAAATGATAACACCAAAATTTTGAACAATATAAAATAAATAAATTTTGTACATCCATGTGTTTCATTATAATACAACTACTATCTAATTTAATATTGACGATTATGTATACATAATCTTGGTTGATTTGCATAGAATTCAAGAAATAAATAAATATTTAAACATATAAATCATAACTAAGATGAAAATAAATTGAGCCGAGTTAAACTTTATCAAACATGAGTCTGACTTGTAAAAAACTTTAAAGTTCAAGTCTTATATGTGACCTATCATAAAAATATTTTAGGTTTGAACTTCTCCTTTTTGAAGGGTTGTTTGACCTATTAGTAAACCTAAAAATCTATTTTGTTTGAACATTTATAAATAAAAAATTTTGACTAATATTTAAATTGATTAACAAATTAAAATATTAATGAAACTAAATGCTTCAAATTTATCTATTAACATAAATTTTGCCATATTATTTATTAATGAGAACTAATAAAAACAACTTTACGACATTGTTGATAAGTTTTTATTCAACACGTTTTCATAAACTTTTAAAGATATATAACTAAGGTTTATTATAGCATTTTAATTCAAAACATAAGTAAAATATAATAATAATAATAATAATAATAATAATAATAACAATAATAATAATAATAATAAATTTATTTTTGTTTATTTAAATAGGCCGACTTTTATAACATGTGGCCTAATCTTTTTAATTAAATAGATTTATAAAAGAATTTAGGTCTTTTTTATTTAAAAAAATGACATAGACTTGACTTGCGTAGATGATAGACCTGTGTTATAGTTGGTCTGACTTATTTCCAATCCTAAACATAACAATTAAATATAGATTTTAATTGAAATACACTGAGGTGTAAAGAAGTTTTATATTATCAGTGAATCTCAACCGTTGATTTGTTAAAATTATTGAATTTTTATTTCAATTTCTATTAAAGTACTCCCTCCGTTCCTTTTTAAGTGTCGTTTTAGAAGAATTTTTTTGTTCCTATTTAAGTGTCGTTTTATAATTTAATGTTATAATTTGTCATTTATACCTTTATTTTCTTAATAACTCCACCTCAAATTTTTCAATTAGTTATTGGAAAAAGAGAGTGTATGATTGAATTTACTTGGAAAGAGAAAAATAAATAAGGGTATAATAGAAAAAGTAACTCTAATAATCCACTATCTTGTTTGAAGAGCTTTTTGCTAAAACGACACTTAAAAAGAAACGGAGGGAGTAATTCATTTAAATGGTGTCTGATGATGCATTGTTGGTGTAAAAAAATTTATACTGGCCGCACATATCTATTAATCTCTTAAATATAATAAGATTAATTTGTATGCACTATCACCGTAAAAGATTTTACAACATCAGTTCGTCATCATCAGTTAAATAAATAACTTTGACAAATAAACGGTAGGAATTCACCCGGGGTGTAAAACTTCTTGACCACATCGGTCTATTTCAATTAAATTCATATATAATACATTTAATTTATAAAATCTAAATATTAATTATACTTATAATTGATTATTCTTTTTCACACTACAAATCCCATGATTCCTGATACCATAATAATAATGATTGATAGACAGTTAAGAATATTGTATATACATGAATTGGTCTAAGGAAAGAAAACCTATTAATCTGGAGGAAAATGGCAGGAAGAACCCGAGGAGACCCGTGGAAGAACAGTCCAATTACACGGTTTTCATGGAGTGGCAAAACCATTGCACTGGATCGGAATTCGATAACACTGCCTCCATGGGTGGCAGTAGGGGATCCATTGAGTGGCAAAACCACCCTACTCGATCGCATGACATTAAAATTGAATAAGTTGGGATACAGATACATGATCGATTATGATATCGCAATCTTGGTTCTTGATATTACTATTTACTTACAACAACAAACAATTCGATTGATCAATCTCTTACAAACATGGAACGCAAGGTTCATTGTCGCCTTGAATCGCCTCGACAGGTTTCATGGATGGAAAACATGCAGTAATTCTCAATTTCTTTCATCATTTAACCTCCAGAGTAAGGTCGTTAAACATAGGTTTTATGGAAGGCTCAAAGAGGTAATAAAAGATGTTTATTTTTTATTTGTGAGTTTTTGTCATTGAAAATATTTTATTTGTTTTCTTTCTATGGCTGGCTAGATTAATTCTCAGTTCAAAGAACTTGGGATAAATACATGTTTATATTGTTGGAACAAAGAAATAGGAAAAACTGTCAGCCTTGTGCCTACAAGTGCGAGAAGGTAAAATCATCTACTATTACATTTAGCATCATGTATAAAATATTTATTGGCAGCTATGAAGCCCCGATACCCGACACGATACCGATACGATACCGATACGACGATACGGAAAAATTTGTAAAATTCCCGATACGATACGGCTGGGATACGTTTAAAATATTAAATTTAAAATTAAATATATAAATGCACAATATATAAATATTTCTAAAATTGATGATAAATTACCATTCAAATTACTCAAAATGAGCAAACAAGTGACATTTACATATCTTAAGTTAAGTACTGTTATAAAAGGACATCACTATTAACAAAACAAACAATAATAAAACATTAACAAGAGGTTGGTATTATAAATAAAAAGAAAAAATAAATCTAGGGTTTATTGTTTACATATGTTAAAGACAATCATTAATACAAACAATCTTATTAAGAAGAAAGTAAACATTTTTTGTGAAACAAAAGAGAAGATTAAAGAGAAAAGAAGATATTCAAAGGAGAAGAACAAAACATTAGAGAGAATAGAAGTAAATTGAAACTAGAGCAGTAGAAAGAAGAGAATCAGAGTAGAGAACCTGAAGATGTTGATGGAGGTTTTGTTGTTGATGTTGAGATGGAGCAATCGGCAGGTTAGAAGGACGGGAGGAGAATCGCTGACGCTGACGGTGAGAAACTCAAAATGGTTTCCATACCAATTCCTTGTTTTTTTTTAATGAGAGAGAGTGCTGCACTTCCACCACTTATTTATGTATTTATATTATTATATTTATTTTTTATTGTTTATTTTATTATTATTCTTCTTATAAATTGAAGTAGGTTAAGTAAAAGCTAAAATAATAATAAAAAATATTCTCCACGTATCGAATGAAGTATCAGTTAGTTTAGCCGTATCGGATGTATAAGTTAGTCGTATCGGATACGTATCGGTAATTTAAATGTTTTGAAAAATAAGTTAATTACCCGATACTTCTCTGATACGCGTATCGGGACGTATCGGGACGTATCGGTATCGGATACGTATCGGATACGATTCTTCGCGATTTTTGGAGTATCGGGGCTTTACAGATTGGCAGTGATTCTTGTGTTCTCTTTGTGATAATATAGTGGTGAAGGAGTCCTTGATATGATAGAACAATTGATTTTATTGAGCCAGAAATCTATGGTTGAGAAATTTCATGCCAGGGAAAGATTTAAGGTTAGCTATATATATTTAATTGAAGCAGATTGAATGTTTTTCATGTTAATTGTAGTGACATGATGATTGTTATTTCTTTATTGCTAGTGCACTATTTTGGATGCAAGCAGAAACGCTATCAATGTTGTTTTACTTAATGGTGTTCTTCATGAAGGAGATCAAATAATTGTCTGCGGAAAGCATGCAAGTACCTTTGAATATAACTTCATTATCTTCTATTATCTCCGGTTTTTTTTTTCTAATTAACTTTTCTATTTTTAGGGTCCAATTGTTACCACAATTCAAGTTTTATTAACACTCCCGCAAATAAAAAAACTTGGTGATAAGGTGCATATAGATATTTTCTTTTTTTTTTAGTATTTGCTCGGTAATATATTCTTATTTCAGGCTAAGTAATGATAGTCTAATTTCAGGCTCATCATATTCGTCATGAAAAAATCAAAAGTGTTAATTCCGTCAAGATAATTGCCAAGGTACATCTTCAAGATAATTATTCTATGCCATTTTTAAATATCTCCTTTTCATTCTAGTTTTGAGAATGAGAACTTAGTCATTATTTTTTTTAATAATATTTTAGGAGCATGAAGTCTTTTTTTTAATAATATTTTAGGGGCTTGAACATGCTGTTGTTGGCACTTATTTAAATGTGGTGAAGCCTGCCCGAGCCTAAAAATTTAAATGTGGTGAAGCCTGAACCAAGATTGAATCGGTCTTTATCTATGAAGTACTGACACTACGAATTTGACTCTGACACTGATACAACGACACTTGTAATAATTTTAAAAAAATGAATAAATTAAATGTAATCGTAAGTGTCAATGCAAGTGTCTCATACTGACACGGACACGGACACGCCGTTTTTCAGAGGTGTCGGTGTTACATTGCTGTTTATTATTAATTTCTTTTTCTCCAATCAAGACAATGTATTTAACTTCTTTTTTATTATTGTGTTTGTCCCATTTTTTTCCCATTAACACATTCTAGTTTTTCTTTTACCAATACTTTAGCTTTTTAAATTGTTTGGACAAACTCATACAATTTTAAATTATCTCAAAATTTTTAAATATTTAATTTAGAAATAAACTATTTAAACTATTGAGTTAAGTGAATCTTAGGTTCCGTTTGATTCAACGGAGGGGAGAAGAGAGATTTTAATAAAGGGATGGGAAGAGAGGAGAGAGGAAAAGAGTTATTTTAATTAAGAGTATGTTTAGTTCAAAAGAGGGTCGAGGAGGAAAGGGGAGAGAGAATTTTTAAACAAAAATATATTTGGTTATGTTTGATTTAAGAGGGGAATGAGAGATTTTAAAACTAATTTATATTTTAATTCTTAAAATATTATAACACTCATTCTAAATTTAATGAAACAATGTGATATTTACAAAAAAGAAAATTTTCAATTCATAAAATATTTAATACTTCAAATACTTTAAAATATATTAAAGCATAAATAAAATATTGATAAATTTTATACAATAATAATATGATATATGACTAGATGAATCATTTTATCATCTTGATGGTCCATCTAATTCCATAAAATATTTATAAAATTAAATTCTAGATAATATATATTGAAAAATGGAAGAAAATTCTAATAAAGCGGCAAAAATTAACATATAATATATATTAAAAATAATTTAAAATTTTATTTAAAAAATAAGAATAATTTTGTCAATATAACAAAAGTAAATTTTATCATAATTCTACTCTCCTCCCTCCAAATCTCTTCTAAAAAATTGAACTAATTTATAAGAGTAAAAACGTAAATTAATTTTAAAATTTATTCTGTCTTGTAATTTAATTGAATTAAATATCAGTATGAAGACAAAAAATTATAGAAACATCATGTTCACCTCATAACATTATCATGCCATTATATATTTAAATTTAAATCAAATCACAAGTTGATCCATACTATTCAGCAAAGGAAATAAATTATGTTTTTGTTTTCAATTATAACTTTCTACAATCATATTAAATCTTACCTATTGAATATGACATTCAATGGTAAAGTAAAATTATCTATGGCCCGCGCAATGCAGGGTTTTATCTAGGGGTGGCAAAACGGGCACGGCCCACGGGGAAAGCCCGTTTTAGCCGCACTTTTTTGCGGGGCGGAGAGAGGTTTTAGGCCCGCTCCCTTTAGTGTACCCACGTCCACACCCGCTAGGTTTCAGGTTTTTCACCCAAACCCGTAGCAAAATACACAAAATACATTTTTTCTACAACTTTCCACAATATTATATATATATATATATATAAGCGAGTGCAATTTCGGGTTTCGGGTGTGGGTTTCACACTACCCAAACTCGCACCCGAACCCAAACCTAGTCAACTCGGATTTTCACCCATTGACTCGGTTGCGGGTGGGCCCCGCGGGTTTGGGTCTGTTTGCCATCCCTAATTTCAATTCTCTTTTTTTATATACTTTTTATTGAATAATTTTGATTAATTTCAAATTACTTTGTTCAATTTGAGAATTTAAGAAATTTCTTGTTTGATATGGTTTATTTTGCTTTATCTAATATCTCGTTCAAATTATTTTGTTCAATTTAAGAATTTAAGGGATTTCATGTTTGATATGATTTATTTTGCTTTATTTAATATCTCGTTCAAATTCTTTTGTTCAATTTGAGAGTTTAAGGGATTTCATGTTTGATATGATTTATTTTGCTTTATCTAATATCTCTTTTTGAGGGAAACAAAACTTCTCCTGCTCCCTCTCTCATGCTTTTGGTCCTGCTATAATGTTAGCCATTTATATTGGTCATGCTTCAATCTTGGCCATTCATATAAATATTAATTTTGTTGATGGTATGAGTTAGAATAAAATGAGTGGTTGTAATTGAGCTGGACCATTCAGCTACTGCAAAGGATTCATATCCCTTTTTGAGATAGTATAGTGGTGTACTTTTCATATATTAGAGACACATTTTGTAAGACTTATTTTTTTCTCGTAATTAGTATTAGCTATTATTTTTGTGCTTATGAATCATAATTTTTTTTTGTGTGAATGAGTAATATTATATATGAATGGAGAATTAGACAGTAAATCACTTCAAGAAGATATATTAATTGAAAAAATATCTAAAATGATTTGTTTGATACAAATTATTGTAGTTTTATAAATATTATCAGATTATTTTTTTCTTTTTATAATATCGATATTAGATTCTGACATTCTTGTTTAAATTTTAACGAGAACCACTCTAATTTTGTAGATAATTAGAAAATGAATCATTATTTTCCTCTTTAGAGGAAGATGAAGATTAGAAGTAGAAAATATTGTTGTTGGAGATGAATACATGAGAGAAAGAGAAGAAAAGAGGTTGATAAAAATGAAGGTTTTGTTGAAGAATGAGGAATATGAAGAGAGATGAGGGTTTAGATGAGAGAGAAGAGAGTTTGGTTTGTTTTGCATAGTAGGCTTTGGAGTTAAAAAAAATTTAGTCTTTAGGAAGACAAAATGGGTTTTCAATTTGTGCACAAATGAAAGTAAGTATGTTTGAGTTAGAACAAATAATACAATTTGGTTGCAAAAAATATTTTTTTTGACACAAAATGCCCCTAAATCGATGAGGTGAAGAACAAAGAGAAAATGTTGTTTTGGTGTTTTCCACAACATCTTATTTTCTTAAATTATAGATAATTTGTGCAACAACTATTTCGTGGTTAATATATATTTTATTATGGTTTAGGGTTGTAAGTTTTTGATCAAAACCATTTTTATCTATTTGGACAGGTTTATGCACACGAGAGGTTGAAACTGCTTTTAGATCTCCTTCTATTCATAACTAGGCCTGTTTTCGATCTGGTCCGAGTATCAGGGTTCCCAGTTTGGGGACCGATCAATAACTGGGTAATTCGAAACCAGACCATAACTATGTTGGTTCATTTTTTTGTCTAGAACCGGTCCGACCTATTTCGGTCCGGGTAACTGGTCCATCCGATTGTTTGAAATATTTTTTTTATTGATACATACTAATTTGATACATAAACACAGTTTCTTCTAAACAAATTTTAATACAATGATGAAATTTGTAAAACATAAGTTACTGATATATAAGTTGCTTCATTTAAAATATGCTTTACTAGTCTACTACACCAAATATGAGTTAAAACATAAGATTTAAAACTTATGTTTTACAAGTAGTATCAAAACAAAGTCATCAAAATTGTAGAATTACATATGATGCCTCAGAACAAAGTCATCATTGGCAACTAAAATCCTATTGCCAAGTACTCAAGTGTCAACAAAGACATTGCATTAACACCAACTCAAAACATAAATTATAAGTACTCAAGTATCAGTATAAACATAAGTTATAAAACTTATGTTTTCAAAATATCATTACATATAAATGATGCCTCAAAACAAACTCATCATTGGCATTGGAAATAAAATCCATCAACTTGCATTTGTCGAAGCAACGACACTTGGATCTTCACCAAAATGATATGTCAAAGGTTCATCTTGTGGTACCTCAAGCTACAAATCAAAAATATGTAGTAAGATAACATATTAACCAATATACAGAATAAAATTAAATACAAAAGAAAATTTTACTTACAACAGAAGCAGTGCAACCCTTCTTAATCCCATACTTCTCCTTCATCCAATCACCCCCACAAACTACTATTTCAACTGTCGTAGTTTTCATTGATGCTCGTTTCGGATTAATAACCCTTTTTCTAGCACTAAAAGTTG
This sequence comes from Vicia villosa, assembly GCF_029867415.1. NCBI lineage: Eukaryota > Viridiplantae > Streptophyta > Magnoliopsida > Fabales > Fabaceae > Vicia > Vicia villosa. Next base: position 1,290,404 of record NW_026704961.1, on the reverse strand, counting down.
CTTCTGAAGCAACTGTAGTAATTGGAACGGTTAGGATATCCTTTGCCAATTTACTAAGAATAGGATACTTGGCTTCATTTCCCATTCACCGTGTTAAAACATCAAATTTGGCTTTGGGGGGAACTTTCAAGGGACGCTCTTCAAGATATAATTCAAGATCAGATTTTGAATTAGTGTTACCTACAACAATTTCTAAAAACATCTCAAACTTCTCATTCCTAAACCAGAACTAGATCATACTTCTTGACTTTCATATACATGGGCAATGTCATCATTTGTAGTACCATAGGCATCTTGGTACAATTGGAAGAGGGAATTTAATTTGAATGCTAACTCTTGTTCATAGGTCGTAGCTTGGGTTGGATTTGGATACAAGAAGGGATACACCCATTCGATGAATATCATTTTATACCTAATAGATAAATGTAGAATATAAGGTAACAACATTGCCCTCATATATAATTCACAAGGCAACATATCATGCCTCAGAATTAATTTTCATCATTGGCAGGCAGGTAACATAACAGACCACTGATACATTTAAATTCACAAGGAGATAATCTAATAGGTCATAGATACAACTAAATTCTCATGTCAACAAGAAACAGATTAGACCACAACTCACAAGGTATTTTAATTACATCTTATGCACTATTATACCACACTTTTATCAAACATACATCATCATAGGCAAATCTGAACAAGGCATCCACAATATACAGTTATTTATCAATTCTTACACAACATGCCTCAGACATTTCAGTATCCCCACAATTCTATCAAACATACATCATCATAGGCAAATCTGAACAAGGCATCCACACACAATATACATTTATTTATCAATTCCTACATAACATGCCTCAGACATTTCAGTATCACCACAATTTTATCAAACATACATCATCATATGTCAAATTTCTCTTTTTCTCACAGGTCACTGTCAACAAAATACCTATTTTGTTTTAATTAACAATTATCTTTATTTAAAACACAAAATTCTTATTTTCAAATGTTAAAAAATTTCTTTTTCTCACGTTCCACTATCAGTAAATACCTATTTTTTTATTCACAACTACATTTATTTGAGGCACACAATTCTTATTTTCAAATGACAATTTTCTTTTATTTTTTTCCTTTCTCTATTTTACGAGCCTTTTTTTTTTTTGTACTTTTTATATGATTATCTAACACAATTGAGTTTATATTATCATTATTCATTTTATAATTAAAAAATTCATTTTAAATTTACATGTATATTTAAATAAAATGTATATCCTATTAAATAAATTTATCTGTGCTGACGCACGAATATTTATCTAGTACCAAAAAAAAGAGTCTGTAAAATGGAAAAAGAAAAGAAAAAAATTAACATTTAAAAATAAAATTTTTGTGCCTCAAATAAAGATAATTATTAATTAAAATAAAATAGGTATTTTGCTGATAGTGACCCATAAGAAAAAGAGAAATTTTAACATTTTAAAATAAGAATTTTGTGTAGCAAATAAATGCAATTATTAATTAAAATAAAATACATATTTTATTGATAGTTCCCCGTTAAAAAAAGAGAAATTTTAACATTTACAAATAAGAATTTTGTGTTGAAAATAAAGACAATTGTTAATTAAAATAAAATATATATTTTACCGATAATGTCACGTGAGAAAAAAAGAAATTTTATTAATAATGATCCGTGAAAAAAACATAAATTTTATTATTTTAAAATAAGAATTTTGTATCTAAAATGTAATTATTTATTAGAAGTGCAATTATTTATTAGAAGCACGCATAGGTGTAAAAACACTATCCTGCAATCAATATCTTTTCTTTTTTTTTGAGTAAGCAAGTTGTATTAAAAGGAGAACTAAGGGTTCTCAACACCTGTTTACATCAAAGGAGGGGAAAAAACCCCGCACAAAAAATCAACAAGAGATTACAAACCGATTCAACACTACGAAATATAGAACAAAGGATCTTTGTTGAATTCGTAGAAACCACAAATAGGGTGAGTAATATCTCCTATAAAAGCCCACTTCCACACCAAAACCTTGATACTCTAAATAGTATTATCCACATTCCACTCCTCATTCCGAAAACACATACCATTTCTATACAACCAAAGAGTCGATAACGTTGCTAACCAAACTACTCCTAGTTTACCTTCTTTAACTTTCTTTTTTTTTACAAAAGGAAATCCAATCCAAAAAACCTCCCAAACAATTATCCTCCGTCCCACCATAAGGTTTGCCAATCCACCTAGCCATCGAAGCCCAAACCGAAATAACCGAAGAACAAGAAAAGAAAGAGTGCATCATACTTTCCGGATCAACACCACAAAAAACACACTTGGAAATATCTCCCGATAAAGTGATACCTCTTAGGAGTAACAAATCCTTTGTAGGAAGTCTATTCACAAGGAGCCTCCAACCAAAGGCCTTAACTTTAAATGGAACTTCCACTTTCCATATCAAGCTTAAAGCCCCGTCGAATTTGTTTGAAGGACCATAAGGAATACGAAACCCGACATAAAACTTATAACAAGATGCAACGGAAAAGACATCGTCCGATTCGGCCATCCACTCCACGGTATCGGTCTCCCTACTACACGAACCACGGCCCTCCAACAACACCCAAAGAAACCAATTCCGAAACAAAGTTTTGATCACCCAAAACCAACGAATTAATCCCTAGATTCCCCCACGACCACGCCCCATTTACCCAACCTCCCATTCCCGCCACCGCCACTCTCTTCAACCCCGACATCTCATACAAACACGGAAAAGCCTTCTTCAAACAACAAGAATCCAACCACGTGGCTTCCCAAAACGGAGTAGAAAATCCATTCCCAATTCTAAACCAACAAAAGGACTCCATAGGATCTCTATTCTCCTTATACCCACCACTACCAATAGACATCAAATCCCTCAACCAAAAAGAATCCAAAGAAGAAGAAGAAATAGAAGAAATAGAAGATGAAGAAAAAGGAAGTGTACCTCCACATAAGATCTTCATGTTTAGATCACCATATCTTGCTTTTAACAATTTAAACCAAAGCACATCATCACCTCTTAAAATTATCCATCTCCACTTATTCAAAAGAGCCAAATTAAAATCCGAAATATTTTTAATGCCAAGACCCCCTTTCTCCACCGGTAAACAAACATTCTTCCAACTAACCCAACTAATCCTCCTTTTATCATCCAATCCTCCTCCCCACAAAAAGTTACCTTGAATACTAGAAATTTCCTTAGCCACTGTTACCGGCATCTTATAAAAAGACATAGTAAAGATGGATAGGGAACAAATAACCGACTTCAATAGAGTAATTCTACCGCCCAAACTAAGATACCGATTCTTCCAACCCATAAGCCGCTTCTTCAACTTTGACACAAGCGGTTTCCAAGTGTTAACCTTTCTCGGATTACAACCCACCATTATTCCAAGAAAAGAGAACACCCCCTCTTCCAACTTACACGAAAGAACATAAGATGCCGCCTCCAAAAAATTCTTGCTAATATTGTAACCGATCAATTTACTCTTATGATAATTTATGCCAAGCCCCGAAACAAGTTCAAACGCCCTAAGCACCGCCTTGATAGCCCACACTTGTCTCCAAGAACCCTCCCCCACTAAAAGAGTATCATCCGCAAATTGGAGAATATCCACCACACACTCCCCATTGATATTAATGCCATTAAATTCACCAATCTCCATCGACTTCCTCACTAAACCCGCTAAACCCTCAACCGCCAAAACAAAGAGGAAAGGCGATAATGGGTCGCCTTGCCTCAAGCCCTTCACCACAAACTCCTTAGTAGGAATTCCATTCACCAACACCGACATCTTGCTATGAAAAACCAATACATCCATCCATCTCTTCCACTTTAGGCCAAACCCCATCTTATCCATCATGAACCTAAGGAAATTCCAAGAGACTTTATCATAGGCCTTCTCAAAATCTACCTTAAACAATAAGCTCCTCCTTCCATCTTTCTTGACTAAATCCACAACCTCATTTGCCACAACCACTCCATCAAGAAGTTGTCTACCCGGCACAAAAGCATTTTGAGACGGAGAGACAATTTCATGAAGAACCCTTTTCAACCTTCCCGCTAACAATTTAGAGATAGCCTTATACATACATCCCACCAAACATATAGGCCTATAATCATCCAAAGAAACCGGGTTCGAAACCTTCGGGACCAAAGACAAAAAAGAAGAAGAGATAGCTTTACTAACCTCACCTCCCGAGTAAACATAGTTAAAAAAACGAACGAAATCCTTCTTGATAAAGAACCAACACTTTTTGATGAATAAGAAAGAATATCCATCCGGCCCCGGACTTTTTGAACTTCCACAACTCCAAATGGCATCCTTGATTTCTTCTTCAAGAAAAGGAGTTTCAAGAGAATTAGAAGCATCGGAAGAGAGTCTCTCAAAATTGACACCCTCTAGCATACTTCTTTCCGAATCTTCCTCCACAAATTTACTAGAAAAATGCCTCCACACCTCACTTTTAACTTCCTCCACCTTCTCAATTAACCACCAGGAGAAGAAATCGGACCTAAATGATTGATTCTTCTCCTCTCCTTCCCAACCTTATGGAAAAACCTACTATTCGAATCACCTTCATTAAGCCATTTAAGCCTAGACTTTTGAACAAGCATATTCTCCTTTATTCTTAAATTTAACCAAAATCTCTTGTTCGCCCCTCTCCTTTTTAAAATTGCCTCTTCAAAGAGTTCTTCCGAAGCATTCTCCAAAACCTCATCACCCAAATTTAACACTCTCACACTTTCTTCGACTTCCAAATCAAATCTACCGAACACATTGTTATTCCACCAAACCAACCTATCTTTCAATCTTCTTAACTTTTCTTTAAGAACAAAATCACCCCTTCCCTCCACAACCATCCCGTTCCACTCTTTCTCGACGAAAGGAAGAAAAGAAGGCAAGGAAAATCATTCGTTGTTAAACTTGAACGGTTTTGGTCCCCAATTAGTATCATCCACCACTAACCACACCGAGCTATGGTCCGAAATGTCTCTCTTACCGATAAGTTACCCCACCACACCCCACTTGTTTACAATATTATTCGAGATCAAGAAACGGTCGATTCTACTCATAGATCTCCCATCTCCACTAAACCACGAAAACCGCTTTCCTTTACAAGGAACATCCACCAAACCACTCTCCCCGATAAAGCCTCCAAACAAATCGGACCCAATGTCGCCTTCATAATTCCTCCTACCCTTTCTTTCACTAGAACTTTTAGTGGCGTTGAAATCCCCTCCAATTATCCATTCCCCATCACACAACCTACGTTTCAATTCCAACAAATTTCTCCACAAGACTTTTTTCTTCTCCAGACTACAAGAAGAGTAAACGTTAACCACATAATAAACACCTTTCTTCCACACAACTTTATTACCCAAAAAACCTTCACCTCTAAAACTATGAATAACCTCCACCCTATCCGTCCTCCAAAGAGAGATAATTTCTCCCGACAAACATTCCGAATTTGAAAAAGAAAACCCAATATCCGTATTACTCCATAAGCTTTTGACAACAAACTCCTCCGTATGAGATAACTTAGATTCTTGAATAAAAAACATATTCGCATTCCCCTTTTTTATTATATCGGTAATCCTCCTTCTTTTAAGCGCATTACCACACCCTCGCACATTTAAGGAACCTAAAATCATTTGTAACCGGTTGAGAACGCCGACACCGATTGCCTTCTCTCAAGGGCCACCGGAGATACACCAACAACACAATTATTAGAAAACAGACCTTTAACATTTGAAACACCCAGTGCTTCAACAGCTCCCTTTAGCCTGGCTTCATCACAAATATCCACGTGATTCCATTGTTTAAAATTATTTCTACAAATAATTTCATTCTCAGAAGAAAAAACAGCATGGGACATCTCCACCAAATTTGAGGCCTCACCGTCTGCTGCCCCTAAATTTGCATTTCCATCCTCTAAAAATAAACCTCCCTTCTTCTTCGAAACCATGGACTTCCTCTTCTTACCACCCATCTTCAAGTGCCTAAGCTGCATCCTACTGAGACCACCCCCTAACTCCAACATCTTTTTAAATTTGACCTTCTTTTGAACCGCCCCCCTTATCGGAACTGAATGACTCACATCCACCTCTTTGCCCTTGCCCACTGAAGAAGAAAATTCCACAGAATCCGAACCGATAACCGATGCTGCCACAAAAGATTCTTCCTTGGCCGCAATAATCGCCTTGTCGAAAGTCCCTTCCTGCCTATCTAAAACAACAGACACTGCCCCTGCCATAACCTTGACCGGATCACCCTCGCCGCTGATACAACCACTCCCTTTCACACCCGAATTATCCTCTTCTAACACCTTCCCCACCGCACCAGTTTTCCCGGACACCACCTCTTCTTCGCAACGACCCCTAACCACAGCCGCCTCATCAAAATCTTGATCTTGCCTGGCTGAAGAATCCAAACTATTTTCTGAACCCAGCATCATATCATTGGACCAAAATTCCTCTGAACCAACCGATTCAGACGAATCTGAATCCACACACACAGTAGAGGAGGCTCCTGCAAGTTGCCTGTGCAACACCCGGTGTTCCTGAAAAATAACCAGGCCAAACCGCTTGCCACCGATATCAGCTTCAACATTTACAGGGATAGTCTGAGTCAAACAAACCTTCACCTGGATTCTCGCCACATCCAAACTTCTTCCATTCGCTGTACTATCGTCGACAGAAATAAACTCACCGAACATCTTAGCCAAAGACACAAAGAATTCAGAGTTCCATGTTGTCAATGGAATTCCAAACACATTCAACCACACCACACGGAACGGGTCAATCTCCTCTTCTTTCCACTTATACACCTCTGAAAACCAATCACTCCACCAAGCCTCTCCGTCCCCCAAGAACTCCTTCAGAACTCCCTCTTCTTCTTCCTCCAACAGGCACTTGGTTGCCCCCATCGGCGAAATGCGAATAGTGAAAAAACCGGCCCTCTCAATCAACGCTTGAATCTTGTGAGCAGACCCAGGGCATCTGAGGATTCCTACGAAAGCTTTGGCAAACCTCAAACTCGTCTCCTCCTTCAGAATGAACTTGAGAGCCATAACCTCCCGCTGAATCTCTAGCACCGGATTATTGGCCACAACATCAGTAAAAGACCTGTAACCCCTGCTACTGTCAAAACTGTTCCACGCACCACGACCCCCAAACACATGCCTACGCACATCCTTCCCCCCGATAACCTCCGGCTTTCCCACACCTTGCTTCCCCAATACAACCGAATTCCTCACAAACCTCGGCACATTGGCATGAATTTTCCTTCCTTCGATAATCACATTATCGAGCTTCACAGCTAGCAAGCGAGCGTCCACTACCTCCATGAACCTTGCAAAGCCAAACCTCTTCCCTACCCTGTTCCTTCTGGGAGAAACAACGACCTCCATAATCTCGCCTATACACCCAAATAAACCACACAGATCCCGCGCTTTGCACCTATCTAGAAACTCCGAAATATAGATCGAACACAACATTTCACCCTCCTGAATCTTCCGCGCCCTAAAAATGTCCCATTGAGGAACCCAATTCCTGAACGCCCTTTTAGGAACCTGTTGCCACTCCCGACTGTTTGGAAATCGACCACCACTCATGGTGGCTACGCCCGTAAACCCCATCACCAAAACCCTTAACTCTCTCCCCCCTTTCTCTCTCTACTTTCTCTCTCTATCAATTTTTTTCAATATCTAATAGAAGTGCAAAGACTAACCAAAATATGATAAAGAAGTGCTAAACCACAATCGGCTGATACATAATAGCTTTAAAATATGAGTTTGATGACAATATCTAGTAGATGATATAGAGCTAAAGCATAACCTGAACTGTGGGAGCTCGAGGTGTAAGGATAAGATGATTTAAGATTTTTTACTTCTTCTAGAACTTGAGAAGGTGTACCACTAAAGGTATACATTGCTCCAAAAACGGTCCATCCGCTAATAGTGATCTCAACTATAATAACTACATTAATAATTGGTATTAGTTACATTATTGTAAATATTTATATGTGGACTAGATTAAAATTTTACAACAATACTACAATCAAAATGACTAGCACATTGATAATTAGACAAAATCTTCAACACAATGGAAATGTGCTCCAACGAGTTCTCAATGCCAATTCCACAGTTGCAATTCCAATATGAAACTTATTTACCTGAAAAATATAATAAAACAGCATGCCATGAGATACTAATCTCAGTGGGGGTTTCTGATCTAAACCACATAATTTCTCATTACCCTTTTACCCAAGTCAAGGCCTACTTGAAAAGTGCATCAAGGCATCTCACACTCATCTTCGCGAAAGAGTACTGACTAAATACCTCACAATCATCTCACTTAGGGACATCCATTTAGTCTCACATACTTGATTTACATAATGGAATAACATACATATCCCACAGTGGTCCGCCAACCGATAACGAGACAAGCATATACTAAGTCGATAGAGATGTAGTGATTTTACTTAAACCCTAACTCAAACATTTAAGCATTGTGACTCACTAAGACTCTATCAAAATAAACAAAGTGTTGCCAACCATATAACTTCTACATGACTCATACAGACATAACCAATCAAGGTCATCTCATAAGCATATCAAATGGATTCATTATATCCCACTGCCATCCACATAAGCTAAGTTGCACATAATCCCCAACATCTGAAACATGAGTCGGGAGTGTAAATGTTTCTTGTAACTCGTAGACAATGAATTGCACTAGTAGTTCTCAACTGTCATGTGTGGGGTACAAATAATTAATTGTCCTACTCTATCTCATGGAAACTTGTGTTGGTGTTTCACGAGCATACATCAAGAACTATACGTCGAGACTTGGATCATCATAAATCCCGCACTTGACTAAAGCGATAAATCATGCATCTTATCCCTAATAGAGATACTACAGTGCTATATACGTCTAGTAACACTCATATAGGGGTCATACTCCGAAGCCATTCACATAAGTGAACCACCCAACGTCAGACAACGAACATCCACCCATATCCTATATGTGCGATAGTCATATAACTAGACATATGTCATTAAGGTCGTCACCCCGTATGCCCTTCCAGTCCCACTCTTTATGAATATAATAAAATCATAAGAGTGTCACATGTCCAGGATTCACCTATACTAGATATGATTAATCCAGATTTGCCCTGTGAAATTTAAAATATCGCGTAACCATAAGCCCACTAATTATGATACTAACATTTGATAGTAGTCAACTACGTATTCCATCCCATAGGATGATTTCTTCCATCCTTAGCTAACACTAAGTTCAGATATAAAACGGTAATTAGGGTTCATTCTAGCTAATTACCTAGTTATTTCAATTCAACACAACATAAGGAATGTTGTGATTTACATAATGTATCCAATTAAAGTATCAAAAGTATTAAAACTCTATTCTACAAGAAATGCATGCTCTTCCTTCAAGAAATCTAAAGCATCTCCTTTTCAAGTTTTAAAATGAGTTTTTTTATGAAGAGAAATTTTCTTAAAGGCACTTAGAGAATCCTCATGCATTTTACTAAACCCTTTTGTATTCCTCTGTCAACATATTGATTTTAGAATCTTTGACGTCTTCAGTTCCTTCATAAAGGACTTGAAAAGCATTCAACATAGTTTGCACACTTTTATGATGCGAGATATAGTAATGTAGTTTAACACTTAATGCAGCGATAAGTATTCAAATCATATGAAGCATTTTTTGTTTCTTCATCACTCGAGTCTTTTGGGAGTTTAATAGAATCATCGACTTTGTTTATAGGGACAAAAGGCCCGTCGGTGATTGCTACCTATAGATATTTCTCAACTGACGTTAAGTGTACATACACATTCTCCTTTTAATAAGCATACTTTTTGCCTTAAAAAAGTGGTGCTCTATTGTATGCTCCCTTCAGATCCTCGTCACTCATATTCTCAAACTTTTGAGTCGCTTAGACCTGATCAAAATACCAACTTTAAGGGCAATTGTTGGGTGATAATATAGGCTAATAATGGTCTAGATGGGATGAATATACCTCCAAAAGTAAAACTTTCATTTGACAAAGATTTTTATCAGAGTTTCAAAAACAAAATATTTTGCGTAGAAGAAGCAAGGTTTGCGTAAAAGAGATTATGCTTGTTGATGTGATGTTATGCAAGTATACTTAGATAGTTTACAATACAGCCATATTAAACTATTGAATTACACCAAAATATATACAAATTGTAATAAATTATCATCCCTAATTGTAGTAAATTATCACAAGAATCAAGAATAATGTGAAAAGTATCAATTCACATCAAACCATTCTAACTAGACAACTCTAGAATATTCACACATGGTGTTGGTTACAATGACAAAAAGAAGCAAAGCTATAACACGACACAAGAACTTGAAGAGTGAAAGAAATTCCCAACACAAATTGTCTCACAATAAGGGAGAATCGTGGCACGAATTCATCATTCAAATCGAGAAGAATTGGGTTGCTTAAATCACGCCAAAAATACATCAAATTGTGGTGTGATTTGTATTCAACTCATCTGCCAAAATTATACCAAATTGTGATGGAATTTCACAACCAATATCCGTGTAAGAAAATCTAGCCATAAGGTGTTATTTGAGTTGTGTCATTAGAAATTAGTGTGCTATAAATCCTTCTTCAATCATGAATTCACCTAAGACATGTCTTATGAATTGTGATCAAAGAAGATTGTTGTGCACCAAAAGATTACGTGTTACTAATTTTGTTGATACATCGCAATAGTAAATAAGGATTTAATTGCAGTGGTTAGACAAAATTATTAAGAAATGATATAGAAGATTTAGAAAAGACCTAATCATTTTTAATCAAAAATATTTTAATTTCATATTTGTCAATTATATGCTCTGCATATCCCCTTTATTACAATTACACAATTTAAGCAAAATAACAATTATTTAGAAATTAAAACAATTGCTACATATACAGACTTAAAAAATATTATTACTTGACATACATTTGGTATCTTGTCCAAAGTTCATCAATAAATAATATAAATAAAGCCATATATATCAGTACAAGACCTATATTTCTAGAAAATTCACACCAAATAAAAAATAACATGTGAAACTGATTTCCCAATTAAATACAAGATCAAATTAACAAGAAGAAACACTCAACAGATGAGCATTTTTTAAGAAAAATACAAATTCAAGTTGAGTTACAACAAGAGAATATTAAAAAATATATATATTTAGTTCCAAATAGTATCTTAGCTTGACTAATTGCATAATCACAACTATGCACCATAACCATATGCCATTCTTTTGCTTTTGTCCTCTAGGCAAGAAGTTGTCTCTAGTTTTGGATTTGAAAAAGAGTGGTGGATTTGGATCTTTGGGAGAGGCATATATGTATGTATATCTGATACAATGAGGAAGTTGTATTCAGATAGAGGTTAATGGAGAATGTTGAAAACATAAGTAAGAACTACAATAGCAGCTGAAGAAACAACAGCAACACTACAATTGCAATTCAAGGGCATGTTATAAAACTGAATAAATAACCATTGGTTCACAAAATTAGCACCTCGGGTCCATAGCTCAGTGGTAGAGCATTTGACTGCAGATCAAGAGGTCACCGGTTCGAACCCGGTTGGGCCCTTTTTAATTTGCATTTGTTTTGACCATTAATGATTGCTGAACTGACTGCTCTTGTGTGTTGGGAATTTAAGGCGCTTTTAAATGGCCTTTACATTAAATTCGGTGTGAATTGTGAACATTTTATTCAATCTATAACTTTTATGCTATTAGATATATTAATTTTTCACTATTATCTATTTGATGCAATTGTAATTTTTTATATCTAAGAAATATCTGTATGCTATTAGATATATAATATATTAATTGTCACTATTATAATATAAACAGAACATATTTTAAGGATTATAGTTTTCACTGAACCTTTAGCCAAAATCAAAGCATAAATCTCCAAAATAATAAAAATGTCAATTTTAAATTGTTTCCGATTCTATTTGTTGGTGTAGATCTCAACTCAGTAAGCATGAAACCAGTTCCTTCTATCATAAATTAAATTAAGTTTGTGCTTTGATAGGTAAAATTCATTGTTTTGGTGTAATTTTATAAAATAAATAAATAAAATCAACTTTATAAAATAAAATCAACTTTATAAAATAAAATCAACTTTATAAAATAAAATCAATTTCATAAAATAAAATCAATTTTATAAAATCAATTTTATAAAATAAAATAAACAAATAAAATCAATTTTAAAGAACCAGAGTGTGGGAATTGTTCTTCTGTTAACTCATAAGAAGGAAGACTTAAGGCCCAATAGAATAAAGAAGAAATTAATTTGGCTTAAGGATTTTTACACCTATTAGGAGATGTGCAATTAATAGTATTTATTACTTTATGTCTTCTTTAATTTCAGCAAGGCCCAGGCCCATTAGTATTCAGATAAATCATAGTTTGTCTTGTTGAAGTTTATGAAGAAAAAAAATTCAAGTTGTTTTAAGTTTATCTTCCTTCACCTCGATAATTCTATGACTCAAACCCAATAACAAATGGATGAGAGGTTTGATAAAGCTACTGCATATTTGGAGCTTCATGTGGGACAAATTCATACTAGATTGGATAATGACAAACATATTGCAGATTTTAGATATGAGTATATCATGTCCATTTTGAACAAAATTGCAAATCAAAGGGAACAACAACATACAACTACTATTCACTCAGCAGCAAGCTCCTCAGGTATCACACAAAACCCCTATTCTATTTCCTTTACAACCCCAATTACCCTGAATTTCACCCCACCAACACCCCCCTTAGACACCCAGCCACCTTCTCCAACTCACCCACACAAGCTACTGTTACTATTCCTCCTCGTGTTACTGTTCATCCACCACCATCACCTTTCCCACCCCGCCCCTCTTCCCCAACATACCCAAGTTGGTAACTAATCTTACTGGGATCAGAGGATCTTCTTGGCCAATGAACTTCTTTCTGGTCGATCCAAAGAAGATGAGGGGGTACCTGCAATACACTTCGATGCCAAAGTAAGGTTCTGAGTGAAAGCAAGTGAGTAAAGTGAGAATGAATGAATTACCTGACCCTCTTGTGAAAGACGGTATTTATAGCTCCCAACGCTGGGCCAAGATCTGTCATTTTGGGTTGGATTATTGGAGACCCAAAATGGGAGACTGCTAGGATCCTATGTGGTAAGGCAGAATTAGCACGTGACTCCCATCCTGGATGGATTTTTCGTAGGATTCGAAGGAAGACCAAATCTTCCGGCGGACAGTTGACCACGTGCTCTACATGGGGCACGTGGGGTTAATGCTCCAATGACTATGAGCGAATGGCTGTTTTGTTTGACAGTTTGTAACGAGTTTTTTTAAAATAAATTTATCTTGCCCCTCGGTTATATGCTTAAACCAAAGAGGTATGATGCGATATTTTTGAAAATAATAAAAGTATAGATGCTGGAATTCGAACCCACGTGCAGATAACTTTTACTCTTGATGTTATAAAAATCAAGGGGTAAAGTGACAACTTTTCATGACACCCTTCTTTACCTCGCTTTTATAGCTGAGGTTAGATGCATTTTGCGTCCGAGGTGAAATGTATTTTTTGTAGAAATGTCAGCATGAATGACATCTACAATGTTCATATCTCGAGAACCTTCTAGAAAAACTCCTTTATTTATACCCACTCTCACAAGATCCATAATACAACAACATGCAGACAACACATTAACAACACGATCTGCCATAGTTTTCTCCTTGTATAATATCTCCTGATGAGTTGGCCTAGATGGATCTCCCAAAGCATTCGACGTCATATAGGGATGTGGCACTATGAAACACCAATGAACATAGTCGTATGCACAACTCCAATCGCTAGGAGCTACAATACACCGTGCTTCATCTGGTACCAAATGATTAAGAAAACCTCATACATGGCATATACATCCCTACAAACCATAGTAGGAGTAGCAAAACCGAGGGGGTCTATTAGAACAAGTTGTATATATGAGAACTGGTGTATGACGTGCTTAAGCAGATGTGGATACATCAGACGTGATCCACAAGCCAACCGTTATGAATATAAGGCTATGCCTTCCAAGGAACATGTTTGACGGTGATCATGATACGACTAGAAGTGTATATCATCTCCTAGTGTGCGTTCAAGACACACTATAAAGTGCTCAGGTCCTGATTCCATATAAGCAGGACTAATGCACTAGCAAATGGCATATCCTCACTATAGGTATCAACATATGACCAATCGAATATGCTTGGGACGTGCTGGAGGATCCATGCTTGAAAATGGTATATATGAATTATTAGTAATGACATAACACAAATGTTGTGAAATGGTACAAAAATTGTAAAGTATGCAAATATATTACCGTTAACAGTGTGCAACTAGCTATTATATGTTTGGTCTTCCATATACAACCTTCAACTAAATTGGAGTATATGTAGATCAAACATGTGGTTTCTCATCTGTACTCATGAATCCTCTCCAAGTCAGTGAAGTATCTGAGGTAAACCACATCTATGTAATATGCACTCTTATCCACAAATATGGACGTGCCAATCAAGTACAACAAGTATTCTCTCAATGCATATGCTTCATGCTGCATAACCTACTCATTATCACCATTGGCCTGCTCTAGTGCTATCAGCTGTTGTGCATTTACCCTCTTCAGGAATCCAAACCTAGCATGATACCCACAAGAATTATATCTTCTTAAGGGGAATTCCCTAGGTTAACTTCCAAATATGTCACCATCATCTCCAGTGCCTCATCTCTGATAATCGTGTCGGTCTAATAGTATTCCCCTAATCGGAAGATGTAGTAGGCATGACACATCGTCAAGTGTGATGGACCATCTCACGATGTGGAAGATGAAAATATGATGTCTTAGAGTGCTATCTCATAATGAACATTGACAATATACCATGGTTAATAGTAGAATAAGCAGTCTTGCAACCCAGATAGTTGCATCATAACGTGAAACCATTATTCTAGAGGCTGATGCAGTGTCACAATCTTCCCACAATAAATGATGCATTTTAAAGCATCATGGTACTACAAAAAAATAAATTATTAACACCATGGTTTTAGGATTGGAAACAATTTTGCTAAAACATGATTCTTGACAGATACTGAGCAAGATATCGTAACATCTTGATCCAACTGATAGTGCAGACCTTGAGCTTACATTGACTACAGATGTTTTAACAGATGTCATGACATGCTGAACCAGAACATTAGTACACGCTGTTTTAAATCTTGACATATTTGTTTTGTTTTTGTGATATTTGTTTCAGGTATATATCAATTATATTTGCAGGTCAAGAAGATTTAATCTAGAACTATAGAATCAAATCTCCAACAGAATTTAAGTTTTTAAAATTAGATGATTGGACAATTTAGGAAACTTGAAGATTTGTTCTAAGATTCAAAAAGATTTTTATGTAGATTTGTTGCAGTCCTTAGCGTGTGGATCAAGTAACAATTGGGAAAATGTTTTTAAGCCCATTGACTACTGAAGACTATTTAAAGAGAACCCTAACCTAATGTATTCATAACTTTAACAATTGTAAAATTAGGGGAAGTCTTGGGTCTGAAGTTTTGAGAGTCTCTTGTGTGTGTAAGTCACCCATGTATCTTTTGATAGTGTGGTAGTATGATTGTTACTTGACTATTTGTCAAGTTGTTGTTCTCACTCTTTAAGCTTTTAAGCATAAAGTTGAGTATTGTTCTTGATTTAAGCTTCTAAGCAAGATCAATTATTGTTCTTAGTTGAAGCTGTGGAGAAAGACTTCCTTTTGTCACTAGTTTGAGATTAGCTTTTGTCATTGTGATTGTGACTTATTTGAAACAGTTTATGGGATTGGGACTATATGTTTATCATTGCGGTGATTGATAGGGAGATGTTAAATTTTCATATATAGATGTCGATTTCTAGGTAGAAGGTGCACTGGGTAGTGATTAAGAGATAAGTTGTAAATTGAGACTGTTTAGGCTTTGAACTTGTACTGCTAATAGTGGATCTCCTTCCTAGCTTGGTATCCCCCAAATTAGGTGTTGTTGCACTTAATCTAGGTTAAAAATTATTTGTGTTAGTTACCATTATGCAATTGAATTATGTATGCTTTTCTGTTTGGTAAATGTGTTATGTCAGTAGATGAGGTCAAGACATATGTTCTGACATGATGATTTGAATTGAGGCATTGGTCTTAACTTGTGGTTTGTGCTGGTTTTCATTCTATGATTTATTTTTCTTCAAAATTTACAGGTTGATGCTATTATTTTGTATCAGGAGCAGATGCCATAACATTTATCTTGATATCACGTTCCGATGTTGGAACATCAGTATTAACATGTTGACCATGTGCTAGAGAATTTCATAAATCATTGTCAGAAACTTCAAATATTATAACACATGTGTTTTAAAGAATAAATATAAATGAATTTTACCTCTACGTCTGACACATGCTAAGCATCATGGTTCAGATGTAGTGGTAGCAACGGTAAGTCGTACGTGCCTCCTCCAAACTTCTCAAGAATGACTTCAACCCAAAGTGCCTCAACCTAGACCGGTGGGGCTCCCGGAGCATCAGGAGGTGTCACATTCCCCCTCCGGGAAGACAAATTCAGAGATACATGGACCCCAGAAGTTGAGGCCTCCATACTAAACGAATTAGAACCGGACTGGTGGTTGCAAGAGTTAGGCTTTTTTCCTACAAACCAATGCATGTAGCGAGCCTATGTCGAGCCTTAATCTATATTGGTTATGAGTTATAATGCCTATAATTAAACCATACATAATAGAGACAATCAAACCCAAATGAAACCCAATGAAAATCAAGGCAATTAATGCAGACAAACCAAATACATAAATGCATTTTCGAAATTTTGGAAAATCAAATTTTGAACGAATATGGAAGTGAGTTTGTGTATTAACTTGCAACTCAGAAAAAACAAAAAAAAATGGCAGAAATGTTTAGAAATCCAACATTCTCAAAACACATTGCTCATATAAACTATCTATCAAACATATTTCTTAGTTAATTAACCTTTATGAACTACCTGTTACACAATCAAATTCTTAATTTCTAAAAATGTATAGAGAAATAAAAAATCTATAAGGAAATAAAAATCTTATCAAATGTGAGTTTGATGTTGAGATCTTCGATTGATTGAATGTTGAGAGTAGAAACTTGAAAGTGAGTTAAGACAGCATGAGAGGTTGGGAGGGTTTGAGAGAGTGAAAGAGAAACAAGGAAGGAAAAGAGTCTTACACGTTTTTGATTAAAAACCCGCCCGGAGGTTCATTTACGTAAGTTATACATAAATGTATTTTCGTATTAATTTTTGACATAAAATTAAGGTTTGACTCAATAATGAATAAATTATGTGTGAATGAGGTGCGTCCGAAAGTCTATATCCGTATTTTAGGAATAATTTTGATTTTTCACTAGAGTGTGTGAGCAACCCTTAAGGTGAGAAGAATAATTCTCGAACTTTATTACTAGGTGTGACATTTATACAATGACTCCAAATACGTTTAATATTGATTGTCTAAAAATTAAGTTGTTAAAAATTCTATTTAGCAATTAATTTAAAGATCAATATAAATCAATCATTATAGAGACTAATTTAGGGATGTCAATGGGGTGGGGCGGGTGCGGGGAATAAATTTCCATCTTAATCCCCACCCTCGAATCTATTCCTCATCCCCATCTCGGATTTCCTCCACAGGGAGATTTTGTCTCTCATTCCCGTCTCCGCGGATTCTCACGGATCTCTAAGATTCTTATGGAGATCCATAAACATAAATTTTTATTTACTATTTTAAACCAAATTAATAGTAAAAAACTCAAAAACTAACCACGAGAAATCAAGAAATTAATCCTCTAGGATAAATATATGTTTTTAATAATATTTAATTTATACTCTTGAAAATCACGACCACCAAACTTTCAAACTTGTTTATAAAATAAATTATATAAAATGACAAATAAACTGTATTGTTTTAAATTAGAAATCACAAATAAACTTACATAAAAATTTAAATTTATATATAAATTAAGGATATTATGATATTCTAAACGGGAGTGAGGACTCTACGGGACGAGGGTATGTTGGTTGCCCCCGTCCTCAAAATACCTTCAAAGGAGCTTTATTGCCCATCCTCTTCCTTGCAGAAAAATTTTCTATCTTTAAAGCTCCAAACAAGGAAATCCTCGACGAGATCCCTACTAACGAAAACAAATTTACATTCCTAAATCAATTTAGTTGACGAAATATTTTGCTCATTACTCAAGTGAAGCCTTATAGGCCATCTTTTAAAATATTTATAGTGGGTTGGACTCATATCATTATAAGATCAAAATCAACTTAAACCGCAAATATACTTTTGGAGAAACTAACTTAATTTATTAGTTAATATAATGATGTCCAAATAAATATAAAACTTTGCATTATACAGGAGAATATTTCAATGCAACCCTTTATACTCGTAGACACCTGACAAAATTTCAATTATGTCCCTTGCTTCCGTAGATGCACATCCGGAAGTATTTTTTTATAAACAAAATTTGGTTTTTTCCGTAGGTACTTCTACGGAAGAGTTAAAAACATAGTGAACGTTGGGAAAATTCAAATTAATTCAGTTCAGTAAAACTTCTGTAGATGTATCTACGAAAAAAGTTAAAAACATAATTTTCCGTAGATGTACCAACTGAACCTTCTGTTATATTTTAAATCAACTACATCTCCAAAACTCCATTTTTTTTTACATAAATGGAACATCAAATTATAATACATCAAAGTAGTGCAATTTAAAGGCAATGGAATATACTACACCAAAAGAATACATTGTATAAATCATCCAAATAATGTCATATACATAATCAAAATAAACTACATAACTGTAATAAAAATTCAGACATCAATAAAATCATAAGCATCGCTACTGTGTGTGCCGGACAATATCATCAACCTCTCCCCTGCCTTTGGCGCCTCTGCGTCCACCACGTCGTCTGTTGGCTACTCTGCCTCTACCGTCAAGTGCCCCACTTGTCCTGGCACGATGTCGATGGTAAAAAAATGTTTTTCTGCCACTCCCACGATACCTTCCAGTATACACCTGTGATCAGACCCCTCGGGAAAGAAACCATCAGCAATGCCTGCCTGCGCCATGTCAAGTATCTCACAACAACGAGGAAGAACATTGCCAGTGTAGTTCAATTGTGACTGATGAGTCTGCAAGATCTCCTAATGGGTTGGTCTGGGTGGTGATCATGCTACAGTGGGGATCATGTATGTGTGTGACACTGTTAAGTACTAAGTGATGTACTCATCGATGCAACTCTAGCCTCTCTCTGATCTAGTCATCCGAGCCTCGTCAAGAACCATGTGATGCTCAAAGTCTGCAAAGACCTTATCTATTTGCCGACAGGTCATGGCGACAAGAGCGAAGACAGAAAGGTGGCGATGTATAGTCAGATAATACCCGAACTGCCGCATGAGGCGCTCCAGAAGATAACGAACAATGATGGTCGAACTGCCAACAATGACGTTTGTCACTGTTCCAACCACTAAAAAAAACCCATCTTAGTGGCATGATCGTCCATTTTACACATAAAAAATTACATACATTGTCTCTAAAACTAACTAATAATTTCTACACCTAAAAGTGTATTCAAACTCTATTACAGGAAATACTCTAAAATAACTCGAAAAGTCGAAAAGTTATCGATTAAATTGAGTTTTGAAGTTGTTGGAATGTGTTGGTCGTTATTGCACACATTTACCACTAAACTCGAGAGAAAAAAAAACAACTTTGGTGGATTTTGATTTTTAAGGTTGAAAGAGTTTGAGAGTATGAAAAATGAGGGAGGAGAAGAGTCTGATACGAATATAAGATCAAATGTTTTCGTAAATGCATCGCTGGAAGTCTTTCGATGTCCCTAAGAAACAAACTTTAAAACAAAAAATACTTCCACAAATACATCTACAAAAGCATAAAAACATTTTTGACAATGCATATAATGCAAAAGAGACCACAGAGTGGAGTTAGAGTTTATTTCATTTACCTAAAATATAGAATTTGAAAATAATTTATGTTACTACTTAAATTCCTATCAAAAAAGTGTTTTTTTGCTTTTTTTACTTATTAAATAAAAAACCAGGAACATAGAGCGCTCCAAGTCAGCAAGCAATAACCCCCTTCCATTTTAACGGTGTCGGCGATTCACCTCTCCAAAACATCTTTCCTCCCCATTTCCCATTTCCCATTCCCAAACACAAAATCTCATTCATATCTTCCCCTTTTTTTCCTCCCACTACTCAATTTCAATCAAACTCATCAAATCATGGCGGCGGCGCGCCGGCTCCGTGAGCTTCAATCAGAAGCCTCCAACAAGATCTGCGTCGACTGTTCCCAAAAGAATCCCCAATGGGCCTCCGTCTCCTACGGCGTCTTCATGTGTCTAGAATGCTCCGGCAAACACCGCGGCCTCGGCGTTCACATCTCCTTCGTCCGATCCGTAACAATGGACTCATGGTCTGATCTCCAGATCAAGAAAATGGAAGCCGGTGGTAACCGCAATCTCAATTCGTTTCTCTCTCAATACGGAATTCCCAAGGAAACGGATATTATAACTAAGTATAATTCCAACGCTGCTTCGATCTACCGCGATCGGATTCAGGCTCTTGCTGAAGGTCGGTCGTGGCGCGATCCGCCGGTTGTTAAGGAGAATGCTAATACTAATACTCGATCTGGTAATGGTAAGGGAAAGCCGCCTCTGGCTGCTGGTTCTAATGGAGGAGGTTGGGATGATAATTGGGGTAATGATAATGATAATGATGGTGGTTATGGATCTCGCGGCGGTGGTGATTTTAGGAGGAATCAGTCTACTGGTGATGTTATGGGGTTTGGTGGAGGCGGAATTGCGCCGTCGCCGAGGTCGAAGTCGACGGAGGATATTTATACCAGGACGCAATTGGAGGCTTCTGCTGCTAATAAGGAAGGGTTTTTCGCGAAGAAGATGGCGGAGAATGGTGCGAGACCGGAGGGGCTTCCTCCGTCGCAGGGTGGGAAGTATGTAGGATTTGGATCTAGTCCCACTCCTGCTCAGAGGATGGGTCCTCAAAGTGATTATTTATCTGTTGTTTCTGAGGTTATAATCTGAATCTTTGTTTTGTTTATGGGAAATGGTTTATAGTTTGTTGAGATGTGTTTCTGTGTTGTTGTGTGTTTTCAGGGAATAGGTAAATTGTCGATGGTTGCTCAGTCTGCAACCAAGGAAATCACTGCCAAGGTAATTTGCATTGTTTGTGAATTGTGATCCTACATTCTGTAAAATTACTACATGTTTTGTGTTTTTTGTTTAGCTTCTCTCTATTTTGAATTGATGCATTTTGTTATTAACACTACGGATCTCGGGGAAGGGGGCTGGGGATGGTAATCTGGAGTTTGGAGTTTGATAGGGAAGGAGGTAAATCTTGACTGAAGAATATTATTGTCACGGATCAAACTCGGGTACTCGGGATCGGTTTGTCCTTAACCCAAACTCAACTAATTAACGAATGAGGGGTGTCATGTGCGAATAATTTATTAATATGTAATGAAATTTCTATGCCTCCTTGTTTTTCTTCCTTGAGAACTATAATGAATAGAGGTTATACTGATTATATTAATGTCTGATAACATATTGTTTTTAACATGTTCTTACTTATGAGATAAAATTATGTCAGTATCTTTTACAAGGATCTGCAGCTTGATTCTGAAAATTGGATACATTTATTTATTAAAAAATTGATATTTGTTCGTATGTTTAAGTTGAAATTATTCTTTGTAGATGATTGTAAACTCAATCGATTGTAAAGGATATAATGGTAATGTTGTTGTTACTCTTCATGTTTTATGGGAGCCATTTGTAAGGGTGAGACTACTTTTAAATAAATAAGAAAGGGGTTGGGACTAAGCTAAACATTCTCTAATGGAGAATCAAACTCAGTCCATTTGGAATTCTCTGAGCCTCTTACAGCTGCAAATATAATATTTCTGCATTTCAGATTCAAAACATTCTGAACTTGCTTGATACAGAAAAATAATTGATGCTGAAAATGAGAACCACCTTTACTATTTTCTCTCTATCAAGTATCACATATTGAAAATTAAATCCTTTCCATGTGTCACCTTCCATCCTTTGTTTTGTTTAACTATGGTTGAAAAACTTGTCACTTAAAATATATATTTCCTCAAAATCCGACCAGTTGTTATTCGTAAGAGTTTTTTTTTTTTTTTTGTGAAATTAATTACTTTAATTTGTATAAAATATTGCAGTTTTGAAAAAGGAAAACTGTCCTGCCCAATATCAAATCAGATTATGTCTGTCTGCATTTGTGCCTAGTTTGGTAAATAGTGGGATTTTGACAAAAATATTTGATGCTTGTTGCTGTTGGTTCGAATAATAAGTTAATACTATTATTCGAGCTTTGCATGATGTGAACTGGGGATGAAATTTTTGGTAAGAACTGTGGAATGGTAGATTGGAATTTTGGACACAAGAGTGAATGTAGAATGATCTTGTTTGGGATTGAGCGTCAGATTTGCTAAATGCTAACTAGATGTGCATTGTTCGAAATGATAAATAACACTTTCTACCTTGCCAAATAGCCTCCTGAAATCTTATTTTGTTGAGGGTTTTCACTTCTTACACTGTCATTCATTGTTACTTTTGTTTGGGAATGGATTGAGAAGATTTGGAGCTTAGGCATATTTTTTTAGGCGAAGTAATTGTGTATATTTTTAAATCTCATTTTATGGTGATCTTCCTGTCATATGGAAGTTTATTGCTTATCACACTTCTTCCAGAAATTTCGTTGTTCCCCATTGGCAGTTATCCTTTGCCTGATTAATTATATTGTCCCTTTCAGGTGAAGGACGGTGGTTATGATCACAAGGTCAATGAAACTGTCAATATTGTAACTCAGAAGACATCGGAAATTGGACAAAGGACATGGGGTATAATGAAAGGGGTCATGGCATTGGCCTCACAAAAAGTTGAGGAGTTTGCCAAAGATTACCCGAATGAGAATTCTGATAACTGGCAGCGAAATGAGAATAATAGGCATGATTTCAATCAAGAGAATAGAGGCTGGAATTCTTCTACCAGAGAAGGACAACCTTCATCAGGTGGACAAACTAATACTTATCACTCAAGCTCAAACTCGTGGGATGATTGGGACAGCCAAGATACAAGGAAGGAAGTACAACCAGCTAAAGGATCAGCTCCCCGTAAAAATGATGATTGGGCTGGCTGGGATGATGCCAAAGATGATGATGGATTTGATGATAAATCTTATGGTCATAATGGGACGTCAGGTTCTGCCTGGACAGGAGGAGGCTTTCACTAAGGTTTGTAAATTATGCAATGCTGAACTGACAAAAGAAAAAGAACTACTAAATTTTTTCATATTTTATTTAAATGGCTTGCTTGCATTGCACTTAGAGTAGCTTTAGCCCAGTACTTGTCATTTACTTAAAAAAAATCTTCACACTCAAGCTTTAATAGTTAATACAATATTAGAAATTGGATGCTACCTGATGGATGATCTTCAAAACTTGTTGCATTTTAACCTGCATTATTGCAGAGCTTATTGAATTTCTTGTGTGTGTGTTTGTGTTTTGTGAAAAGAGGGGAGGGAAAGCAAGATCAGTATTATAAGGAGTAGTCAGCATCTCAAGATTGAATATCATTTTTGGGTTACATTATAAGTAGTAGTCAGCATCTCAATATTGATTATCATTTTTGGGTCGTTGTTTGTGATTAACCTAAAAGAAAGTCCAGTAATAATTTCCTTGTTTTGTTTTCTAATTGGTTTATTGTGTTTTATTTTTTCAGTTTTCATTTTGGTCTTTAATATCTAATTTTTGTTCTACCTTTTATTTTTATTACCAACTTACTAAATTGTGGCTGGATTTTATTCTTGCACCAGGTTTTGCTGTGTCTTTTTAAACGTCAATATTTTGTCGTAATTGACAAAAAGACAATAGTTTTCAGACTGGTTTGGTGGCATACATACCAAGCAGGGGTGTCATTTAACATGACGAACGTTATCAGACTGTCAACTATAGGTTTGTTAGTCACTAGTAAAACAAGCCTCCATATGTGCAGGAAGGATTAATTCTTTGAGGTTATTGTATTGTCTATATGTTTTTATTTTTAATCATTCTCCCACCCTAATGTAATTTTTGTTGTTGTCATTTTTCGGGAACTTGGAAACAAAGTTTTCCAGTAAAAGTTCCAAAGGAACGGGGGCAAATTGCCCAAATTTTCTTTTACCTGAACGTGTGATGTAACATTATTGTGACATGAAAATTTATTGATTGTTTTGAATCTAAATCTTTGCCTTATTTGTAGTTTTGGTTGCTCTGTATTATGAACGGATGGTTCTGCATCCTTATTTCCTATAATTTGTCTGTCCTTTTGCAATTGTGTCAATCACTCTATTGAAGCACGGACACAACGACATCAGTAATAATTTGAAAAAATAAATAAATTAAATGTAATTACTAGTGTCAGTGCAAGTGTTCGATACCGACACGAATGCTGACACGCGTTTTAGAAAAGGCCTAAAATATTACAATCACACTATATAGCTTTTTGAATTTATGATAAAAAAAAGTACAAGATAAAGGCTGGTCTACAATTTAGGCCTAAATGTATTTAAATAGTATAAGAATAACTAATAAGGGGATTTCTTAATGTTCCCCATAATTTTTTAGCGCACCCCTTGAAAATATTATAATGCCATCAGGTTTTAGAGATGTATTTTCAGACGCACCAAACGTGAACTGAAATATCAATTATTTCGGAAATGTATTTACGTAAAACTTTCGGAGGTATATTTCCAGAATGTTACGAAGTAGAAACAGAAAAACAAAATGGAAAAACAATTTGGCAAGATGAAAATACCATTGATATCATAAAATCAACAATACATAAGGGATGTTAATATAGATCAAACATTATACTTTAATATTCAGATGGACGTTGTAACATCTTGATAATATCATCGGTCGATCTCGAAACAGTCGCATCCAACTCGATCAGAATTTTTGATTCTAAATAGAAAAAGGTTCTCCATATAGCCCTTAAATAAGCGATAGTCTTTAGCTCATAATTGCTGAACTCAAGCTCCTCTTCTTTGTCAACAGATGGCGAGCGGTACTCGATCTTCATTATTTTGTGATTGTCGCCATATGGTAGAAGCTTCTGCAGTGTGTATTGCAGATCTTCAAGAGGGGTGTACTCAGCGATCTTAAAGTAAACATTTCCAACATATCAAATGATGTTGTGTTTTGGTATGAAACAAAATGGCAAGTGATCTATATTTATAGTAGTGGAGACAAATATGGACCTCATAAACTCTATCTTGTACAAGGACACGTTCCGAAATTGTATCGCACACCTTAAAATGTATAACAACATCAACATATAGCTATTTTGTAGAAGCATATATTATAACATTCCATCATAATTTTCTCCACAATAACACCCACATTGACTATTTTTTTATCATCAACCTCTACCTGTTTTGTCTACCACGGGTTTAACCCGATTTCTCACATTCTTTGTAATGTGTTACCTACAAAGTAATGCATAAGAAGTAGGAAATACCTTTGCAACTGAATTCATTAAAGCGGTATCGCGGTCAGTAACAGTGAATTTCGACATTTCTTCTTGGTCTTTTCACATTGACCGACACACTTCTAAAGTCCAAGCAAAGTTGTCATTTTTTTGCACTATAGAAATGCAAAATCGACATAATATGTCTTCTCTGTATACATAACATCAACAATTTCTAATAATGGAAGCATGCACTTATTGGTCTTATACGTTGAATCAATTATGAGCACAGTGGAAAACGTGTCGAACAACTTTATAGAATCAGGATGATTAGTCCAAATATATCTCTTACTGTTACTTCATCCTTAAATAGACACTCACATTTTCTTGAACCGATATCTTCTCGTTTGAAATACTGGAGATGAGGTATATATTTTCCACTTCTTTCGCATGTCAATGTCACAAATTTACTTCTTCTATTTGAACCATTACCGGATCTTCTGATCACAACACCAAACCCCATTTTAAATGTCGCTGTACGAATTCATTGCAGCATGTGATCACGAAATTCATACTCTTGTTCATTTTTAAAATGGTTCCTAATATCTACCACCTTCACTACTATAGGTGAAGCATCCTGTAACACAATAGGTTTGGGGATAGCATCGGGATGCACCATACCCAATCAAAACAAAACATAAAACAAGTAACAGAAAACAAATTGCTGGAAAATCAACACAGACAGTTTCCGAAAATGCATATTCGGATGAATTCATAGAGATTCCGGAAATATACTTTTGTTAATTGCGTGACATTTTTTGTTTTAAAACAAAATTAATGTGAGTAATGAGGGTTGGAATGATTGGACTTTACCTTAATTTTCGACTCCTTTAACTCCTTTTGATTTGATAAAACATAAGAATGAAGATTTGGAGTGAAAAACTTTATTGAGAATGAATGAATTTTTGGAAAGTTTAAGGAAGAATGAAAATAAACTCAGATCGTGCAGGTGGCTGTTTTTAGCAATTTCACATTTGATTTTTCCGGAGATGCATCTCCAGAATAATCTGACATGCAAAGATGACAATATTACAAATTTCTGCTTAAATATACCAGAGGTACATCTCCGGATTTCTCCCTGTAATGTTTAATTTGAAATTTATTTTATCAAACTCCCGGAGATGTATCTTCGGAAAAAAATTTATTTGACTGCAAGGTGTAACCAAATTTGCTCGTTTGTGTGTGATGTAAAGGGTGCGTCCAAAAATATATTTTCGAAATCAAAGGAGCATTTTTTCGATTTTTCATAGAATTTTTTGCACTATATAAGATTAAGAAAACCTCAACTAATAACAATCACGCCGGTTGCCATTTGAGCTGATTTAGGAGAGACTAGACTATCTAATTCTTAGAGGAGGAATGGTAATAATTTGTAACTTGCATAAGTGCCATGTTGGAGTTAATAATAAGCTACCAATAAATTGTGCACCACATATGGGACATGTTTGTTTTAGTTTAAAAAAAAATAGATTTTTCTTTCTATTTTCAAAAATGAAATTTGGAAAACCGTTTTTTAAAATATTACAAGTTTTTTTTATATTTATTTTTTTGTAAATTGAAAACTAATTTTGACATTCTATAACATAAACATATATTATTGAAGATCAAAACATAGTCGAAATCGCAATTTAAAAAAGAAATTGTATTTCAAAAATGATTTTTATGAAAAATTATTGAAATAGTTTCAAAATTAAGTGATTTTTTAAAATTTTGATATCCAAAAAAAGTTTCAAGTGGTGAAATATCTAAAATAACATTTTTAGAATAACTATCCAAATCAAAATTTCATTTGAAGTTTTTATAAAAACTTTCTTTGTAAATTTTTTCACACCAAATTATGTTACACTATAAAAATCATTTTTAAAAAAAGCCACGAGGAGTCACAACTATTTTAGCGGCTATCCAATGGTACCTATTAGCATTGGTCGACTCTATTAATCTAAAACTTCTTCAGGCCAATACGTCAGCTCTATGATGGTCGCCAGTATTGATCCATGACACAACATCATGTTGCCCTTGGCACTTCATATGACAAATAATGTCAGCGTCACTAGGGTCATAACCAGTTGTCTCCCGGGATGTTTTGCTAAAGCGATTGACACGTTTCCTCCTCTGACTGACATCATCTATTTTTTCCTTCGTCAAGACAAGAGAAGGCATCAGTCCATTTTTAAATGATCACTCAGAATGATGATTCCTGACTCAAACCCCATTGACACGGGAATGAATACAATTCATACACCATTTCTCTTTCTCGAAGTCAAAGGAACACTGCATTCCGAGTCATCGTAATAAAAATACGATAAATACTTGAGTAAAAACTGAGGAGAAGAGAAGGTGCCTTGAAGTTTGAGGACGACTGCGCTGAAACAAGGAAGAAAGCTGATAAGCATAAGCTTTAATACTTTGAAGTTATGAACGTGCAACGACAACTACTCTAAAATACAAGTGCTCTCAAATAAGAGGGAAACACACAAAGAGACGAGGAAAACTTAGTCTACAAGACGACTAAAAAGTTTCTCCACGATCTCTCTCCATCTTTATATAGGAAAAGACAATTGAACGGGCCAGATCAAAAATAGGAAATAAGGGCAAGTCAATGGTCAAATTTCATCTGGAGAATACAAACATTCTCAAGTGTACTCGAGTACACATAAATCTGCGTCACGTCACCCCACACCTTTTCAGGTCACACGTCAAAGAAAAACGAAAAAATGTTTAAAAAATGAGACTGCATTTAATGTTCACATCTACATCATGCTTTGGCAAAACCAAAGCGGCACATGCCAACCGACACCTGGACGAACATCCTTTGAGGCCAACCACGACTAGAGAAATACTCCCCCGACATCAAACATGCCCGACGAGTCTTGGGGGCAACTGGTTTTTGCGGGTCAAAGACTCGGGACCCACTGCTCCACCCCGACCAATGACCCAATAATACGAGGCTCATTATCCAACTTACTCCGTCAGGCCCAAGGTATAAATACCTTCGTAAAAGGTTTTCAGGTACACATTCTCCAATCTCCATTTTCACTACCACTATCTTGAACCCTAAACTCACTTGGTGTTGGAGTGTTCACCATACAAGTACCCCATAAGTCGACAATGTTAGAGGTAGCCAACACCGATAAACGACATCGTATCAAGACCAATATCGTTGGTTCAAGAAGCACCGTGATCATAACCTTCGATCCACGGTGCCGTCACGTCGTAGTGCCTTGGAAGCTTCGTTCCATCGTAGTTTCCGCCACCATCACCATTTCTAGTTCCGCTACAAAACAAAACCAAATGAGCCAAATCTAACGAGCCAAACCTAACAAGTTGAATCGAGTTGTTCATGAACTTAAAATGAGTCGAGTTTGAACTTAAAAAGAAGTTCCTGTCAAACTCGAGTCAAATTTTGAGCCGAACGAATTTTTATTGATTCAAGTCAAACTAAGATGAGTTTGGGTCAACTAGACTCATTTTCAGCCTTAGAAGAGGGGACTTTTGATCTTATATATCGGTCCATGACATTTTGAGTTGTTAGTTATTTTATTTACATATTTTAAATTATAATAAAAATAAATAATTTAGCATATCTTGAAAAAATTATACTTTTTTTGGAAAAAAAATTGGAAAAAATAAGGTTATTTTTTCCATTCACATGGGACTCTCCATAGAATAAAATAAGGTTCAATTGATTTTTTTCATTAAAATGTATAAAAATATATTAAGTATATCCAAGTGTTTATTGGTTATTACTCTATAAACTCAGTCACTTGCATTTACAATAGCTCCAACTCTTTAAATACCCATTTGAGATCTGAAGTATTTAACTTCACAGATATTCCTCTTTGATTATCGAAGACAATAAATACTCTGTAAAAAACTAAATGATAAAAAAAAAGCTCAAATACCAAATAATGGAAAAAGAAGATAAAATTAATATTTAATTAAAATAAAGACTTTCATGGATTTTATTTATATTTAATATCTCAATGTATTTTATAATGATTTTAATGGATAATAAAATATTTAAAAGGCTAAAAGTCACTAAATAAAAAGCCCGATTTCATATTTTATCATTCAATTTCTAATATTTTTTTTATAAACTAAATTGCATTAATGAGAATACAATGGATATTCGGCCCTAATACAAACAAAAGAAAGAAAGCTCTAGAAAAACATAATTCTATAACATCTAAAAATCAATTGAACCTCCAAATAATATGGAATAAAATTTTCATTTAAAATTAAAAAAATACTATTTGTTTTGCTTAAAAAAATATTTTCACAAATAGATGATTATTTTGAAATAAATTAAAGTGAAAACTTACCTACAATTTCTTAGATTTGATTTATGCTATTTGTCAATAAAAATATGACAAATGTACTTTAACATCATTTAAGAGAAAATAAGAAAAAATTATATGTGTAAGAGAAAATTATTGTCATATTTTTATTAGAAAATAGTACAAACAACACCTACGGAATTATATCTAAATATTCTCCATAAATTAATTATGAGAAACCAAAGTAAATTCATTAATTCCAATAATTTAAATAATAATAAATAAATAACATTTAAAATTAATTCTAAATCTAATATTTTTGTATAGATAAAATCTCATGATTTTTTAAAAACCATATATATTAACAATTTTTATAAGATAATCACAAATAAAACACATTAAGCGGAACAAAAGTAAATCAATTAAAAAGTAGTAGAAAAACTGAAACCCGAACTTGGAGGCCAAATCTTCTCCAAAGTGCAACTACTCTATCTCATGCATTCAAAACTTCCTTAATTTGCGACACAACAATCTTTTAACACTAAGCCCTAGGTAACTAACTAACTTCACATATAAATACTAAACTAAGCTCAACTTTTTAGTTCATTATTTCTCACAGCAACAATGACAGTGAACATAACCTCCATCAAAACATCCTCCAATGGAATCTGGCAAGGCGATAATCCTCTCGATTACGCCTTCCCACTCCTCATTGTTCAAACCGTCTTAGTCCTCGTCGTCTCTCGCTCCCTCGCTTTCCTCTTCAAACCTCTCCGTCAACCAAAAGTCATCGCCGAAATCGTGGTATGTATCCCATCACATGCACCGTTAATTATTTAGTTTAAATATATTTGTAGATTAATTTTTTTTTTATTTGCATGTATTTGCAGGGTGGAATTCTCTTAGGTCCATCTGCATTGGGAAGAAACAAAAACTACATTCACAACATATTCCCGTCATGGAGCACACCAACGCTCGAATCCGTTGCAAATATTGGTTTACTATTCTTTCTTTTCCTCGTTGGACTTGAGTTAGATATAAACTCCATTCGAAAAAGCGGTAAAAAAGCACTCAGTATAGCTGCTTTTGGAATTTCGGTTCCTTTCGTCTCCGGCATTGGCATCGCCATTGTCCTCCGAAAAGCCGTCGACGGCGCAGATAAAGTCGGATTTGTTCAATTCATCGTCTTCATGGGAGTCGCTCTATCAATAACCGCTTTTCCCGTTTTAGCGCGAATCCTCGCCGAACTCAAACTCCTCACAACGCGCGTGGGTGAAACCGCGATGGCAGCAGCCGCATTCAACGACTTAGCCGCGTGGATTCTACTCGCTTTAGCCATTGCGTTGGCCGGAAGTGGAGCTGGCGGAGGAAAAAGTAAAAGCCCTCTGGTTTCTGTTTGGGTTCTTCTTTCCGGTGTTGCTTTTGTTGCCTTCATGATGCTTGTTATAGGACCTGTGATGAAGCGCGTGGCTAAAAGATGCTCTGCGGAAAACAAAGCCGTGAATGAGGTTTATATTTGTTTAACTCTAGCGGGTGTAATGGTTTCAGGATTCATAACTGATTTCATAGGGATTCATTCTATTTTCGGGGCGTTTGTTTTTGGATTGACTATTCCGAAAACTGGTAATTTTGCGAAGAGGTTGATAGAGAGAATTGAGGATTTTGTTTTGGGTTTGCTTCTTCCACTTTACTTTGCTTCAAGTGGTTTGAAAACGGATGTGACTAAGATTAGTGGCGGAAAAGCTTGGGGGCTATTGGCTTTGGTGATTTCAACAGCTTGCGCTGGGAAGATTTTGGGAACATTTGTAGTTGCAATGATATGCAAGATTCCAGTTAGAGAGTCGATTACACTTGGAGTACTCATGAACACAAAAGGTCTTGTTGAACTCATTGTACTCAATATTGGAAAAGAGAAAAAGGTCAGTTTTACTTAGTCTACTCTATGGTGATTAGTTTTTTTTATAGATGCACCACAGTTATTTTTTTAACTAATTTTTTTTACAGGTTTTAAATGACGAAATATTTGCAATATTGGTGCTTATGGCTCTCTTCACAACATTCATCACTACCCCACTAGTAATGGCAATCTACAAACCAGCTCGTGGTATCGCAGCCAAAACAATTCGCAAGCTAGGTGACATGTCCTCACACTCCTCTACAGACAAAAACGCGGGGGAGGAAACTCTTCGAGTCCTAGCTTGCATCCACGGTGAAACCAACATTCCTGCCATCATAAACCTCATTGAATCAACACGTAGCACCCAAAATTCCCTCCTCAAAGTCTTCATCATGCATCTTGTTGAGCTCACGGAACGTTCATCTTCCATCATCATGGTCCAACGCGCTCGTAAAGACGGTTTTCCTTTCTTCAACAGGTTCAGTCTTGGCGAATGGGATAATCGTTTAGCTGGGGCTTTTCAGGGTTATAGTCAATTGGGCAGGGTTATAGTCCGGTCAACTACAGCCATCTCTTCTCTATGTACAATGCACGAAGATGTATGCCATGTAGCGGAGGAGAAGAGAGTGGCAATGATTATATTGCCTTTCCACAAACATTGGAGAAAGGAAGTTGATGATGAAAATGACAATGAGATTCATGAGGTGTTGGAGAATGTTGGGCATGAATGGAGAGGGGTGAACCAAAGGGTGCTTAAAAATGCTCCTTGCTCAGTTGGTGTGCTTGTGGGTAGAGGATATGGGCTTGGGTCCAAGAATTTGAGCTCAGAAGGTAATGTGATCCAAAGAATATGCATATTGTTTTTTGGTGGGCCGGATGATCGTGAGGCTTTAGAGCTGGGAAAGAAAATGGCTTACCATCCAGCAGTTGAAGTGACCGTTGTAAGGTTTGTTGAGCAAGATGCCGAAAGTGTTAATAACTTTGTTTTGCGCCAATCACCTGGAAAAAGTGCTGATAACAGGTATAGCTTCTCCATAGCAAAAATGAACAGAAAAAAAGAACTGGTAAGTAACACTCCAAACAACTTTACTTGACTCAATTATACTTCGACACAATATGAATATTTTTATATAAACATTGCTATAAATTGCAGGAGTTGGATGAAAAGGCAATGGAAGAGTTTCAAAGCAATTGTGGCGAAAGAGTCAAATATATTGAGAAAGGTAGCAGCAACTTTGTGGAGGAAGTGGTAGCATTAGGAGAAAGTGTGGGCTATCATCTCATAATTGTTGGGAAGGGTCGGTTTCCATCGAATATGGTGGCGAGATTAGCAGAGAGGCCAGCAGAGCATCCAGAGTTAGGTCCCATTGGAGACATTCTTACTTCTTCAACAAGAGGTCATAGGATGGTGTCATCAGTATTGATTATACAGCAGCATGATGTGACCATATCTGAGGATGCACCAATGTACAAGGTTAAGGTCCGTGGTGAGAATATTGCACATGTTTCGTCTGGAAGGCATGAGATAACTACAGCAGATGCAGTGTAATTATTTATTTAAGCATTCAATTGTTATGCAGTGTAATTAATTTTTTAAATATAGATTTAGATAATTTATTATTAATATAACATATTATAGTTAATTGCTATTAAATTACTTGATTTTGTGTGTATGAGAGAAAAATAATTGCTAATAACATTAATACGAAGAAAAATGATTCAGAAGAATAAGTGATATATATATATATATATATATATATATATATATATATATATATATATATATATATATATATATATATATATATATATATATATATATGGACGACTCAAGTGAGAACATTTGGTTAATATAAGAAATTATAACAATTAATCTTAACCATTAAATTTCGATTCATTGAAATTAATGAACAAAATTGATTTCTCTTTCCATAGTTCTTTTTATTAGTAATGTATATAATCTTCAAAAAATTAATTCATATTTATATTTTAAGAAACAAAATATTTAATTTATTGTTTTTTGGAAATAATGAAAATTGATAGAAATTTTTTTTTCAAAGATGATACATTTTATTTAATAATTAACCTTTATATTAATTATATTAACTATTTAATTTTTAAAATAATTAACGTTAAATATTCTCATTGTTTTTAACGTTACATATTATCATTAACCTTAAATATTCTCATCGTTTTTAAAAATTAAATAGTTTATATAATTAAATATTAATGTTAATAATTTATATATAATTATATTAATTGTTTTTTATATAAAAACTAAATATAATATTTTAATTATCATATAATTATATTAGTAATGTTTAGATAAAAATCATAATTTTTTTTGAAGAAATTAAAAACGTAATTGTTGATTTTTCATTCTAATGTCTTTTATATTTATAATTTCTATAACTTAAGATATGTTATATTTTAAGAAATGAAATATTTGAATTATTGTATTTTTAAAATAATGATATCCGATTGAAAATATTTAGTATTTCTATAAAAAAACAATTCATATAAATATATTAAGGATTATAATAAATATATAACAATATTATTAATATGCAAATTAATATAAGATAATATTTTTATTTTTATTCATTCATTATTATAGTAATTGTTATTTTTAAAATATAAATAAATTTTATATTTATAATTATATTAGCAATAAATAATTTGTTGGATGAATATATTATTATTATTTTTAAATTTGTGATAGTATGATTATATTTATTCAAAGGTTAATTATTAAATAAAATATATCATCTTTAAAAAATTATTTTTTATCAATTTTCATTATTTCCAAAAAACAATAAAATAAATATTTTTTTTCTTAAAATATAAATGTGAATTAATATTCTTGAAGATTATATACATTACTAATAAAGAGGAATATAGAAAGAGAAATCAATCTTGTTCATTAATTTCAATGAATCGAAATTTAATGGTTAAGATTAATTGTTCTCATTTCTCACATTAACCAAGTGTTTTCACTTGAGTCGTCCCCTATATATATATATATATATATATATATATATATATATATATATATATATATATATATATATATATATATATATATATATATATATATATATATATATATATATATATATATATATATATATATATATATATATATATATATAGGAGGGATCAAATTACACCCGAAGAGTTACACCACGAGTTACACTCATTCAATAACTATATTTTGAATTAATATTTTTTAAATTCAAACGTTGGATTGAAACATAATATCATATAGATCATACCTATAAAGTTTGAGCTTAATCTATAATGATTTACTATGTCATTGAATTACATCAAAATTAACGTTATATGAAAGCTCATTTTGACGTTAATCTTTGGATATCTTGATCGTATAGTAAATCATTATAGATTAAGCTCAAACTTTATAGGTATGATCTATATGATATTATGTTTCAATCCAACGGTTGAATTTAAAAAATATTAATTCGAAATGTAGTTATTGAACGAGTGTAACTTGTGGTGTAACTCTTCGGGTGTAATTTGATCCCTCCTCATCTATATATATATATATATATATATATATATATATATATATATATATATATATATATAGGGGACGACTCAAGTGAAAACACTTGGTTATGAGAATGCCTTCTTTATATGAGAATGTGAGAATGAATCTGAACCATTGGATTTTAAAATAAATGGTGGAGATTATGTTTGGATATTTTTTTCTCTCTCCTCCATCATTAAAATAAAAGATTGAAGAGAGATAAAAAAAAGATTCACACATAATCTCCACCATTTATTTTAAAATCCAATGGTTCAGATTTATTCTCACATTCTCATATAAAAAAGACATTCTCATATGATATGGCCTATATATATATATATATATATATATATATATATATATATATATATATATAGCGGACGACTCAAGTGAGAACACTTGGTTATTATGAGAAATGAGAACAATGAATCATGACCACTAAATTTTGATGTGTTGATTTTAATGGACTGGATTGGTTTCTCTTTCCATATTGATTTAAAATAAATATTAAGGATTATAGAAAGAGAAATCAATCCAGTCCATTAAAATCAACAAAATCAAAATTTAATGGTCGTGATTCATTGTTCTCATTTCTCATAATAACCAAGTGTTCTCACTTGAGTCGTCCCCATATATATATATATATATATATATATATATATATATATATATATATATATATATATATATATATATATATATATATATATATATATATGAAAATGCTTTTTTTATATGAGAATGTGAGAATGAATCTGAACCATTGAATTTTAAAATAAATGGTGGAGATTATGTGTGAATCTTTTTTTCTCTCTCCTCCATTATTAAAATAAATGATGTAGAAAAGAGAAAAAAAAAGATTCACACATAATTTCCACCATTTATTTTAAAATCCAATGGTTGAGATTCATTCTCACATTCTCATATAAATATGACATTCTCATATGATATGCCATATATATATATATATATATATATATATATATATATATATATATATATATGTGTGTGTGTGTGTGTGTGTGTGTATGAATCGAAAAAGAATAAATAAAGCATCTGTTGTGCATTATTTGAGATTCTAAAATAAAATTTTATATTAGAAACCACGCTTCTCTCTTTATTCTTAAAGAAAAAGTACATTTTTTTAATGAAATGATGGTTCTCTCTATCGGAACATACACAAGATAATTGGAGAAGATGATGTAAGAAAATAATAGAGAGAATAACTAAGTTGAGGGGAGAAATTGACATTAACAATAAATGTTACAATTGAGGGATATTTATACAAGATATTAAAAACCAAGTAGAATATAAAACAAATAAAAAATAAGACAAAAAGTGCAAACTCGGGTTCGTAACCGGTTACGCCAACTCAAACAGAAACCCAAAAGCTGAAAACACCTGCTGTAACCGGTTACGCTCTTTCCCATAACCGGTTACGGCCTCGACAAAACCAAATTCCAGCTTTCAGAAGTGCTTATTTGATAAGCTGTTCACACCAGTTCCCATTCAGAAGCTTATACAATACATTTGAATTATTATGCACATCCAATACACCACCTTAATTCAAATGCTCCAATTTCTTCATGCCCAAACTCATCACCAACTTCTTGAACACAACATTTGTGACCCCTTTTGTCAAAAAATCCACAACTTGTTCTTCGCTTCGATAGTATCCCAACCTCAGCTTTCCTTCACACACTAGATCCATCAAGTAATGAAATCTCATCTCAATATGCTTGCTCATACCATGTGCAAGAGTGTGTTAGCTTCTCCACCATTGTTGCCCAACTCTCCCAACAGATTCATAAGCCACACAGTTTAACATGCACATAGCAATGCAGCGATATACTCAGCCTCACAAGAAGAGAGTGCAACCACCGGTTCCTTTTTAGAGCACCAAGAGATTGGTGCTCCTCCAAACATAAAGACATGACCAGCCGTAGAATTTCAATCATCTTTATCTCCTCACCAATTGGAATCGGTATAATCGAGCAACTCACATTTTCTGTATGTATCTGATGCGGGAAAGAGAATTCCGCAACCAAGAGTACCTTTGATGTATCATAGGATCCTCTTAAATGCTGCCAAATGAGACACATTCGGTCTCTCCATGAATCTACTCGTAATACCGACACTAAACGCCAAATCTGACCTCGTATTGCATAAGTAACGTAATGATCTATTCAATCTCCTACATTGTGTTAGATCCATATTCAACTTATCATTTTTTTTGGAACAGTTGTAACTTGCTTCAGCTGGTGTATTGGCAGCATTACAATGCTTCATATCACACCTCTTCAATATCTCAAGTGCATACTTCCTTTAGAGCATGAGCAGTCCAAATTTTGATTTGTGGAACTCTATGCCAAGAAAGTAAGTCATAATCCCAAGGCCATTCCTTTCAAACTCTTCCATAAGTTCACTCTTGAACTTGTAAATACTCAACTCATTGCTTCCCGTGATCAACATCATCCACATATAATCAAAGTATTATCACATCTTTTCTCGCATCCGTCTTTACATGGACACCATGCTCGGAAACACATTTCTTGAAACCATCGTCGACTAGGAAATCATTTATGTGTTTGTTCCAAGTTATTGGTGTAACGCCCGTTTTTAATTATGTCATGTTATGCTATGTGTTTTATTTTACTAATTAGGTGTTAATTAAGTGCTTATGTGATATTGGTGTTATTTATTGGGTTTTTATAGTAAATAATATAAGTTGATGAATTAGGAGAGTTATTGAGCTTGAGATAGCATTAGTAAGTGTAGGGTGTGATTTAAGGCCCATTAGCATTATGAGAAAGATGGTAAGATTAACCAAAACAAGGGTTTTAGAGGTTTAGAGGATAGAAACTCATTTTTCACAAAATTGGGAAATAGAAGAGGAGAGTGAAGAGAAGAGAAAGGGGGAATTCCAAGATTCAAGTTCATAGAGTTGGCTTCAATCCAAACCTAAGGTAAGGGTGAGATTCCTTCATGCTAAAGGGATGTATGATGATGTTTTGGGTGGGATTTGATTGTATGTTTGTATCCATGGAAGTTGTGTGTAGAGATGTTAGGGTTTATGAACAAAATGCATGAATTTATGATTTGAAATGTGTTTTAATTGATGTTTGATGGTGAAGGATGATAGATTTCGTATTTATACCTGTTTAATTGATGTTTAGAATGAGTTATGGGGGAGGGGAGGGGGATTATGTAGGTCTGATACTGATATTGAGTTTCTGCACAATCGCGCCTCCGCTGAGCGGAGCTAGTCCGCTAAGCGGACCTTGCTTTGCATTTCGCTTCTGTCGCGAGTCGCTAGTGCTCCGCTAAGTGGACCTTGTTTGTATTTCGCTTCTGGACCCCTTCGCCAGTGCCTCACTGAGCGGACCCTGTTTTACAAAATTGTCCAAACTTTGAAATGATGTATCTTTTGAACCGTAACTCCTTTTTAAGTGTCGTTTGAACCTACATGAAGCTCTAATTGATGTCTTTCTAATGTATATGATTTGGAAACCTTTGGAAACCTTTTTTAAGATTTCTCTAAATGAATTTGTTTGATATTTATAATTGTTGTGGTGAAGTGATGTAATGTTGTATGGTGTTACAACATAGCGACGTGATTGCGAAGTGACACATTACTATGAAAGTAATGATGTTTGGTAGATATTTGTGTGTGGTGTTTGTGTGGGTGTCACGTTCATAGAGTCACATCCATTGCATAAAAGAGACGTGGCCTTAATGGCAAAAGCGACGAGGCTTTAATGGCAAATAGTGACGTGTGCCCAATGGCAAATTTTGAGACGTGGGAGTTTTACTCCAATGGTACCACATGCATTTGCATAAGTCGAGTCACATGTGAACTACATTTGAGTCTTATTTGATTATGTCGTTGTGACTTGATGAAGATATGTTTGTTTTGATGTGATGACTTGATGATGAGATGTTTGTCGAGATGTGTCGGAATCCTACTTGTGAATTGCATATATTGTCATGATTCATTTATGATATTGTTGTCATTTCCTAAGTTGATTATGTGACGTGAATTGTTGTATTGAGGTTGTGATGAGAAGTGGTGACTATCGTATGATCTTTCTATTGCTCTGAATATTATCATACGCTTCTTTATAATGAATGATATCTCACCCCTTCTGTTTGAATATTACCCTCTGTTGGTAACGTGCAGGTAGCGACGTGGAGTAGCCGTTTACCTTATAGCTCGAGTCGGTGTGTCGATGCTCTGATACGTAGCACTCGGGGGGATGTTTGCGATACTTGCTTGTGTCTTGTTTTATGTTGAGTATCTTTTATTGGATTTTGTTGTTATGACTTGTCGAGACATGTGGGACACATTGTGACATGTTGGCAAGGTCATAAGATTTGGATATGTGTTGTCATTCGAATTCCGCTGCGATATTATAAAGTTGTTTGAATTTAAATGTTTATTGTATTATGAGTTTTCCTTTGATATAGTGTTATGTATCCATGTACTTTGAGCATTTTTGTTGATTTTGTTTAAGTCGAACATGTGACGCCTCAAAAATTAGTTGCTTGTTTCGATGTGTTGCACTCTGATTTCTCTTATTAATAGTGGGGTAGATTTGGGGTGTTACAATTGGAGCTTGTTTCAAACCATAAAGCATTTTCTTCAATTTTTAGACCCTTCCCTCTTGATTTATCACAACAAAACTAGGGAGCTGTTCTACATAAACTTCCTCCTCAAGTGGACCATTCAAAAATGGAGATTTCACATCCATTTGATACATCGACCAATTATTGCAATTCGCAATGCCAACAACTAGTCTTATGGTTTCTAGCCTAGCAACTGGTACAAACTACTCATCGAAGTCTATACCTACTCTTTGCAAAATTCCCTTCACAATTAGTCGAGCCTTATGCTTGACAATTTCACCTTTGGGATTAGCCATCACGTAACAGACCCATCTCACACTGATTAGCTTCTATTGTACCATAATTAAAAATTAAAAAAAAATAAAGTGAAGGAAAGAATATATGAGTTGTGGGAAAGAAGGAAGAAACACACCAATGAAGGAGTGAAACTAGCATTGAAGAAACCTTGGGGAAGAGTAAGAACGAATGAGTTGGGATGAGAGGAAGAAGTAGTGTTTTAAAAGCCTAAGACAAGAAGATGAAGTGACTAGGGGAGAGGATCATGATGGCAGCGACTTCCCCATAAAAGCCATGATTACAGGGAAATGGGAAGAGGTTCGATGGGACGCGCGCTCATCATTGCGCTTGAAAATCCACTAGGACAGGTTAGCGAGCAGATGAATGTTGGATCCATGCCTAGTCGAACAGGAACATCGTCCAAAGAATTCCAGGATTCTTTGACCGAACACTTTGGCATGTTGGGTCTCGTGATTGGGGGGCTTATGTACACCCTAAAATTCAAAGGATCGACGATTTTTAAACCAGATGAGGGATATATGCTAAACAAACCAGGATTGCATGTAAATGATTGGTGTGTGTGTGTGTGTGAAGGGGTCGGAGCCGGGATATGAAGTCGGGCTTGAAGAAGGATGCACTAAACCGGAGTCCCGATGTGAAGTCGGGCGAGACGAGAGGCATGCCTAGTCGGACGGCCGAAGTGCCAAGTCAGTGTTATGGTTACAGTTGTCCAATGGCTGCACGGACATTATGAAAATCAGTGAAGGGACATTACACCTTATGATTACGAAGGCAGGAGTTAGAGATCGCTATTGATTTTGGAAGTTGGAAGGTCATTACACAATGAATGCATGTCCTAAAGGTTATGTATAAAAGGGAGCCTCCCATTGAGGGAGGGGGGAAACCAAGATAATAACAACATACTGATAGTCAGAGTCAGTCCCGACTTTTTAGAGGCCCAGGGCAAACAAATAAATGGACCCCTAACAAGAAAATTGACGTTTTACTCGCCTTTAAAATGAAGAAAACTCTCGGAGACAAGATCAAATATTCGAGGTCTTGGTTGTTTTTAACTATAAAAAGAATTCCAATGCAGATAAGTAGTCCAAAATTGAGGCAAATAAATTATGAATGAGAACTTTTTAAATCATTAATTTCTAAGAATAAGAACTTCTTAAGTGTCTTAATTGCTATAATTTCTAAGCAACATCCATCAACTCAAAGAAATAAAAGTGACATTTTCTCTTGCTTTAATTGCGGAAAATCAAGTCATATGGCTAAAAAAATGTAGAGTAGACGTAAATCATATTCTGACCCTAATACGCAGGTTTATCTAATTGGTAAGAAGTTTATTTCTATGATCATAAAAATAATAAATCAAAGCACAAGTGATAATAAATGAGTTAATTGATGATAAATTTTTAAATATTTAATTTTAACATATAAATAATCTTTAAATTTACACTAAAATAAATTAAAATAAAATTATAAGGGTCAAAATAAATAACCATCAAAAATAAAA
The DNA here is from genome assembly GCF_029867415.1 of Vicia villosa. NCBI lineage: Eukaryota > Viridiplantae > Streptophyta > Magnoliopsida > Fabales > Fabaceae > Vicia > Vicia villosa. The sequence goes on along the minus strand of NW_026704961.1, from coordinate 1,248,476 downwards.
TTTGATCATAAATTTTAATTAATTATATAAAAATTATTTTATAATTAAAATTTGAAAAATACTAATAGTCACAAAAGTTATATCTTTCTAAATCTTTTAAAATGAACCATAGTTATTGGCATAGAGAGAGCAGAATAATTTATTTCCAAATGAATTTATCAATCCTTTCTTCCATATACCTGAAAGTGTACCATAAATGAATTAGCAATACATTAAAAATTTAAGAAAATTTCTTTATAGACCCCACCTTCTTAGAAATCTGCGGCGAAATTATAAAAACACTCTTATATTTCGAAAGAGCATCTCCAAATGCATTTTTAAAAAAAAAAAGTTATTTCGAAAGTGCATATTCGACGACACCTTTTTTTTAGAAAAAATGTGACTTCGGAGATGTACTTCCGAAGACACTTTTTTTAGGAAAGAGATGTCTTCGGAGATGCTTATCCGAAATATTCTAATTTTAGGTCTTGAAATTTTTCGGACCGAAAGAACCTCAATACTTATTAAAAAAATTAAAATCAAGGTAAATCAATTCAATTAATAGTATAATTAATTGTATAAATTAATATATATATATATATATATATATATATATATATATATATATATATCCTTATAATCAAGATATAATAATAATATTAGTCTAATCTATCATATAAGAAAAGTCTCCCTTTTCTTGATCATTGTGACTGTCCACATCAGCTGCTCCACTCCACAATATTGCACATCAGCAGCCTCAACCTTCTATAAAAGGTTTTATAATTACTATATATAACCGATCATACTTTCACATTCTCTATCATGTTCATCAAACCTAATCGTGGAAATTTTGGTTTATACTATTTTTGCAATTCCAGCCATTCCCACGACTATTCATGGATAGACCGTGTTCCTTTCTTTTCTTGATAGAAAATATCTTTCATGTTATTTGCAGCAGGTTGAATTTGTAGTGTATTTGTAGTGTATAATTCTGAAGTACCAATTGGCGTGACTCCATAGTATATGGTTCGTTTTTTACATGGGTTGTTTCCAATCCCTATTTTCTATTCTTTTAGAAACAATTTAAATATTGTCCTAATCCATGTGTTTTGGATTTTTTTTCTGGTGCAGACATAGCAAATATCGTCTATATGATTCGTTTGAAATAAATATTCTTCTTTGACTGTCCTGAAAGTTTGAGTAGTAGAAGTAGAAATCAAGTTGGCTGGTGTCAATATACAATGGAGAATCTGCTTGAAATTACTGGGTTATGCTTGCGCAAGTTTTGTCGAAATTGTAGATATTATAATATGTAAATAACATGATATTTTATATTAATTCATAGAATGAACTTTAATTTTTTATATTTTAAGTGCAAATGTTAATAAATAAATCTCAATTGATTGATTTTACGTTTGAGTGATATTTATATTAAATCTTAGTATTTATCGAAATTGTAGATATTATAATATGTAAATAAGATAATATTTTATATTAATTCATAGAACTAAAGAATATTTTAGTTAGGTCAAATTAAGAAATTAAGTTTATCAATATATATATAAAGTTAGTTTTATAAAATATTATTGATATTTATTTATTGTAAGGTCGAACAAAACAAAAAATAAAGATATAATATGATAAAATATTATAAATTAAAAATGTATACACAATTTTGAAATGTATAAGAAAATAGAATCAAAGAATAAAGAAAAAAACAGTATATTTTTTTAGGTAAATAAAGAGTTTTGAAATGAAAAGACATAAATCATTTACCTATAAAAAAAATTAAATATCATAATCATCTTTAATTGATTGCAATTAAATATCATAATCATCTTTAATTGATTGCAACTTTAATTTTTGATTTAATCTGATTGCAACTTTTGATTTATTATTTTGATTTTTGATTTAATGTGATTGCAATTTTTAACTTCTTATCCATAATAGTCCAAGTATTATGGTCGATTTGAACGTGATTTTTAAGAATGGTTTGTTGAAATAATGAAGCAGCACACTTATTTTCTTGATATGGAAATAATTGGTATATTATTGCAAATTTTAATAAATAAGTTTCATTGATTAATTAATTTTATGTTTGAGTAATATTTATATTAAATCTTAGTAATTATAAAAATTATAGATATTATAATATATAAATAACATAATATTGTATATTAATTTATAGAACTAAAGAATATTTTAGTTAGGTCAAATTAAAATATTAAGTTTATCAATATATATATATATATATATATATATATATATATATATATATATATATATATATATATAATTTATAAAGTTAGTTTTATAAAATATTATTGATATTTATTTATTTTAAGGTTGAACAAAACAAAAAAAATAAAGATAGAATATAATAAAATATTACAAATTAAAAATATATACATAATTTTTAAATGTATAAGAAAATAGAATCAAAGAATAAAGAAAAAAACAGTACTTTTTTTAGGTAAATAAAGAGTTTAGAAAGAAAATACATAAATCATTTACCTATAAAAAAGTTAAATATCATAATTACCTTTAGTAATCATTGATTGATTGATTGCAACTTTTAATTTATGATTTAATGCATGTGATTGCAACTTTTGAGCTCCATTGGCAAGGAGCCCCGTCCAAGGACGTACTCGGGGAATACCGAGTTCGATTCCCAGGCAGAACAATCTTGCTTGGCCAGTGCGCATGCCTCTCCACACGAGCCGGATTAGTGGCCCACCTGTGGTGGGTCGACACCGGTGCAAATAGCAAAAAAAAAGTATTTTTAAATTATTAGATTTGAGAAAATATTGTACTTTTATATCTTACAAAATTAAACTGTTTTTACAATATTGTATGATTTACCTAAAAAAAAATATAATTTTGAGAAAATATTGTACTTTTACCTAAAATTATCTAATTTTGTAAGATATAAAAGTCTTTTTAACGACCCATACGTTAAAATCATTACGTTGGGAATAATTTAATTGATATAGAATCAATACATTAAAATCATATCAATTACTTACCAATATCTTAATTGGTATAAAATAAATACGTTACAAATATATTTAGTACTCCAATTATATTGATGGTGTATCACCAAAAATTGAGTGAATCAAATTATCATTAAAAATTAATAAAAATAATTTATCTCACTTGATTTCCTTCAAAATTATTTAATAGAAACTTTCCAAAATAATGAATTTATCAACATAATTTTGAAACCAAATTTCATATGGTTAGAAGATTTCTAACCTCTCATTTAACAAAAGGATAAATATTATTAGATACATATTTTAATAAAGTGTTTTAGGTATATCATTGCTTTTATATATTGTATGGATTTTTTTTGATAAAAAATGCATAATTATTATTATAAAAATAAAGTATATTTTCAAAATATTTAACATACAACATGTGCCATCGTCATTCTCTGTATAGAAAAACTAACTACTATTTTCTATTTTCACTTTAATAAGATTTCTTACTAATACTACTAAATTATTTAAAATATAAAATCTGAAAGTTATATATATATATATATATATATATATATATATATATATATATATATATATATATATATATATATATATATAATGAAATTTTTTAGAGATTATTACATAAAATAAATATATTAGATCTATTGACTATTTTTTTAAAAACATATTTAAAAATAACTATGGGTGTTAATAAGTATAAGTAATCGAATGAAACATAAGTACTATGAATAAATAGTAATAGAATGAAACATAAGTAATGTATGAATAAATAGTAATAGAATGAAACATATGTAATATATGAATAAATAATATCAAAATTGTATGATATTTTTTATTAATCATATAGTTTGTTTGTCATTTATAAAATTTAAAATTTTAATTGGACAAGTTCATCAATAATAAATATATATTTAATATAATTGAAATATTACCATTAAAACTTTAATGGGATCAATTCTATCCAAATACAAAATAATATATTACGGATACACACAGGTAATTATATGGTACGCGCATATGGTACTGATATTAATTAACACATTTAATTAAATGTTGAATAATAACGAGAATAAGTTTACAATTGATTTAAATAGTTTTATAAATAATTCCAAAACAAAAATATTTATATATAGGAATAATTAACTTTTGATTCGAAAATTTTTATATATGGAATAATATATTTGATTTGTAAATTGAGTTTAATCAATTATATTAAATATTCATTATTAATTGTATTATATAATTTGATAGAATATTTCTTCATTATAATTTGTCAATTTAAGATTTTTGTTATTATAAAATATTTTAATTATCATCAAATATTTTTAAACAATGTTAAAATTAATTTATTTTTGTTTTAAAAATATCATCAAAATATTGAATATTAATAGAAACACGAAGTTACTGATAAAAATAAATTGAATATTGACGGGAAAATGTAGTTATTAATCAAAATATTGAATATTAATAGATTTTTTTTAATATTAATGGGTACATGAAGTTACTAATCAAAATATTGAATATTAAAGGCAATATTAAATTACTGATCAAAATATTAAATGTATTTAATATTAACGGAAACATGAAGTTACTGATAAAAAATGGCATGTTAACGAGAGCATAAAGGTACTGAACAAAATATTGAATATTAACGAGAACGCGAAGTTATTGATCAAACTATTGAATGTTAACGGGAAAACAAAGTTATTGATCAAACTATATTGAATATTAACGGGAACATGAAGTTATTAATCAAAATATTGAATATTAACGAGAACATGAAGTTACTAATCAAAATATTGAATATTAACGTGAATATTAAATTACAGAGCAAAGTATATAATATTAACGGGAACATGGAGTTACTGCTAAAAATATTGATAATAACGGAAACATGGCGTTATTAATCAAACTATTGAATATTAACAGGAACAAATTTGGAATATTAACGGAAACACGAAGTTAGTGATCAAAATAATGAATATTAACGGGAACATGAAGTTATTGATCAAAATATTGAATTTTAACGGGAACATGAAGTTACTGAACAAAATATTGAATATCAACGAGAACACGAAGTTACTGATCAAAATATTAAATATTAAGGGGAACATGAAGTTACTGGTCAAAATATTGAATATTAACGGGAAATGAAGTTTATTGATCAAAATATTGAATATTACTGGGAACACGGAGTTACTAATCAAAATATTGAATATTAACGGGAGCACGGAGTTATTGATTAAAATATTAAATATTAATGGGAGAACAAAGTTAATGATCAAAATTTTGAATATTATCGGAAACATTAAGTTACTGATCCAAATTTTAAAAATTAACGGGAACAAATTTTGAATATTAACGGAACACGAAGTTACTGATCAAAATAATAAATATTGACGGGAACGCGGAGTTATTGACAAAATATTGAATATTAACAGGAACACGAAGTTACTGATAAATTTTTGAATATTAACAGAAACATTAAGTTACTGATAATTTTTTTGAATATTAACGGAAACGAATTTGGAATATTAACGGGAACACGAACTTATTGATCAAAATAATGAATATTAACGGGAACAAGGAGTTACTGATCAAAATAATGAATATTAACAAGAACATGAAGTTACTGATCAAAATATTAAAAATTAACGGAAAAAATTTGAAATATTAACGGGAATACGAAGTTGCTTATCAAAATAATGAATAATAACGGGAGCATGAAGTAAATGGTCAAAGTATTTTTCTATTAATTATGTATTTTGAATTAATCATTATTATAAATGGAGTTTGTAGTGGTTTCTCATTGGCCTACAAGAGAGAGCTGATAGTTTGAGATTGGGCCGATAGTTTGTAGTTATAATTGAGCCAAAATAATTAATTTTCTCCTTAGCTAGCCAAAAATAATCGATTCTTCTTAGCTGATAGTTTGAGATTGGTATTACCGAAATGGGGTATCACCTCACTTGGTAAAGGATTTTATGAATTCTCATTTTCTAGTCTTGAAGATGTTCGTCGTGTTCGTTCTTCACCTGCTTGGAACCTGAACCCAGGTATCCTAAAGCTCTTCCCATGGACGAAAGATTTTGTTCCCACCAATATGAATCAAAGCTCTGCCCAGGTTTGGGTTCGTATTCACGGGCTGGCTCAGGAATATTGGAGACCGAAAATTCTATTCACAATTGCTAGCAGTATCGGCACGCCCATTTGCATCGACTCCTCCTCCAACAAGCCTTTGGTTGATCGTCCTTTTGGTCATTTTGTCCGTGTGCTTGTAGATATTGACCTATTGAAGGATCTGCGAGATAAGATTTTGGTCGAAAGAGCAGGATTCGCCTTCTTCGTTGATATAGAGTATGAGAAACTCCCAGATTTCTGCAATTTTTGTAAGTTCTTGGGTCACTCAGTTCACACTTGCAGGAGAAAGCTAGCATCGGAGCAACAATCTAAAGCACAAAACACAGAACATAACAAAAACAACTCTCAAACAGATTCGATTCCTCTTAGTAAGGAAACTATCCCTGGAAAACCTACTACGGATGGAGGTCAATCTAGTGGGACGGCTAAACAGTTGGATATAAATAACAGAAGGAGGAACGTTACCGAAGAGAATGAACCACCATCGATGGCGGAGAGAAGCTCTCACGGAGGTATTCAAAAATCGATTGGTAACAGTAAGCAAATTGGTTTGGTGGGAAATAATACTACTGTTTTAATGCCCATTGCGGAGATGGAAGAAAACGCTATAGTTGTGAGAAATACGCAGGAACAAACTCTGAAACAGGCTGCTGTTTTAAATCATTTGGTTGACTCAGGTTCAAACTCTGAATTGGTAGTGGAAACACAGTGGGATAACACAAAAATCATGGCTAACAAATTCCTCACAGATTCTTGGGGCAATTTGGCAGAGCAGGTTGACAAAGAAGATACTACAGACGAGGAAGACGAAAATTTCAAGGAAGTGGTTACAAAAGCCCAAAAGAAAAAGAGTAGGAAGAAAACAAAAACCAAGGAGATTCCTAGCACCAGATTGAGAGCTGGTTCTGGAAAATCTTCTCAATGAAGTGCATCTTCTGGAATATTAGGGGAATTGCTAACTCCCCCTCAAAGTTAGCTCTAAAAAATCTCATCAAAACTCATAAACCTGATTTCTGCTTTATTGCAGAACCTTGGATGTCTCATGACTCTTTCCCTGCCACATTTTGGAACAGATTCAACATGAAAATGTTTGCGGTCAACGATCGAGATTTACTCCTCCCAAACCTCTGGTGCATTTGCAATAACAATTATGACCCTCAGATTCACAGCTCTTCTAACCAACATTTGGCTTTTACTTTCGTATCCGATAACAAAACTCTAGGTATTGCGGCTGTTTATGCTTCTACGTGTCACATTAGACGGAGAGAGCTCTGGGGGGACCTGTCCTTTCTCGGTTCTTCCTCCCTCTCGTGGTGTTGCATTGGTGACTTCAATTCGATTCTTGGAGCGCATGAGCATCGAGGTTCGTGTGCCCCTAATCGTATCCCTATTTTGGATTTTAAAAGTTGGGTTGACAACAATAGTCTCTTAGATCTTCCCTACAAAGGAAACCTTTTTACTTGGTACAATGGTCGTGTCGGGACTGCCTCCATTGAAAGAAAGCTTGACCGCGCCTTTTGCAATCAAACTTGGATGAATGACTGTTTCGTTTCTTTTTCCACCGTCCTCCCGCGTTTTCGCTCTGACCATCACCCAATTCTGGTTGACTGCTCCTTCTCTCAAATCAAAGTTAAATCTCAATTTAAGTTTTATGGCATGTGGACGCTGCACAGCTCCTGCAGAGATTTGGTGTCTGACTGTTGGGCTTTAGAGTGTGCGGGGTGCCCTATGTGGATTCTGTCCAAAAAGCTCCAGCATCTCAAGGCGAAGTTGAAACTGTGGAATTGGGACACTTTCGCTAATGTTCACCATAGAGTTCAGGAGCAACAAAAAACTCTTATCGAATTACAAGATCAAATTAATATTAATGGTGCTTCCCCGTTGTTGCGTGAGCAAGAAAGAGCTGTGCAGCTGGCTTTGGAGAATTCTCTTAAACAGGAGGAGTTTTTCTGGGCTGAGAAAGCCAATTTGGAATGGCATCGTGATGGAGATCGGAATACGGCTTTTTTCCACAGGATTGCTAAAATGAAAAATTCCAGGAGCATTATTTCCCTGCTTATGGATGGTGACACGGTGGTTACTGATAAAGACGCAATGGCTAATATTGCGGTTTCTTATTTCTCTAACCTTTTCTGTTTTGCAGGTCCCTCGCAAAACCTGAGTTTCGTCGATGAAGTGATTCCAAAGCTGGTTACGGAAGATATGAATAATCTGCTTACGATGTTGCCGTCGTACGAGGAAATTCATAATGCAGTTTTCAGTCTTAACAAGCAAAGTGCGCCTGGGCCAGATGGTTTCGGTGGTGTTTTCTATCAAACTTTTTGGAATATTATTAAAGATGATGTTTGTGCGGCGGTCATCCAATTTTTTCGGAATGGAGATTTTATTCATAACTACAACGTCAGCAAAATTATCCTTATTCCCAAGACGCCGGAGGCTCAATCGATGAACATGTTTCGGCCGATAGCCCTTTCAAACTTCAAATCCAAGATCATTACCAAAATTATTGCCGGCAGACTTTCGTCGATTATGCCCTCCCTTATTTCTAAGGAACAACGTGGTTTCATTCCGGGTAGAAATATCAAAGATTCCATCTGTCTCGCTTCAGAAGCAGTTAACATTTTGGATAACAAAAGCGCTTTTGGAAATATAGCAATGAAAGTCGACATCACGAAAGCCTTTGATACTATAAGTTGGGACTTTATTCGGCAGGTCCTTCACAGTTTCGGTTTTAACTCTACCTTCAGAGGCTGGATTATGGCTACCCTCTCTTCTGCCCGTCTCTCAATATGTTTTAATGGTGAGCTTCATCGTTTTTTCAAGTGCAATCGTGGAGTGCGTCAAGGGGATCCGCTCTCTCCGTTGCTTTTCGTTCTAGCTCAAGATGTGCTGAGCAGACTTATTACCAATCACGTGTATGATGGATCCCTTAAGCTCATTCGTGCTTCCATCTCCAACTGGATTCCTTCGCACAGTATGTATGCCGACGACGTAATGATTTTTTGTTCAGGCCGGAGATCTAATATCATCACTCTGAAGGACATTTTCCACAAGTATTCTTTAGCTTCTAGACAGCATGTTAATTTGGCCAAATCCTTTGTTTTCATGGGTGGTATGTCTATCTCTGCAAAGTCTCGTATTCTTGCTGCCACAGGCTTCCAACAGGGAATGTTTCCCTTTCTCCATCTTGGTGCGCCTCTGTTTAAGGGTCGGGTTAAGCGTTGTCACATAGCTCCGATCATGGATAAAATCACGGTTAGGCTTGCCAGTTGGAAGGGATCCTGTTTATCCATGGCAGGTAGGATGCTTCTCGTCAAGTCGGTCATTCACAGTATGACGAACTACACTATTGCCATTTATAATTGGCCTGCTGCCATTATCAAAGAGTTAGAGAAGGCCTGCAGAAATTTCATCTGGTCCGGCTGCATCACTAAGAAAAAAATGTGTGTTGTTTCCTGGAAGAAGACTTGTCAACCGTTCGCGAATGGGGGTTTGGGGCTTCGATCTCTTCGTTGGCTGAATGAAGCAACTAATATGAAGCTTTTGTTTGATATTTTGACTAGTACTGAAGATTGGGCTGTGCTTCTTAGAAAGAGGGTTATAAAGACTTACGGCTGCGTCCGTTATCATGTTTTTTCCTCCTTATGGACCAGCGTTAAGGCGGAATTTTTCAATATTTCGAACAACACTCGTTGGCTGCTTGGCTCGGGCTCTAAGGTCTCCTTTTGGATGGATTCATGGTCCGGTGATCCCCTTATTAACGATACCAGCCTGGATTTTTTAGCCTCTAAAGGAATCAACCCTCACCTCCGGATTTCAGAGCTGGCAGATAACGGGGAGTGGCGCATCCCTCCCGATTGGTTTGTTTGGTTCCCCTTCTTATTTTCGCGGCTGGACAACTTGGCTCCCTCTGCCGGTGCTGATGACATTTTGGGCTGGAAACATAACGTTTCGGGCTGTTTAGAGCTTACGGAGGCCTATCGTTTTAAAGCTTCTTTCGCGGCAGTTTCTCCTTGGCATAAGGCTATTTGGCATACCAACATCCCGCCGAGCAGAGCTTTTCTTATTTGGCGGATGATTCACGGTAAGCTTCCCACTGATGATTTCTTTTCTGCTCGTGGTTTCTCCAGGGCCTCCAGGTGCCCTTTATGCCGTATCTCTTCGGAATCGTTTCAGCACCTCCTTTTTGATTGTGTTTTCGCTAAAAGTCTTTGGGTCTGGCTGATGAAGAAATTCAATATCACCTTTGCCCCCTGTTCCATTGTTGGTTGGTTAGAGATCTGCACCATAAACCAGTCCCCGCAGGTTGCGCTTATCCGATGCGCTGCTGTTGTGAATCTGTTGTACATCATTTGGCAGCTCCGCAATGATGCTGTTCATAATAATCATAAGGCTAGCACTGAGTTTGCCACTGCCTGGATCTCGCGGCAAGTTCAGATTGCCGGAAACGCGTCGCAAAAAGCTTCCTTTATCAGTATGATGGATTTCAAGTTCATCAAAGATTTTAAAGTTAATATTATCCCTCCAAAAGCTCGTTCTATCATTGAAGTGATTTGGAGCCCTCCATCTTTCGGATGGATAAAGTGTAACTGTGATGGAGCGTTTGTTCGGGATTCCTACACTGCGGGTGGTGCCGGCATTTATCGTAACTATAGAGGAGATTTCATTCTTGCTTTTGCGGAAAATCTTAAGGTTTCTTCTTCGGTTCATGCGGAATTTGGAGCGGTGATTCGTGCTATGGAGATAGCTATTGATAAGGGTTGGCAAAAGCTTTGGGTTGAAACCGACTCCATCTTGGTGGTCAAAGCTTTTTCCAACCATAGATTAGTTCCTTTTGTTTATAGGACGCGTTGGCTTTTCTGCGTCCTTCACACTAACTTTTCGCACATAATTATCACTCACATCTATAGAGAAGGTAATTCCTGTGCCGATTTTTTGGCTAATTTAGCGCTCGGCATTGGTTCTATCCTCATTTTGGACTCCATACCGTTGGGGATTCGGAATGATTTTGTAAAGAATAGGTTAGGCTTACCGTTCTTTAGGTTCTCGTAATCTTGGGGCTAACTGGTTCCCCGTTTTGTACCGTTTCTTTTTATTAATATATATCACCTTATTAAAAAAAAAATAGTTTGTATTTTAATCAATTATATTAAATAGTTATCACTAATTGAATTATATAATTTGATTGAATATTTCTTCATTATAATTTGTAAATTTGCGATTTAAAACTTTTCCTTCATTATAATTTGTCAAATAAAATATTACTATTTTTATAACTTTTTCAATTTTACCCAAAACTTAATCTTTTACTTTTCTCAATCACAATGCGCGAAAACGAAGGGTACCCGTGCGAACGCACGGGTAAGACACTAGTAAATATTTAAATCAACACCTTATTTTTAAATATATAATTAATAATGATAATAATAAAGATATTTATTTACTATTTATTTATTATTTTTTATGATACATAAAAAAATCATTTCATAAATTAATTTTCAAAAATAATTTATAGTTAAAAAAATTCATTTTATAAACAAAATTTCAAAAACAATTTTAAAGTTAAAAATTATTTTATATATAAATAATTTTCTATCATAATTAGTTATTAAAATAATTTTTATATTTGTGATTTTTATTTATTATTTTGAAAACCTATGTAATTCGAAACATATATTAAAATATAAATAAAGTAGTAAATAATTTTATTTTTACTTGATCTTTTTTATTTTAAATTTTTGTTGAATAATTATTAATGTATTTATTTGTTTATATAATTGTATATTGTTATAATTTTAGTAATTATTAATTTAAAATTTATCGAAAAATATTGAAATTTTTTATGAGTTTTATTTTTAATTTATAATTGAAATTAGAATAGAAATATAAACAGAATAATTATCATTATTATTATTCATAACTTATAAATTATATCAATTTTAAGATATCCGAGTTAATCAATTTTTTAATTTTTTGGGATTTTTCGGATATGCAAATCCGAAAAAACCTCTGACAATTTTTTGAGGTTTTTTCGGAAATGCATATCCGGATTAACTAAAATCTCAATTTTTTTTGTGTTTTCGGAGCATCTCCAATAGGGGTTGCTTATTGTACACTAGGATTCATAAGTTTCAATACTTAGCATTTTTATCATTGGAGTAGATACACGTGGTGTTCTCGTTGTTTAAATATTTGTGTAAGACTATGTACAATGGGGGTGTTGAAAAACAAATTCAATAGTTGAATCCTTACAATAAAGGTGTTGAATAGGGTGTTTAAAGTGAGGTGTATTAATTGGTGTTGAAAGTTTTCAACATGTTGAATGTGGAAAGAGTGGGGTCCACAAAATAATTTGTAAAATTTTATTGGTTGTTTTGAATGTTTAAATTTTTTAGTGTGTTGTGAATAGTGGTGGAATAGGATGTTGAATTTTATTAAACAAAATCATTGTAGTGAGTATAAATTGAATGTATGTTGAATTATTAGGTGGAAGAAAGAGAAGATGATGTGTAGTATAAAAAATGAAAAAGAAAGAGTGTTGAATAATAAAACCATTGTACATAGCCTAAGTTACATCATGAAGCAATCCAAAAAGTAGATTGCTTAGCATTAAATAATATTAATCTTGATAATTGGCGGGGTCAAATATAAATTGATTGGGCTAGATTGCTTATTCAAATTACCATTGGAGTGAAATTGGTTTAAATTGCTTAAATATATCTTAAATTCAATGTGACAATTGGTCCCACAATAAATAGTTCAAGCAACCAAAATTAAATTCTCCCATTAAAAATGCTCTAAGTAGGGCTGGCAATGAATCAAACTAACTCGAAAATAGTTCGAAACTCGATTCGAAAATTAAATCGTTGAACTAGGTTCATGAACCAAATGAGCTGAGTATGAGCTAAAAATTAAGTTCGTTAACTAAATGAGCTGAACTTGAACTATACATAGTTCGACTCGTTAGGTTCATGAGTCAACTCGATTATATATGAGATAGATTATATTGTCTTTAAGAGTAGATTTAAATATATGCTCTAAATCTTAGTATCATATTTTATTTTAATCTAACGGTTTTAATTGATAATTTATATTCTCTAGTGAGCAAAATATTTCTACAAATAATTATACAAATAAAATTAACATTGTATGAATTTCAATCTTATAACTTTAATTTTATTTCTATATTTTTTATTTAAAAAATATTAATTTAAAATGTCAAATATATATTAAAAAAATAGACTTAAAAAATTAGTTTTAAGTCCGTGAAATAAGCGAGTTGAACCTAACCAGATAAACCTAACGAGTTGAATCGAGATGTTCGTGAACTTCTAACAAGTCGAGTTTGACCTGAAAAAGAAGTTCGAGATAAACTCAAACTCGAACTCAAACTCGGCCAATTCTTAACGAGTCGAGTTTGAGCTGGAAAAAAAGTTCGTCATAAACTCGAACTCGAACTGGACTAATTCTTAATGAGTCAAACTGAGCTAAGGCGAGTTCGACTCGACTCGACTCATTTCCAGCCCTAGCTCTAAGTCTCAAATAGGTGGCACTAAGATTTTAAATAAATGGCTTGGCCACTAGGCTATAAGTAAAAGGATGTTTAACATTTTCACAAAAAGTTATATATTTTATAATTTCAGTATTATAATTTCTTACCTACACCTCCTAAAATTGAGGTCCCCAATTTTAAAGCCCTGGGCTGTGTGAACCTACTTACCCAAGTCCAGAGTTGGCCCTGCTGATAGTCTCGAATATAGAAACTCAAAACTCTTGAGATCTCACCTGATTAACTTTGAGGAAGCTATCCAAAAGTGGTTTTATGGATACAAAGTAGCAAAATTTAAATCAAATGATGATTTGAAGACATTAAATTCACAATGGGTAGTTTGTTATTTGTGAACAAGTTATAAAAAAAATACATATGTCACAGAAAACTATATTGCATTGGTAATTTTTGAAACTGTATATAACCCCAGGTAAAGAAAATATTCATAACTTTTATTTGATCTGTGATATAAATCCACCAGTGGTTACTAACCCACCAAAATTAAAGGATATATAATTACATATTTACTTGAAACACAACTTCACTGTAGAGAGAAACTTTTTTTGTCAAAAGTTTCTCTTATCTGAAAGATATAATCATGTTACTTTGGGGGTAGTCTCATCTCCCATGATAAGTGTAACAACTGAATGATTAAATAAGTAATTACACTGCATTTGCTATAGTTATCTCATGCCTGCCAGATGAAACCTCTGCAACATTCTCATCATGCACCTTAACCTTGTACATTGGTGCATCCTCTGTTATTGCCACATCATGCTGTTGAAGGACTAGTACTGATGAGACCATCTTGTGACCTGTTGTTGAGGATGTTAGAATGTCTCCTATGGGACCTAACTCAGCATGCTCTGCTGGCCTCTCTGCTAATTCCGCCACCATAGTTGATGGAAACCGACCCTTCCCAACAATTAGGAGATCATAATCCACACTTTCCCCTAATGCTACCACCTCCTCCACAATGTTGCCACTACCTTTCTCGATATATTTCACTTTTTCACCACACTTGCTTCGAAACACCTCCATTGCATTTTCATCCAACTCCTGCAATTTATAGCAATGTTTATATACAAATATTCATATTGTATTGTATCTAAGTATAATTGAGTTAGTAAAATTGTTTGGAGTATTACCAGTTCTTTTTGTCTGTTCATTTTTGCGATGGCGAAGCTATAGCTGTCATCGGTACTTTTCCCAGGTGATTGGCGCAGAACAAAGTTATTACCACTTTCTGCATCTTGCTCAACGAACCTTACAACAGTTACTTCAACTGCTGGATGCTCAGCCATTTTCTTTCCCAGCTCTAAAGCCTCGCGATCATCAGGCCCACCGAAAAACACAATGCATATTCTTTGAGCCACAGTACCTTCAGAACCCAAATTCTTCAGCCCATGTCCATATCCTCTATCCACCAGCACACCAACTGAGCAAGGAGCATTTTTAAGTACCCTTTGGTTCACACCTCTCCATTCATGGCCAGCATTCTCAATCACCTCATGAGACTCATTGTCATTTTCTTCATCAACTTCCCTCCTCCAGTGTTTGTGGAAAGGTAATATGATCATTGTCACTCTCTTTTCCTCGGCCACATGGCAAACATCCTCATGCATTGTGGATAGAGAAGAGATTGCTGTAGTTGACCGGACCATAACCCTGCCCAATTGACTATAGGCCTGAAAAGCCCCAGCAAGACGGTTGTACCATTCATCGCGGTTGAACCGGTTGAAGAAAGGAAAACCGTTTTTACGAGCGCGTTGAACCATGATGATGGAAGATGAACGTTCTGTGAGCTCAACAAGGTGCATGATGAAAACTTTGAGGAGGGAGTTTTTGGTGCTACGTGTTGATTCAATGAGGTTTATGATGGCAGGAATGTTGGTTGGACCATGGATGCAAGCTAGGACTCGGAGAGTTTCCACCACGTTTTTGTCTTTAGAGGAGTGTGTGGACATGTCTCCTAGCTTGCGAATAGTTTTGTCTGTGATGCCTCGAGCTGGTTTATAGATTGCCATCACTAGTGGAGTTGTGATGAAGGTGGTGAACAGAGCCATAAGCACCAATATTGCAAATATTTCATCATTCAAAACCTGTATTGAAATCAAGTTAAAAAAGTGTAATTAAATTATAACATATCGATAATACAGTTCCTTCATATAATGATAAAATAATCAAACAGAATGGACAAGTTTTTTGTAAATGTAAATGTCATAACATCAGAACACGTTATTGCATGTACATGTTCCTTAAAAAAATGAATAAGTGAATGACTTGTAAGTTTTTGCATGTAGACATATTGTCTCTTAAAATAAAATATAGTGTCTATGTCATGTATACAACTTTCCATAATATTTCTATTAATTAATATCTTTTATTAATTTTGATGCATCTAAAAATAATAATAAATCACCATAGGCTAAGTAAAATATTATTTGTTCTGTGTTATGATTAACTATAATTTGACACCCGGCAAATGTTTATTCTCTCCTATAAATAGTGAAACAACATATTAAAAACATAGTCAATTCCTATCATATTTTGTTTACTAAAGACAAAATGAGAATGGTTAGATTGGAAAGGCTTATTAAAAGAAATAGTAATAGGTACAAATATAATCCTATTTTCATGAAAAACTAATTTTAGAATTTTCCTACGGTTTGTATTTTATACATTTAAAAAATTATTTGAACAATGAAGTGTGAACCCTTGATTATAACGCGTAAGAGTGACCCATGATAGAGTTACTAATTCATCCTATTCCAAACACAAATAGTAAGATATCATTAAAAAATAGAATTAATAATAAGGGAGAATAAAATTTCTTTCTAGTTTTGTGCACCAGATTAATGACTCTCGTATAGATAAATTTCATATTTTATTTTCTTTTGATATCTCTTAAAATATTCATTATTTTAACTCATTAGAAACTATGGAAAACAAACAATATAACTAAGATGATGCTTAGTCTACAAGCTAGACCATTAGAATGGCATTCATGGAATTTCATTGCACATGTTAATCCTATTACAGCTAGGAAAGTGGTTGAAAATGGGAAGAGTCCATGATGCTGGCAGAGCCTAGACTATTCTTTAATTTGCAATAATTTATTTTTTACTAGTAAATATAATATGAGAACACGTCATCCCCAAGAGGGTAAACTAAATATTAGTAATTAAATGGACTTGCCAACCATATATTCCTAATTTATCATTGGCTTAAAATAACAGGTACTTATAATAATACTATTTGATTTGATAAAAAGCATATATTAGTGCAAGATAGGCATGTGTAAAAGTAGAAAAAGAGACTAAAAAAAGTAACTCTCCCATAGTCTTCCTTCACGAGATTCATATCATATGAAACAGAATCCACTATCAATTGATGGCTAGAAAAAAACTTACATGAAAATTAGATTTCATGCAATTGGACTAGTCATATACTTTCATCTAATATCCCTAATCTTATTCAACACGGTTACTAAGACAATTGCAACAAAACAGTGATGAAAGCAAAAACGTATTTCCCAATCACTTATATAATTAAAAATCATAATTTTAAATAAAAAAATATTCACCAAATTAATCTATCTCACATTAACATTTTTTTTCAATCATAGCCTTTAAACTATTGAGGCTAACATAAACTATACCGAGTCAAATATGTTTCTTATGAAACAAAATTTATTTTTGCAACTTTGTTCAACTTTTCGTTGGACACGTTACAATTGTGTTTTGAGTAATTTAGACTTTGTAGAACTATCAAGCCGACCCACGTGTCCCACTGTATTAACTAGAATAAAGGTCTTATATCCTCACTACTAAAACTCTTAAACAAAAATTATTACTATCTTCGTTTTTTTTAGTATAAAAACTATAACTATCTTTATCTTTTATTATAAGTTTTTTTTCTTTTCATGTTAACATATTAATAAAGGTATATATATAGTTTGTATTTAATGCGTATGATGTTCCTAAAACACCATTTTTTGCATTGACGTGTTCAACATCAACATAGTTGAATCTTTCTTTTAAAAAATGCACACCATTGTTTTATTTGAAAATTATTTGTAAAATTTTTATATTTGTGAAGTTCCCACTTAGCAAATGTAATAATTTCATATTAAGAACGTATATAATTGACTATTTTAGTTATTTTAGTGAAGTCTTCTTTGCCAACTCCTATCACTTCTTTCATTTTAAAATAATGTCATTTTAATTTTAAAATTGCATATTACGTATACTATTTCTACTATTTTTTATTTTGCATCTATAATGA
The DNA here is from genome assembly GCF_029867415.1 of Vicia villosa. Taxonomy (NCBI): domain Eukaryota; kingdom Viridiplantae; phylum Streptophyta; class Magnoliopsida; order Fabales; family Fabaceae; genus Vicia; species Vicia villosa. The sequence goes on along the minus strand of NW_026704961.1, from coordinate 1,230,518 downwards.
TGAGAAACATTTCAGTCAATACTAAAATTAGTTTAATATGATTTTTTTATTTTTTATTTTTTATTTTTTATCTTCTGTCTTTAAAATCTCAAGTTCCAAAATCCATTTATGATTCATGCACCTACAATACTCATACCAAGGTATAGTTGAAAATTAACTTTACAACTTGCATAACAATTATATATTCAAGTTTAATCCTTTGATATAGTAATATATACTCCCATGTCATATATTATATTATTTTTATAAATAAACTATTTTATTTTAAATTTCTTGTTCTAAAATATTAATATATAGCTGTTCATCTTAAGAAGCTAGGTAAGATAACCTCCTTTATAAAATGTTTTGAAAACAACGAACATTTATAATATTTTAATAAATAATTAAATGTGTTAAATTAAATGAAATTATGTGATTGATTAGGGGTACACTACTTAACTTTTTGTGATGGGTAGAAAAGTTATCCTCAAATATTAATATTTTTAGGGTCTTACTAACCAGTGTCCTCAGGGTCCTCTTTAAACATACTAAATAAGAAAAATATTCTTTATAAAAGTTAACATGGCAATTTCCAATATAATTTTAATGCATTAAATACTCGCATTTTAATAAAAATTTACCACTTTAATCACTTAAAAAGTGTCCTAAAGACACTGGTTAGCATTTCTCATATTTTTATTATCATTTCCGTTAAAATACAAAGAGAGAGAAAATTGACCCAAAAAAATAAAAATGAGAGGAAAAAGATAAAACTAACCTTTTTCTCTTTTCCAATGTTGAGCACAATAAGCTCAACAAGACCTTTTGTGTTCATGAGAACTCCGAGTGTAATTGACTCTCTAACTGGAATCCTGCACATCATCGCAACAACAAAAGTTCCCAAAATCTTCCCAGCACAAGCCGTTGAAATCACCAAAACCAATAACCCCCACGCTTTTCCGCCGCTAATCTTCGTCACATCCGTTTTCAACCCACTGGAAGCAAAGTAAAGCGGAAGAAGCAACCCCAAAACAAAATCCTCAATTCTCTCTATCAACCTTTCAGCAAAATTACCAGTTTTCGGAATCGTTAACCCGAAAACAAACGCCCCGAAAATCGAGTGAATCCCTATGAAATCAGTTATAAATCCCGAAACCATTACACCCGCTAGCGTTATACATATATAAACCTCATTCACAGCTTCGTTTTCAGCAGAGCATCTTTGAGCCACGCGCTTCATCACAGGACCTATAACAAGCATCATGAAAGCAACAAACGCGACACCAGAGAGAAGTACCCAAATTGAAACCAGAGGACTTTTACTTTTTCCTCCGTCAGCTCCACTTCCGGCTAACGCAATTGCCAAAGCGAGTAGAATCCACGCGGCTAAATCGTTGAATGCCGCTGCGGCCATTGCGGTTTCTCCCACGCGCGTTGTTAGGAGTTTGAGTTCGGCGAGGATTCGCGCTAAAACGGGAAATGCGGTTATTGATAGCGCGACTCCCATGAAGACGAGGAATTGACCGAATCCGACTTTGTCTGCGCCGTCGACGGCTTTCCGGAGGACAATGGCAACGCCGATTCCGCAGACAAAAGGAACGGAAATTCCGAAAGCTGCTATGCTGAATGCTTTTTTACCGCTTCTCCGAATCGAGTTTAGATCTAACTCAAGTCCAACGAGGAAGAGAAAGAATAGTAATCCTATACTCGCAACTGATTCGAGCGTTGGAGTACTCCATGACGGAAATATACGGTGCAGGTAGTTTGTGTTTCTTCCCAGAGCTGATGGACCTAACAGAATTCCACCCTGCAAATACATGCAAATCAAAAAAATCACTCTACAAATATAATTAAACTAGCTAGGCGAAATCAGATGCAGAAGCATGCGGATTCTAACTTGTGAGATCATATTTATTCATCTCTAAATGGTGAAATTTCAATCAGGCTAATTGACTAAAAAAACTAAATATTTAACGGTGCATGTGGTGAGATACATACGACGATTTCGGCGATGACTTTTGGTTGACGGAGAGGTTTGAAGAGGAGAGCGAGGGAGCGAGAGACAACGAGGACTAAGACGGTTTGAACAATGAGGAGAGGGAAAGCGTAATCGAGAGGATTATCGCCTTGCCAGATTCCATTAGAGGATGTTTTGATGGAGGTTACGTTCACTGTCATCGTTGCTGTGAGAGAGATATAAGAGAGAAAGGCTTGGTGAAGTTAGTTATACATGGGGAGTAGTGTGAAGAGATTGGATTGCAAATTAATGGATTTTTGGAAGTTATGAATACATAGGATGGAGTAATTGTCAGAGGCTTATTTATAGAGGAGAGAAGAAGCTTAGGCCTTTTAAGACTAAGTTCTGGTTTCAGTTTTGGCACTGCACTGCTTTTGAATTAATGGGTTTACTTTGGTTCAACATGTTAGTTTTATTTGTTATTCGTTCTTTTTCAATAAAATATTTTATTTTAGATTTCGTTTTCGCATTATATGTATTTTTTTTTTATCAAAACTGGGTCGGGGAATCATTTCTGACATCAAATAGTTTCAATCTCTTTCCGATCGCAATTGCGGAGATCAAACTGTGATTCGATCTATTAAGTTCAATGCCAATCACCATTAAATCATCTAACGATTAGTTATATGTATCTTTAACAAAACATTAATTTTTTTAATCTTATTATCTAAATAATATAATTAATATAGTTTATTTTATGATATTAATTGATATATATTATCAATATAATTTTTTTTAGAAAGTCAATAAATCACGACCATTGATAAATATTATTTTATTGATAATTAAAATTTTAGTCAAATTTTAATTAAATATTACTTTATTAATTTAATCTTTTCCATTTCGTATTAAGAGAAAGTGAATATACTCTTATACGGTAAGAATACTTTAGGAGAGTTATCCTTTACAAAAACCATGATATAGTGAGTCAATTATTTTGAAATATAAAGATTTTATTTAAATATATTTTTTTGCTAATACTATTCATTTATTTTAGAATACAAAAATATTAATGTTTCATGAGTTGTATAAAACCAAATTACATGTATAGTTTAATTTAGTTTTCAATAACCATTTTAATAAAAAAATTATTTAATAGATAAAATGATTTTAATTTAATTTAAGACTAGTTTAGAACCAATTTATATTTATAAACTAGTTCGGTTTGCAATTTTAAACCAATTTTATTTTTTTGAACTATTTTAAAACCAATTCATTAATTTATTTAAAAAGTTAAAATTTGTATATTAAAAAATAATATTTTCAGAATATTCATTTTCAAAAAATATAATTTTTTTGAAGTTAATATTTTCAAAAATATATATTTTATTTTTTTCTTTAAAAAAATTATTTTTATTTTCAATAAAAAAAATTATCCCGATTTCATTTTATTTTTTCAGATTTTTCTTTTAAAATTTTTAGAAAAACATTTTTCAAAATTTTTATTTTTTTCGTTTCAGGGAATTTTTTTAATTTTAAAAAGATTTTTTTATTTTTTGATTTTTTATTTTAATATCTTTATAGTATAGAAAATTTGATAGTAATAAATGAAATTTGTTAATTATATTTAAAGCATATAAAATAGTAAAAAAATTAAATTGAACTTATAAACTGTATTAAAAAATTAAAAACCAACTAATAATATATTAATACTATACATCATACTAATATAAAAATTAAAAAGTATTTTACCTTTTTTTATTAATTTAATATTTCAATGTATCTAAATTGATCAATTAGATAATACAATTTTCGATTGAGAGTCTTTTTTTAGAGGTATATAATCTTTAATTTATTTTACAGTTTAGAATATATAAAATCAATTAAATGTTTAAAATATAAATGATTTATTTTAAAATTTTCTAAAATTAATGAATAGTTCTATATTATTATAATTGTGTATAAATAAAACCATTAAAATACTAAATATATAAATCATACATTTTAAAATATATTCTATTTATATACAAAATTATAATAGTAAAAGAAATAGAGAAAATAGAAAATGGAGACGGTGCTTACCTAATTTTTTTTTTATAGCTGACTTTTTAAAATCTTATAAAAGCGACATACTTTGAAAATCTGATACAAATTTGACATACGTTCACATTTTATCGTAATAATTGATCCTTAATTGCAAGACTTTTATTTTCTGTTTTTTGTAAAAGTGCAAGTCTTTTATTTGATCCCTACTTGTAGAAGACTTTTTTATATTAAAAAAATTCAAGTGCTGCCTAGCATTTAGATCCCTATCCGTTAATGTGTAAATTTATATTGTCTTCCGTCTTTATTTATAGATTTTTTTTTAAAAAAAAATATTAAATAACTAATGTATAGTCTACGTATTGATAAGATAAATTGATGTCAGAACTGACTCCCGAACCGGATTAAATCGGTGGTGATAAATAAAATAAATTAATTATTTATAAAATAAATTTTTTTAATACAAATGAGAGAAAGTAGTTTAATTGAAAATTTATTCATTAATGTAGTGGGGCAATTCAGGAAGGTCCTGAAGCGAGGGCATGAGGTGTGGGCTAATTAAGGAATGTCCTCTAATACATAGAGAAATAACTTAAACAAAACTTCTCGTATCGTCGCATGTGAGATAGCTTTAATCCTTAACAAATCTAAAGTCTATGATTAACCCTAATCATTTGGAACCGTTACACTTATTGTACCTTTATTCAATATAATTAGCATACATTGTAGGACCCTAGTAAAATTGACTTGGGACACCATCAATACATCACACTGGAATATTGTCTTTACCCTCATCCTACACCATGGTGAACAAGAAGACTACTACTCTGGCCATGGAATCAGACAACGAGGGAAGCACATTGTCAGAAATATGGGTACTATGGATGCCATTCGGCGTCAAAACCAAACTTTAAAAGACAACAGTCACCATATCCAACAACTCTAGCAAGTAGTTTATATAGTGGTCGAACATGAGGCCCTGAACCCCGATCCCCTATTAGACGAGATATGGGAGGTGCCAATTCCCAAAAACTTCAAACACCATCATTGACTAAGTTCGATGGACACATCGACCGGTACGAGCACGTGGTTTCCATCAATACCCAACTGGCCATCATCGGTGAGGGTTATTTATATTGCACTAGGTGAGGCAATGATGCTCTCCTTCTCCTATCCTCTTTTGTATTTTTCTAAAGAACTCTTGAGTGAAAAATAGAGAAAAAAATAATTCAACAAAATCAAAAGGAAGTCAAGTCTCAAACAAACATCAAGAAACACTAGGACCAAAGAGACCAAAACCCAAACAAAAACACCACCCGAAGAGAGGAAGAGCTATACCTAAACCTATATAGACCACCATCGACAAAAAATAATTCTTTAGAGAAACCACCAAAAATACTTTATCGCAATGTCAATCAAATGCACTAAATCCAATATAAACTCATACATATAATAGAGTTTTCGAGGCAGACACATTCCAGGATTTCCATAACGACAACACTATCAAATTCCAAATAATATAAAGACACCCCTTAACCTAGACCTAATCTCCAACTCTCTAAAACGAGAAATAGTGTCCCAAGGTCAATAAGAAGAAAAAACACCACATTAACCATATACAATTCTATATTTGACGAACACGACAAAATCAAGATAAAAATAAAGAGAGGTCGACTCTAACGACCCTCTTCACATGGGGGCACGAGGCATCCTCCAAATCCACTAACAGACTATGCTTAAGCAGGTTCTCTCTAGTAGGGACCTTATCTTTGAGGAGTTGACAAGTAAAAATCATTGATTTAAAAGGGGTTCGACTACCCCAAATGAGCGATAGAATCAAGCTCACCCGACTGAGCGGAATATCACTAAAAGTGAGACACTCAAGAAAGGCCAAATAAGATGAAGTTATAGAAAACACACCCTTCTTAGAGTCATATCAACACCACTTATTATAATCCTAGGATAGGTTCACATCTTGCAAAATATAAAACAAATAAACAACCATCTCCTACTGGTAGATACAAAGAGACATCTTCCAATTTAAATCCTAAGTTAAGATCTCATTCACACACGCCTTAACTTGATTAACAGACTGATCCTGTTGATCAGAGACAGTGAAAAACCTAGGAAACCTAATGCAAATATGAGATGACTATACCTATAGTTCCTTCTTGAATGAGTTAATAAGGTTGAAAGCCACTTTCTTCCTTATGCTCTCCTCAAACCATCCTCTACTTTAGAACCAAGAAGGGACACACCTTTCTATCAGGTAGATATTGAACTAAATCTAGAAAACATACCCTATAAGGTGGAAGAGATAGCACATGAACCATATCTATAGGATAAAATCTCATACCAAAAACTAGATGCATATGAGATAAGTTGCCACCTATGTTGGACATGTAACTCCACACACGAGAGAGGGTGAGGGTGAATTGTGGGTTTCAGAAAAACTATAGTTTAAAAAACTTTTATAATTATTTTCAAAGTTTAAAAGCATTTTAAAAATGTTCCATAAATTAGCAAGAAAAACTTAAATTACAAAAATAAAAAGTTAAGGAATAGAGAAAATAAACCAGTAATTTATACATGTTCAATTAAGAAGACTTAATTTTGTCCCCAAGATTTGATTTTGAGAGTATCCAGTAATGCTTAAGATTTTTTAGTAGGTTAAACTCTAGAACCCCCTTATACAAGGAAAAATTAAGTTTTAGGCTAATTTACAACCAAATAACGAACAACGGAGAGAAGCAGTTAGTCTTCCTTCCAAACAGCAACTTGAAGCGGTTAGTCCCAAAGCTAAACTGAGATATTCCATAGGCTTATCTCAAACCAAAGTGAGCTTTTGAATCAGATATAACTCATAAACCTAACCGAGATTTTGAATAGGCTGATGACGAACCAATATGAGATTTTGAACCATGCTTATCTCGAACCAAAGTGAGCTTTTGCATCGGGCTAAGCTCACGAACCTAATTGGGATTTTAAACCGGGTTGATCTCAAACCTAAGTAATCTTTTAAAACAAGTCGAGCTAGGGGTGTAAGCGGAACATAAACATCCAATTAAAACGACAATTCAAACTAAACCAAACCAAAGTAAAACCAATTGTTTCTGGTCCAGTTCTAAAACCTAACCGAACTAATAAAAATTGATGTGGTTTTGTTCGGTTCTTGGCTTTAGTTTTTAGGAAGCACCAAACTGATGAACCGAACCAATGGAAATAATTACGCTCTAAAAATTTTATTCCACTCATCATTAAGCCCAAATTTTTATTAGTTCAACCACTCTCCATCTTTGTTTACAATTCCTTTATTTCATAAAAACACACATCTAAAACCAAACTCCAAAACATAGAAAGTAGAAACCTTAAGTCATAAAAAAACTTGCTTTCACAAAACTGTTGCTCTCGCTGCACGTAATCATTGTTGCTCTCACAACCATCATTCTAATATGTTATGGTCTCCTTCTTCGTGTTTAAGTTATCTTCGTTAACTTTCTTCTTCTTTTTTTACCTTTTTTGCTTCTTCTTCTTCTTTGACAAAATTTCTTCTAGTCTTGTTATTAAATAGTTTTGATGTGTGTTTGAGGTGTGAAACATGTAAATTGATGTGTGGTTTGTTGTGTTCTATTTGTTAAGCTTTCAAATCTCTTTCCAAAATTTTGATGTCAAACGTTAACTTTATATTTGATAGTGAACTTATTTCATGATGCAATGAAAATCATGTCACTGTTTCGTTCGAATTAAGAGCAACTTGTAATTTGTTTGAAAAAATAGAGCATAAAATAAATTACACAAAATGTATTATTTTAAAATAATAATAGCATAAAATATACCCAAAAATTAAAGTGGATAATACACTGATGAATATAACGTTTTAAAAAAACATTGTACACCAATCAACTGAACCAAACCAAAACTTGGTTTGGTTCCTTTTTTGTAAAATGTTAAAAAACCGAACCAAACAAATTCAAACTGATGAAAATATCATCGGTTCGGACCTTTTTTGACCAAAAATTGGTCCAAACCGATCTGATTACACCCCTAAGTTGAGCTTACGAACCGAACATGTGACTTAGAACCTAAATTCCCAAAACCAAAACTTTTAACGGGTTTAACTTTAAAACCAAACAAACAATCCCTTATGGATAAATTATTTAACCTAGAGAAAATACTCATTGATAAATTTACAATAGTGCTCTTTCAACTAACCTATAAAACTTGGTTTCACAACCTCCACTTAGCCAAAAGGGTCGAGTTGACTATCCAGAGATCCTATACCCCCAAACTACCATGATGGTTAGTTTTATAAACATTTGACCACTAAAGCTAAGTGATCTTAGAAACACCTTGGACTCTTTTAACCCCACCTAGAGGATCCTTCGTTGAGTTATAAAGATCTTGTTTCAAACCTTGACAAACATTTTGAAAAAAGACAAGAGTATATGGATAACATTGAAGATGAAGTTGAGAAGGATCACTATACTATCAAGACTAATATACTGATGTCTACATGAATTTAGTCGAGTACAAATCAGACTAACTAGAATCTTCCACTTATACTCAAGACAAGGGTTGACCCCTATTGACAACCGTAGGTACTTGTAAATTAGATTTTCTGCTTGCAATGGAGAAAAACACCATATAGATCCATAAATTCAGGATCCATATTATCCCGTATGAAATTACTCTTATCAAAATTAACATGATGACCCTAAGCCACCTCTAAGCCTTTAAGAGTGACCTTAGTTGCCATAAATTATCTACCGAGATAACTGTTAGGATAATTGTGTCATTCACATACTACATATAAGAGACAGTCGAATCTGAGGTGCCAACTCTAAATTCAGAGAAAAGGTCAATGTCTACAACTCTAAGGCTTTGTTTGCGAGTTTGGAGGGGAATGGAGGAGAAGACTTTGGAAAATATGAAGACTTGGGTGAAAAGAATAAAAAGATTTTGGGTAGGAAGGTTTTGGAGGTTTGATTTTATTCATAACACCAAAAACCCAATAAAATGGGGAACTTAAAAATTGTATTGGAGGGTTTACATAAATTTTTCAAATATCTTTTAAGTTGCTATACTATTCTTAAAATTAAAAATTTAGTAATGATGATAACTCCTTTATCATTTTAAACAAAATTATTTTTTCAAAAAATGCCAAATATTTTTTAATATTTTTTTAAATTTTTCGTTTTTGGAAATCTTCCCCTCCAAACTCGCATACATAGCCTAATAAACAATTTCACTAAGACTCTTAACCATAAGTAAAAAAGAGAAACAAAACTGAATAATCTCCTTGCTTTAATCTCCTTTAAATGCTAATTTCTTGGAATAGAGCATATTATGCTCTCTATGTACTTATATACACCTTTGTTTTTAATCATCCTTAATTAGATTCTATTTAAACACCAACTCAAATATTTAAACAATTAGTTCCTTTAATTCATACATTACTTCAACACCTAATTAAATATATGAAAAATTATTAATTTTTTTCTACCACTAATTATTTATTTATTTATTTTTAAATTAGATTTATCTAGTTTTTATTATAAAATTCTGTTAGTATTTTATATTCGTTAAATAAATAATATATCTGATATATATATATATATATATATATATATATATATATATATATATATATATATATATATATATATATATATATATATATATATATATATATATATATATATATTAATTACCTTAGGTTATTCAATAAAAATTAGAAAGATTACAAAGCTAGAGTAAAAAATCCCTCAATTTAACTCCAATTTCACATATTGAGGAAAGCATCAAAATGCTTAAAAAGCATAAACAAAACACTTCTATGTTATAAAAATTTAATGAGTAACGTATCAAATTTCGTGATGCTATTGAATAAAAGTTTGATTATTTTGGCCAAAGGTTGTAGACCTTTCACTTCTAGACTTTTCTCTTTTAATCTTCCCACATCTCGTTTTTCCTTGTATATATAAAACCACCATAAGATGCTGTCTCAAGGAATAGAAACCTAGGTCAGAATGGATGAACATATGCAGCAGTCACATGATACCTGCAAAAGTTATCACACGATAGCACTCTGCATATGTTGCTTCTGAGCCACAATTTCTTATCAACTACTCTTGTTATTTGATCTCTATTTATTACTCTCTCTCCCATAATGACTGACCCAGCACCATTTCATACAGTTAAAGAAAAGTGCATAAAAGTAAGAGAATATTGTTTTTACTATAATACCATTATTATGTATTGAAAATGGTGAAGTTTTTATTAATTAAATGGTAGAATTGAAAAAAAGTGTATTGAAAATTAAAATGAACCATTTATTTTTGGACATCATTTTATTTTAAATGGATCACTCATTATAGGACGGAGGGAAGAAGTATGGTGGATTACATCTATATAATTGAGGACAATTTATTAAAACCATCGGTTAAATATTTATTCAACAATTATGATTAGAAAGAGATTTCTTATTATTTCATCTAAATATTTTTAAATTTGTAATTTGTTTACTGTATTATATATTGTTTTGGATTGGGTCTAGAGCTGACCACCGACGGACAGAGCTCAATCCACATCCGCGTCGAGGATGGCCTAATATATTGACCAAATCCACTAGAGTCAGTAAAGGGCATGTTTCTGACATGCTCCTCACCGAGGACATGTCAGCAACGGCATCCCACGACTCGCACAAGTAGTGAAACAGTTTCATCTCATGTAACGGGCAATTCCGGCCATGTCTCCAGAGATTTAGGAGGAGTTGACTCGGGATAGTGAGCAGGTGCTGCTCACCCCCACACGTACACGTGAAAATTCTAGCAATCATCCATAATGGGCTAGGACTTTCAGCCTATAATGAGACCATTGGCACTACCTCACTATAAATACCCTCCACTGACCCTATTCACATTTTCTAACACTAATACTTGTATCTGACACAGATACTGACTTTGGCATTGGAGTATATGTATGTACACCCCTCCTCCATTGATTTCTTCCAGCCCAACGAAGATCGTCGGCCGCATTTCTCTTTTTAATCAGGTAAGATCAGTGGCGCCGACTCTGGAGAATATGTTTCTTCGTTCTCTGAAACTGAAGGACCAAAACAAACTCTGTAACAAACTATGGTCGGTCCCGACGACAACTTCCCTAGCGCTAACACCGTCCTCTCTCCCGTCTGTAACCCTCACAACGGCGGTGAAACATCGTTCGTAGACAAAGCCTCCCCCGTTAGGAGGGACAGAGATCTTGCTTCCCCATTCTCCAACGACACGACTGACGATACCATCCAGATCATCGAGACACGCCAAGGTTCAGAGAAGACACCGGAGCGGTTTCAACCAAGTCTAGTGCCGACCAACGCCGATCCAACTATGATGACTTTGGTCGCGACGCTCAACCAAATTCTATTGCAAGTTTTTCTCTCTCCTACTCACCCCATAAATCTAATTAAAAAAGAAATTAAATATCCATGCAAGTTTTTTTTATTTTTTTAATTAAATGAGTGAAATGCTCTTTAATTAAAACCCTATTGCAAACCCTTGGATCACAATCTACGACCAAGATTAAAATATCAAACTACAACAACCACGTGACTCATTTTCTCTTCTACATTTTTTTCAAAACTTTCTCTACCTTTCCTTGTGAACAAAGACTTCTAGCTTTTCTCTGTTGCCGTCAACGGAAAAGACTAATTGCTTCTCCAAATCTATTTCCCGTTTCATCGAGTTCATTTCCCATAAATTTGGACCTTCTTGCAATGGCATGCCATAATCTCATGACTTTCCACCTCGCCGTCGTTCCAGTCTCTACGTCTGATAAACAATCAGTTCCTTCTCTTTTGCTACCAACCATTATCTTTCCGTGCCTCTCTCTGTTTCATGTATTTTACCCCTTTTAAATTGATTTAAAAATAGCTTGGATGTGTGTTTGAGATGTGGGGTACATTTGTTTTTGGGTTTTTTTAATCTCTAGAGTTTAGGTGTTTAATTGATTGAATAAATTGGGATTTGTTGTTGTGATTTTTAATCTCTAGTACTTATTCTGGGTCAAAAATTAAAAATTAAAAGAATTAATAAGCTTCAATTGAAGACAAATAAAAAACTAACCTTAATCACGCAAATATAAAATCCTAAAACTATAAGAGGAAAAAAAAACCATATGAGAAGGTTCTCTAGGCTTGACATTGTTGTTCAGTACATGAAAAGTTTACATGTGGATTTCACGTGAATTACATAAAACATTTTTTAATCTTAGCCGTAGATTTTGATCCAAGGGTCTATCATTGTTTTTCTCACTCTCATATAGCAAACCCCTTTCTCCCTTTGTGTGTGTATATATATATAGAGAGAGAGAGGAGGGTTATATTGACTCCAAGAGTAAGTTATAATAACTTACTCCACATCTTGATCATTAATTCTTTTCAATCTAATGGTTAAAAATAATAAGAAATAGTTTTCTCTTCCCACAAAAACTATTCCTTATTATTTTTAACCATTAGATTGAAAAGAATTAATGGTCAAGATGTGGAGTAAGTTATTATAACTTACTCTTGGAATCAATATAACTCCCCTTTTATATATATATATGAGAGGGTGTAAATGGCTAGTTATGCCATTTAAAATGTTGAAAAGTGAGTAAATGTAAAATGAGTAAAAATTTGAGTGTGATAGGTTATAAGTGTGATCAGAATTATGTGCAGGGTATTTAGTCTGTTTCATATTCATTTTGATCAAAATTTATAGAATCGTGAGGATTTGTTGGATTAAACCTCCTAAAATTTAGAGTGATTCTTGGTTGGATTTTTTTATGGTTTCTCATTCTGTAGTATAGTTGTGAGTAAATGATCTCCATAAAAATGTCCTTCAAAAAAATGTAAATGTTGTAAAGTGGAAGTGAATTCATTTAAATTAGTGACTAGACATTTCAATTCATGTTCTTCAAAATCTTTTTCTATTATGTCTTGTAATGTTTCTAATATTATTTTTTCTTGAAAATAAGAAAATTTTAATTTCTTTAGAATAATTTTAACTAGATCAGGTATGGGAATGTCTGAAGTAAATATGTTATTTTTTCATCAAAATTTTGGATAAACACGAGTCCTGATAATTGTTTGGTGGAATTAAGTTCAGAATAATCAAATCCAAAATAATTTGAAAAATACCTCTGTGTTGTGAAATTAGAATTTTTATTTTCGAGTTCCATAATATAAACTTATTTTCTTTTGAGTGAAAGGTGTTTTTGATTAATATTATTATTCATTCTTCCTATTGCTTGTTTCTCTCGAGGTATGAGTTTTTCACACTTGTTAAACTTATTTATTTATGTTTATTCTTATTACTAGTAAATAGTCCTTGTTTATCTAAGAATCTCACCTTTTCATCCCTAACCTACTCTCACAGAGTTTCTTCCAGAGACAACCTCTGCGCCAATGTTCCTTATCGTCTAAGAACCTCATCCTAGCGGTACTACGTTTCCTTCTGGATTTTCCCTATCGGATTATTTCTTAAGACTAGAACACATTCGGTTCAAGCAGGATTTATGTCTTTTGATTGTGAGATAAACATGAATTAATACTAGTAATAAAAATAAACATACATAAATAAGTTAATCTAATTGCTTAAAAACTCATACCTTTTGAGAGTAATAGGAATTACGAATAAGGAATTTGGTGTTGGAAATTGAGACTAAGCATGTTGAAAAGCATACATTACTGATTTCATATTTGATTGCAAATATTGAGTATTGAGTATATGTATAAACATGATGAGAGCTTCCTTTTATAGGTGAAGAGGAAGTCTCTAGAGAACAATACTTTATTGTTTTTACATTACGAAAAGATAAGGTAATATTTTTTAACCTTATCTAAAGCACTATTTACTCTAATACAAACAAAAAAACTTTACCTACCTTTACCTAATAATAATGTACATGATAAAAGTTGAAAGGGACAGGCCCCCTTTCATAGCCTTTGTGAGTCAGTGTAACGCCCGGAAAAATAAGTATATGCTGAATTTGGACGTTTGTGACGTTTATTGGAATTTTACCGTTTTTGGAGTCATTTCAGTCGGTATTAGTTCGGGATGGCGGACTAATATTTAATTGAAGGTTTTCATATTTTTGGTACTAGAAATATCATTAAGGTAATATTCCGCATTTTGGGGCGTTTGAACGATATTTGAGCGTAGGGGCATTTTGGTCATTTCCGCGGGATAGATATTTTCTTTATAAGAAAGAAATATTGTGAGAAGGGAAAGGGATGGAAAGAAAAAGGAAAGAAAGAAAGAGAAGAGAGGAAGAAGAAGAGCAAAGGGGAAAAACAAGAGAAAATGGAGGATTCTCAACCGAATCGAGTTCCGATCGTTGCTATAGCAAGGTAAGGGGGTGAATCTAATTTATCTTGGATGTATGATTCTTATAGTCTTGTTCTTGTTCTTGTTATTCTTGTTCCAATTTTCTTGTGTGGTCTTTGTTTGATTTAAGTTTGTTTGAGAATGATTGTATGATGATTAAATGATATCCTTGTTGTGTTATGGTGATTGATCATGTTTGTTTTCCTTTTCCATGGCTTGATTGAGTTTGAATAAAAAGTTAGGTTTTGAGATAGATTGATGAATCAACCATGAAAAGTTTGATGTTAGGTTGTTTCTATGGTTTGTATGTGTTGTATTGGTGTTATAATGATGTTTGGGAGTGGTTTTGGTAGGTATAAGGGGCCTGGAACCGTTCTGGTTCGTTCTGGTTTTTTATGGGTTTACGGAGGTCCGCTGAGCGGAGGTGGATCCGCTGAGCGGAGGTTCTTTGGCAGGAATTCTCTGCGGAGGTCCGCTGAGCGGAGCTGAAGCGGACGACGGCTTTTTCTGTTTTTCCAAAACTTTGAAACTTCGTAACTCTTGAACCGTAACTCCGATTTTGTCGCTGTTCGAAGCGTTGGAAAGCTAACGCAATAACCTATATTATTATCTAATTAAATGATTCATAGGATGAATTATTCCATTATTTTTATTAGGATCAAGTGATGAGTTGTGTAGAATGTTCAATTATCCAAACTTTGGAACCTTGTAACTTTGATCTGTAGCTCCGTTTCATACGCCGTTCGAAGTGTTAGGAAGCTAGTTGGATATTCTATATGATAGCATAGGCTTGGTTAGCTTGTTATTAATTGGTTATGAGGTGTATTTGATGAAAACACATAATTGTTTATATGCGCGATATGATTGGTAAATAATCATAGTGCTTGGTTGTAATTGTTAATGATGTAGGATGTAGTAGTGGTTGGTTGATTTTCATAAATGGTTTTGTGAACTAGTACATGATAAATCATGATGATGTGTTGTGTGAATGTTATCGTATTGGTACGAGGTATGTGATTAGTTGTCGATAACATGAGATCATGTTCATATGTGTTATGTATTAATGAATGTTCATTCTTGATATGTGACAATGTTTGGTTGTTTGTTATTAACATGATTTGTGGCCTTATGGCAAGTAATTGTTGTTATGAGAATGATGTATTATCATTGTTGAATTGTTGTTATTACAACTTGTTGATGATGTATTGATGGAGTTGTGGGCCAATGGCCAATATTAATTTAATGTGATGCAATTATGCGATCATTTATGCCGATGTGGCTAGTATGTTTTGACGATGAATGTGTGCTGTGTGCTTATTAATGCCTGTGTGGTAATTATGGTGTGATGTGATTGATAACGATGTTATTAATTGGTGATGTATCCTTTTGGATAGAATATAAACGATGTAACGTGAGTGTATGATCGTGTTATATTGTTGATGATGTTGTTGTCGTGTAAAAGAGTCTTATATTTGCACAGCATAACATTTCAATACGTTAATGGCGGAATGTTGTTAACAGATGGCCTGCGGGCATGGTTACTAGTAGGGGCTTAATGCTCGGTAACGGAATGAGCCTTATTGGCAAGAGGTCATCAGTGGGAGCTGCGTGCTCGATGACGACAGCCTGCGGGCTTCCTGAGTGGAATAAAGTCCCAGCATAATGCTTGGCAGGTGTATTTGTCATAATGACAAGGAGGAGTTTTACTCCGGATTTGGTACCACATGCATATACATAGTCGAGTCTCATTCATCATCGTCAGACCTTATAATTTATGTTACCATTCATGTGTCGCATTACTTATATATTGATTGTGGTTGAATGAGTGGATTACTTTGTTGTATGATTATTGATGATACTTGCTGGCATTACTATAATTGTCATGCTTTCATTATGAATTATATTCTCACCCTTCTGCTGATTTGATGCTTGAGTGGCATCCTGCAGATTAGCCGCTTTGGGAGTCTTTTGGAAGAGGTAGTTCTCCAGTTGGTCTTGTCGGTCGCTCTGATATGTAACACTGGGTAGTCGGGAGTCTGTTGTTATTTATTTGTATATGACTCTTTTGAACATGTATATGTGATGATGTGCTGATGTGTATAGTAAACACTTTATTTTGGAAAACTCCTCTTTGAGAGTGAGAGCTATACGTATATATATATATATATATATATATATATATATATATATATATATATGTTCATATCTTCTGTGTGTTATGTATCATGTTATTGGCAGGTGTGTATGCTTTTGGCATCGGTGATGTCCGTTTGTTTTCAAGGTGTTTGTTTGGTTACTTAGTGTAACATCCTAAAATTGTGTTGTACGAAATTTTAAATACTCTGATATTTTCTTGCCTAAATGCTTTGGGTAGAATTGGGGTGTTACAGTCAGGATTACCCTTTCATATCTTGAAAGGGTCAAGTAACTGTTCGCTTAATAATTGTCTTTTTCAGCCTTTTTCTTGTCGGCAATAATTTCTTCAATTTTACGTCATCAGTGACGTATCTTTTTTTTCAATTTACACAATTAAAGGATTATCTTGTGAGGATTTTGAGGATCCTGGTCTTTTTCCCCAGGATGTGCTTTTTCTCCTGTATGCCTCTACCAATTTCGGTATTGAATGTTTGACTTCAAAAGGAAAAAAGAAATTTTTTGTAATATCTGAGTTACAATAAATTTTCCCTGTTTTATCTTCTCTTAGAAGATTTTTTCGTCCATTTTATATTTGGACCAGCCAAAGTCTTTGGAAATTATTTTGGCTCTAGCAATTTCTATTTGTTGTGGGAGATCTTCCAAGTGTAAGGTCTTTGGACCTGAGTTTTGTACTTGGAATTCTTCAAATTCAATATCCATATTCTTGAAATATAGCCAAATTAAACGATGACTTGGACAGTTATTGTGAAAATCTGGATATAATGATGTTATCTCCAGTTTTGCATTTTATGGAAATTCTGAAATTATGGTTTCTAATGTATCTGCTAGGAATGTTGGTAAGTATGGTGTGAAGTCATATAATAATGGTGGAACATTAATTACACTTACCAGTCCATGTTTAAGCAAATTGGTTAATGTTATAGGGTAATCTCTAAATTTGAAGGGTTTAAAAGTTGGCAAAGAGATTTTTGCCTTCCTAATGGCAGAATTTAGTTGACAATAGCATTCACCCTCTTGATTTTCAGAACAGTCTTCAAGCATGTTTTGACATTTTTTATAATTATTGTGAACAAAATCCCATTCAATGGAGATTCTGTTGTGGATAATTTGGTTGTTACAAATTTGGCCCAAGGTTTCTTGTAACAAAATAAATGTTTTTATTCCCATTTCTTCTACAGAAGTCTAGGGAGGTGTCTGAATTGATGGTTTTCCCAAATTTACCAAACTTGTGGTGATTTTTAGGTTTTTTTTGTAGAATTTAATGTTTCACTAAAAGTTTTTTTGTTCTTTCGGTGGAATTTGTGGTCTTAAAGAAACTTCTTTTCCTTTGCCTTTAGGAACAATGTTTTGAATTTCATGTAAAAATTCTTGGTCACCAAAGGTTTCCAACTGTTTTAAATAATTTTGGTATTTAAGAACTCGTGGTGATATAATAATATCATTTCCACAATTCTTAATTATCGTGTCTATGGCCTCTTGTATATCATAGAATCCTTTATACAAGGGCTAACCATACCTTGGAAATAATTTAATTTCTTTAATTAATTGGGTCATTTCTTCCCAATCTAAATAAAATCCGGCTTTTGGACCAGTGAATAATGTGTAACAAATAAATGGTTTTTCGCTAAAATGTCTCCCAGTAGCAAAATAAGATGCTAATGCATTTATTACTGCTACTTTCTTGCTGTTACCATGAGAGGTGGTGGGTAAGTTCCAAATGTTGTCTAAAAGACATGTTTCTTCCTCTTTGAGCTGATTTCTCAAAGATGTTTTGAATTGTTCCTCTTCAGGAAATGTCTTTAATTTGGTTACATCAAAGTCAATGACTTTGCCTGTCATTTGTAATGTCTGAATTTCTAGTATTTTTCTGAAAAATTCAGGCACAATTGTTAATTGTTAATTATGTAACAATTTTCTAGATAATAAATCTGGTATTTTATTATCCTTTCCTTTAATATGTTACTATTTTATCTTAAATACTCTATTTAATACAAATTCTCTAAATTTAAGCCATCTATTAGAGGTTAATTTTATTTCATTTTTTGTATTTGCAAATTTTACTATTGCTTCACAATCAGTTCTAATAGTAATTTGTTTTTTTAGATAAAATAAATAAAGCAAATTTTTCCAACACATAAATAATAGCTAAAATTTCATAGTCAAGGGATGTTAAATATCCTTTTTCTTTGAAAGTTCCTGAAGTATATCTACAAAAACTTTCTAATGACTTCAAAGAAAATTCATTGGGTGTTTTGATTAAGATTCCTCCCCATCCTAATTCACACCCATCAGTTTCTATAATTAAATAATTTGATTCTAATGGTAAAGTCAATGGTTCTAACGCTTTAATTTGTTCTTTCAATTGTTGAACTATTTTGATATCTTGATCATTGAATTTTGTAACTCCTTTTTGTTGTGCCTTATTATATAAGGGAGAAGTTAATTTAGACAAATTTTTGAAATATGGCATAACATAATTTACTAATCCTAGAAAAGATTGTAATTGTTTTAAGTCTTCCAATTTATCTGGAAATTCTAAAATCTTTCTAGAAATATGAGGTTGTAATTTAATAGTTCCATTTCCTATTTCCGCCCCTAAAAAAGAGATATAATTTTTTCCAATTTCAATTTTCTTTTTTGATATTATTAAACCATGTTTTTCAAATAAGGAAAAAATTATATATAAATGTTCTAGATGTTCTTTTTCAGATTTAGAAAAAACAAGAATATCATCAATATAAACACAAGTAAAATTGTAACATTCCTTAAAAATGTCATCCATCATTCTTTGGAAAATTTGTGGAGCATTTTTAAGTCCAACTGACATAACTAGCCATTCAAAATATCCTAATGGACAAGAAAAAGTTGTCCACTCAATGCTATCTTTATGCACTTTTACTTTCCAAAAGCCTGATGTTAGCTCAAATTTAGAAAACCAATTTTTACCTTGAATTTTGTTAACGAAAATGTCTTTGTCAGGTATACAATATTTTCAAATGTATTGTCATTTAATCTTCTATAATCAAAAATCATTCTAGATTGTCCGGAATTATTGTCTTTGTAGTATTTATTAAGTGGAACTCACTTTCTATACCATTGTCTATGTCTAAATCCAAATCTTGTTGTTCTATAGTGTTGCAAGAACATTCATCCTTATTTCTCTTGTAATTGCAGGTTTCAGATTTTATTTGTGATTTAAAGTTTGAAATAATAGGTATTAATGAACAATTTTTACTTATTGTTACATAATCCTTGTTGATACTAATTTGTCCAAAATTATGAAGAATAAAGTCTAATCCCATAATAACAGGAACAGAAAGATTCATGTCTCTGATCCAAATTTTTGGCCATTGATAATAATCAGACCAATAATTACAATTTGTCCAGAATTTTAGTTGGATATTTTTAAATTTTGAATCTGTCAATAATTTAGTTCCATCAAATTGTGTAAAATATGATGGTTTTACTTTAACAATTTTATTTTTTAAGCCCTTTGGAATTATTGTTACATCTATAGTAGATGAAGTTGCTCCAGAATCTACTAAAATTGATAAAGTATTTTCATAACCATGAATATTAATTTTCGCTGGTATTATAATTTGTATTAATTTTTCTTTATTGCAAATTAGTGGAATATGAATTTCACAAGGTTTTTCTATATTATTTATAATGTTAACTTCTTCTTGAGTAATTTTGGTTAATTTAAAAATAGTTTCATAGGCTGGTAATTTTCCTTTTTCAATAATTTCTGTTAGTTTTTTAATTGTTTCTTCTAAACATTCAAGTCTTGCTTCTAATTTGTCTACCTTATTTTCTAAGCTTTTTAAACTTGGTTTTTACCTTATTTTCTAAATATTTTTTTATCTTTTGGAGGATTTAAATTTTCTGGGGTTTCTTGAATTTTGTTTTCTATGCTAAAATATTTTTTAATGCAATTTGAACAAATTTGTTTTAAACAAATTTGGCATTTCCATCTTTTATCAAAAGAAGAAAAACAATTACATTTAAAGAATCTAATATTGCCACTTCTAGCTTTGTAGTTCCAATTATTAACACAATCTAAAAGGTTTATTTTTTGGCTCTATTATTTTATTTAAAAGTGAATTTTTTCAATTTTTCTAACAGAATATAATTATTATTATTTTCATTTTCAGAAGGAATTTCAATTTCTTCATTTTCTATTCCTTCTAGAGAGCAAATACTCCAAATTTCAGAGTTGTCTGAAATATCTGAAGTTATTTCTAAAATGTCTTCTTTTATAGTAGATATAAGATTTGATTCTCTTGTAAATAAAGTTTATTTGTTTGGACAAACAGAAGATAAATGTCCAAGTTTGCTACCAGCAAAACAAGTAATTTTTCTATAAGTCTTGTTAGGGTTATATTTTCTGACATGTTTTTCTTTGTTTAAATACGGTTTTCAAGCATTAGATTTTCTTTACATAATTTTTCTTAAATCTAGGCTGATTCTTCTGATTTTTATCATCAGGATGCTTGCCATATTGTTGGGGAGTATAAATTTGTTTAGAGAACCCTACATTCTTTTGTTTTAATTCTTTTTTAATTTGAATATAAGTACATTTCTTTTTTAATTCAGAAATAATGTATTGTATTCATATTTCAATCTTATCAAATTCATTATTAACTTCTAATTTATTCCAATTTTCATGAATTTCATGGCCTAATGATCCTGGTAATTTGGTAAATAATCTTTCTCCTAATTCTGTAGAAAAATAGTTTCCTGAAGTGCTTGCTAAGGCCTAAAAATCTTGTAAAAATTCTATTATATGGTTCCAATCATATAATTGAATTTGTTCTAAATCTCTCATGACTTCAGCCTGTCTCATGGTTAATCCTACATTGGCATCTTTGCTTGTAATAATTCTGTGTATTAAATATGTAAAACTATCTTGAAAGTTAGAGACTGTGTGAAAGATCTAGCACAGTGGAAAAAGCTGGAGCAGAGTAAGAAGTATCGTACGACATTAATATACACTGAGTTCCTAGGCAGTGTACAAGATGTTGACTGGAAAGGGATCATCATTGGCAATAATGCACGGCCTAGGGCGAAGATTGTTCTTTGGCTAGCCTGCCATGGAAGGCTTGCAACCAAGGATAGGTTGCTGAAACTGGGTTTTATTAAGGAAGATAAATGTGAATTTTGTGATACTAGGGAGACATTACAGCATCTTATGTTTGATTGTAGTGGCACAAGAAATGTTTGGGGGGCTATTTTGGACTGGCTCAGTATTGATAAGGAGGTTCAAGGCTGGGACAAAGTGCAAAGCTGGGCCATCAAAATATGCAAGAGCAAAAACTGGCGGCGACATTTCTTCAAAATTGCTTTGGCTGAGACTGTATATGCTATATGGTAGAGTAGGAATAGAAAAGTTTATAGTAAACTTGATATGGATAGAAACATAGTTGAGCAGATTATAGAAAATATAGTAAATAGAGTTTGGGACATTCCTAAACTAAGAGAGAAACTAGCTATTATGTTGATATAGATTGTATGGGCTTGGCCCAAACTGCTGGACCCTAGGGGTCGCATGTATTCTTTGTTTTTTTTGGGTATATATAATCCTTTATTTCCAAAAAAAAATATGTAAAATTGTGAATATTATTTCCTTGAGTTACTAATTCTGCTAATTTTTCTGGAAAATTAGCTTTAAATGCTTCCCAAGCAGCTCTAGCTATATCTCTTAGATTATTTTCATCAATTTTAATCATTTCTTCACCTGTTGTAATGTTATAATGTTTTCTTTCATAATCTCTAATTATCAAAGAAGTCCATTGTTCAATGTATGCATCTAAAAGTTGTGGATGGATATTAGTAATATTTAACATAACTTGTTCATATCCATACAAATTAATTTCGTTAGGGTTTCTTTTTCCTAATGTCCTTAAGTTATGGTTGTTGTTAGTGTAGATAGCCACAAGCAATCTTGAAGGGTGTCCTATAGAGTAACCCATTTGAATTGGTCTACTATTTGGAAATTTGGATGTAGCAGAGTTGCTAGATTCTTCATTTACTAAATTCTTTTCTGAGTAGTTTATCTCAGAATTTTCTTATTTTTCCATAAGGAATTTTTTGTTAGTATTCATATTTGCTAATTCAATTTCTGTACTATATTTTTCCATTAAAAGTTCATCATTCTTAATTTTTTGAAATTCTTCTAGTGTTAAAACTTTTTCAGTCATCTTCACTAATTTGCTTATGGGTTTCCTCATAAATTTTTAAATCTTAAGGCTAAACAATCTTTGGTAGTATAAGTCACAACCTCTGTAGGTGTTAATGTTTCAGCTTCAGTCTGAATATTGTTTTTAATTTTCCATTCATCTCCTGCTAAAAGAGAAGGAGAAATTGGTTCTGGACCTAAAAAGTTAATTCCTCTTGATGTAATTGTTTTAACCATATCATCAATTTTCAGTTTAAATTTTGGTGATACTTGTGTTGATAATTTTCCAAGAAAAATAATGTCTATCACAATATTTGATCCCTTAAATTTTTTAAGTCCTTTACTTTGAACTTGAATTTTAATGTATTTTAAGTCTTTAATTCCTATGGTAAAGTTTAAGCATAAATAATGGATTCCACAGTTATTATTCATGTCTACTTCAATTACTCCCATAATTTGTCTATTTAGTTCTGGATACCTAGTATCTAATATGGCTATTAGTACTTTGGCACCATTTTGTTTCATTACTAAATCTCTTACACCAGTTGTAATTAATCCTAAATGTACATAATTCATTTGTTTTTTATTTAATTGATTTATACTGTCATTTGTTAATAATCCAAATTCTTCAATATGATCATCTGGTAATTCTAGCATTTCTGACCTATGTGTTCTAATTAGGCTTGAATTATTTTCAAGGAATCCAAACCTATATAGTTGGGTTGGTCTTAAGTGATTAATGTGGCCATTTGTCATAATTTCTAGGTCTTTATTAGTGTCCACAATTTGTTCTAATTGATAAGCATTT
Source organism: Vicia villosa (assembly GCF_029867415.1). Classification (NCBI taxonomy): domain Eukaryota; kingdom Viridiplantae; phylum Streptophyta; class Magnoliopsida; order Fabales; family Fabaceae; genus Vicia; species Vicia villosa. The sequence goes on along the minus strand of NW_026704961.1, from coordinate 1,207,032 downwards.
TTATTTTCTTTCCTATCTAAAAGTTTATTTAAGTAGGAAGTGTTTTGAGTTTGGCTTAAAGTGGTAGTCCTAGATGAGCTAGCCTCCTCATCCATTATTGTTCTAGTTCGGCCAATAAAAGGATACATAATTTCAAATGTTTTTTAACTTCTTCTGTATTATAAGTTAAAAAGTTTTTGGCTCTAGTATTCTTTGTTTTTCTTTCAATACTTATTTGTGAAAAAATTTCAGGTAAAAAATCTATAGATACTTTTAACTCTTCCGACCCATTAATTGGAGTTTTATTCTTTACCTGCACCTTTAAGGTCATTAAATTTTGTTTATTGTAATTTATATTTTCTCTTAATAACTATTCTAAAATTTCTAATTTCTTTTCTTGTTTATCTAAACAAGTTTTGACATATCAAATGATTTTAAATATATATAATCGTTGACATATCAAATGATTTTACATCACCCTTTTTCAAATAATTTCTAATTTCCATTATATATATAATCGTTGACATATCAAATGATTTTACATCACCCTTTTATCAAATAATTTCTAATTTCCATTATATAATCGTTGACATATCAAATGATTTTACATCACCATTTTTCTCGAATATATATATATATATATATATATATATATATATATATATATATATATATATATATATATATATATATATATATATATATATATATATCAAATGACACCAAGGTATCAAAGTTTAATTTAACACTAAATTTTAATCATTAAAAGAATATATCAAACGTTCATCTAAATAGATTATTTTCTTGTTTATCTCTTAATAATCGTTGACATATCAAATGGTTTTACATCACCCTTTTTCTCAAATATATATATATATATATATATATATATATATATATATATATATATATATATATATATATATATATATATATATATATATATATATATGGGCCGGCCCAATCAGACTGAAGGTTCCGTTCTAATTAAAAAAATGGACCTAAATTTAAAAAAAAAATATAATTTTAATAAATAAAAATAACATATATAAAATATAATTATGCATTAATAAAACATAATTATAATTATTTAAACTTTGATCAATTTCATTTTTTTTATTGTATTGAATTTTTGTTATAATATTATTTTTGATTTAAATTTGGAGCCTCTAAAACTTGAGGCTCTATGCTGTAGAACCTCTTGCCTTGCTTCTCTACAGCCAAGCCTATATATAAATTAAGATTATGATTCTCCAAAGACGGTGAGATTTGTCTCTTTCGAATTAGTAGACTATATTCATTACCAAATTTAAATGCATCGTGAGAAATATTTGCATGGATAGGAGCCTAAATTCATATTTTTAGGCACAACCAATAAAAAAAATAAGAAAATTGACATTTGTTAAAAATTTAATTTCGTTTTTAATTGCTATTATGAGGTGGTTGGTTTAATGGAAGTGAGAGACAATTATGTTTTAATTTTTTAATTAATAAAAAAATATGATTTGTTTTGTGTACGTAAATCTATATGTTAGGATTGTGTCCATATAAGAATTTTCCATACATCGTAAATTAAACAGTGACTTTTTTTAATTTATCATCACTTTTTGAAAATAGGAAAACAAAAACATAAGGAGATTTGGTATCAAAAACATCATTACCGAGTGCAGGAAAATATCAAAATATAAAAGTCAAACCTTATGTTGTGACTTGTGAGACAAGCCCTTGGTGTGCACTTTAAAATATATGCATGCATTAATGTAACCCACTTTTCCCATGAATGAAGTGTTTGGTGTTTGATTATAGGCAAAATTATTACTAGTATGCACTTTGAGATGAGATCAAATAATGGAATCCGTGACTTCTCGTCAACCAGGAACGTGCTCACACGAGTTCTCTTTTTCAAATTACACATGAACAGAGGCATGCACATATTTTTGTCCATAAAAATATAGGGGGAAAACATAATAAAGTTTTTATCGTTTAAAATCATAAATATTTTTTGTCCCTATTAAAATAGTGTATTTTTGTTTTCGTAAAAACATTGCACGCGCATTTAATCTTTACTGAAATAAATTTGTTAAATCATTCTTAAACTCTTAATAATTTTTAGTACATATATATAACATGGAACTTTTATCATGTAGTGAATTAAAAAAAATAAAAAATTTGCAGAAAAATATTAAAAATTACATATATACTTAATTTAAAATTAACTAAAACAACTAATAGAAATATTTCATAGATATTAAAACGTCTCTCGTTTTATGATGTCAAAATTTGAAGTTAATTTTTATAATTGATATTTTTTAAATTGTTGATTTATAAATATTAATATTTTTTACAATTCAATCAATATTATTGATAAGAATTGAACGTTAAATCGGTCAAGAAAATGGTGTAATTCATGTTGGGGTAATTAGTAGCAGGAGTGGAAGCGGTTACACCCACTTTCAACAATGTTCATAATCAAACAGAGATATAATATAACTGATTACACTAAATGTGTAACCTATTACACCCCCTTCAGTTTTCAGTTTTCTTGAGATAGAGATTTAGCGTAATCAATTACACCAAATGTGTGATCGATTACAAGTTTGGGTGAAGTTTAGTTTTCTCATTAGTTGGTTAGTTATATTGTTTTTATATGATTCTTTAAATAGTCATGTTGGATCATTAATGAATTAATATCATATTTTCACTCTACTTCTCTCTCATTCTCTACTTCACCTCATTATTCATCATTATCTTGTGATTGAGAGTTTTTACTTAACATTTGGCATCAAGAGCCTAGTTCTTTGATCAAACGCTTAGTGTGCAAAAATGTTTTCCATCTCTAATGAACGCATCCCTGCAAATCTCCCAATTTTGATGTGAAGAATTATGACAAGTGGTGCATGTAGACGAATGTGTTGTTTGATTATCAAGATGATCTTGAAGTGATCACGAACAATGTTAATCCATTTGTAGAAGGTGCAACTATTGCTTAAAGAACTACACACAAGAAAGAGAATACAAAATATTTCAAAGCTTTGTATCTCATTTATCAATGTGTTGAAATTGATAATTTTGCGGAGAGACAATCACCATGCAGTATGTGGTTGGTAAAATGTTGAGATCGTTGACGTCAAGATTTGATAACGTAGTGGTGCCATTGAAGAGTTCAAGGGTCTTTCAACCATGAGAAAAGAAGAGTTGCAAAGTTCTCTTAAGGCTCGTGAGTAAAAAGTGGAGGAGAGAAATGTTGACAAAGCAAATACTGGAGTTGTTATGCAAGCTCGTTTCGTTGGAATGGACAAGAAAGTGAAGGGAAATGGTCCATGAGTAGAGGTAGAGGAAACTACCAGAACAATGATGGAAGAGACTCCAAAAATTCCAAAAAGTTGAAGCACAGTTTTCAAGGAAAAAATATGATGAGAGCACACTGTCAATGGTGATTGATGAAGTAGAAAAATTCAGTTAAGGTCGGCTACAATCGCTTGGAAGCATGATGGTGACTACGCGAGAAGATGCAGAATGTAGTGATAAATGATACATTGACTCCTAGTATTCAATGCACGTGACAGGAAGGAAGAATTAGTTTGTTAAAATCAATAAGGCATTGAAAAATAAGATGAAAATTCACGGATGATAGCACACTTGCAGCATAGGATATTGGCGACGTATCAATCAAAAGGAATAATGGTAAGCATTTCTTGGTTAAAGATGTGTTGTATATTCCGAGAATCAAATGTAATCTTTTAAGCATTGGCCAATTGCTAGAACAGAATTAAAAGATTCACATGAAAAATAAAGTCCTGAAAGTTATGGATGCAAATAGGAGTTTGATCCTAAAAGCCCATATGGCTCAAAATAGAACTTTTAAAGTTGAATTGAAAGTAATGGAACATAGGTGTCTTGAAACGACTTCTAGTAGGGAAGAATAGATATGACACTATATGATTGGGCATTAGAATTTCAAGGAACTCAATGATATGTAGAAAAATAACATGGTTACAGGGCTGCCATTGATTGATATGCTAACTAAAGTATGTGAATGAAGAGTCTGTGTAGGCCAAGAAACATCGAGGCAGCTTTAGCAAAGATGCAGGATGCGGAACCAAGTATCATCTTGAGGTGGTGTATTTAGACGTTTGTGGACCGATGCAAGTTGACTTAATTGGAGGCAATAGGTACTTTATCATTTTGATTGATGATTTTAGTAGAAAGTTGTGGACATACTTGATTAAAAGAAAAGATAAGGTGCTGAAAGTATTCAAGAGTTCAAATTCATGATAAAAGACAAAGTGATCACAAAATCTAAAATCTAAAAACAGATGGTGGAGGTGAATATGGGGAGAACCGTTGTCCATAATTGTATATTTGTTGAATATGTGTCCAACAAAGAAGCTGGAAAATATTACACCCGAATAATCTGGGTCCAGATTCAAGCCAAATATGAGTCACTTGAAGGTGTTTTGTTCGGTTGCATATAGACATGTTCTGGATCAGCTTAGAAAGAAGCTAGATGACAAGAGAGGGAAATTGATACTTGTTGGATATCACTCTACCAGTGGCTAAAAACTATATGACATAGTCAACAAAAAAATTGTAATCAGTAGGGACATGATTTTTAAGGAATTAAAGGACTAGCAACATGGTGAATTTAATTCAAATGGTGCTGAAACTGTTTCTGCAGTGTTTGAAAATGCAGTCGGTGAAGTTCAAGTTGAAGAAAACGTGAGAAGATCAACGAGGCAAAGAGGAATGCCCGCAAGACTAGAAGATTGTGACCTCTTCCTAGATAATGAAGTAAACGATAATGATGATCTCGTCCATTTTATGCTCATGCTTGAATCCCAAATCGTGAAAGCGGATGAGGCCTTAATTGATCCAAAGTGAATATGTTATATGAAGAAGGAGATGGAGTTAATTGAGAAAAATAAGACGTGGGAACTAGTTGATCTACCAAAAGGAAAGAAGCCAAATGGTGTAATATAGGTGTACAGAGTGAAGGAAAATTCCAAGGGTGAAATAATCAAGCATAAGGTTTGATTAGTTGCAAAGAGATTTTCGCAAATAAAAGGAATAGACTTTGAATAAGTATTTGCATCGCTGGCTAGAATTGAAACCATTAGGTTAGTTGTTAGTATTTCAAATAACAACGATTGGCCCATCTAACAAATGGATGTCAAATCTGCATTTTTGAATGGCCCTTTGGAAGAGGAAATGTATGTGGCACAACCACTTGGTTTTGTTGTAAAAATCAGGAATTCAAGTTATCTAGATTAAAGAAGGCATTCTATGGGCAGAAGCAAGCACCAAGTGTTGGAACAAGTTTGATTCGTTAATTAATCCTTGAAGTTTTGATGATAACAATTACATTGTATGGAGAACAATTTTGTGCTCTAACGAATTTATTTAAGTGTGCAGATTGTATTCATAGACTCTGAACTCTGAGCTTGTAAGTTGTAGATTCTAGACAAGTGAAGTTCTGGACTCTGAACAAGAAACTTTGGACTCTGGGTAATCAAACGCACTTTGAACCGTTGAAGAATGCAAAGAAGTGTTTACAACTAACTATTTGCTTCTACAAATATTAAGTCAACCAATTGGAAGAATTTTATCTAGATAGACTCTGATAATTCAAGAATCTGAAAGACTCGATTTTTCTCAAAGCACTAAAGACTCACTCTGATCAAGCTTCATCATATTCTATCAAAAGCATCTGACTCAAGTAGTTAGAAGTGAAGAAATATAGTAACTCTAGACTCTGATCAATCTTCACCATATTCTATCAGATGCCTTTGATTCAAAAATATTAATATGATGGGAGATAGTGTGAAAATATTAAAACAGTAAAAATCAACATTGTACGTCAGCACAAACTTTTCTAATACGCCACGTCCTCAGCTTCCACCATGTTGCTACCGCCACTCTACTATTGTACTACTCAACGTCTTCATGTAAGCTATGGATTATGAAATTCCAACTTCACACTTCAATGGATCTATATTTCATCTATATAAAGGGGTGTTTGAAGCCATGGAAAATAAGAATGACTTATAGAAGAGCTACAAACTTTATTCAAAAAGAAACAAGTCGAAACAAGAGAGAATCACAAAGTCGATAATCAACACAAAAAAGAAAGATGTTATTATTTTGAAAGCTTCATAAATTTTCATTATTTGTAAATCTGGTTGCATTGAATTTGTGTGTATCAGTTTTTTAAGAAGCACTTTGTAAACCCAAAACTTTGTAACTTAACCAGGTCGTTTAAATTTCCTCGAGGGAATAAAGGTTTAGTCAAGATTCTTGAGAAGTATTTGACTGGTGTGTTATTGAGGTTGTAATCAAAGGTTATTTGATTAGAGGATTAAGTCCTTGTTTATAAGGCAATATCACCTGGGTAGGGTGGACAAGAGGTAACCTAGTTAACAGTGAACCATGATAAAATCTAGTGTTCTAAAAGCAAAATGGAAGTCATTCAGTTCAATGTGATATGAGTCAAACAATCTTATGATTCGAGACACACAATTTGTGATTCGAGTTAGACATTTTGTGACTTGAGTCATGAAATTAAGAAATTAGTCCTTTAGCTCCCCTGAGGTGTGATTCGAATCAGATGAATATTGTGATTCGAGTCACACAGGGAACTTCAATTTTTCAAGCTTTCAAAAGATTTTTGAGATTTTACTATAATCATGACTTGAACCATTTTCACACATAGTTATTGTCCCAAAACTCAATAGATTGGTTCAAAGAATATTGATTAAACTTTGACCATACACTTTGATTTATGCATGCTTAAACACAGATTAAAAAATAATCTAGAGACGTGCAATTGATGAGGAGACTCAATGGCAAAAATAAACAAAACCAAAAGCTTAACATACAAACAATAAAAAATAAACAAAACCCAAAGCTTAAAATGAAAACAATCCAGAGATCCACAATTGATGAGGAGACATGCAACTAATCATATCCTCAGAGGAAGTCATGTTGAATGAGTTGAACAATATGATGAAAATGATGTTGAAGTAGGCGAATAAGATGATGGTAATGATGTTGAAGAAGATTAAAACGTGATGGAAATGATGTTGAAGTAGGTGAATAAGGTGATGGAAATGATGTTGAAGGAGGTGAACAAGGTGATGGAAATAACGTTGAAGGTGTGAACAAGGTGATGGAAGTGATGGTGAATTAGAGTATGATGAAATTATTAAAGATGAAGCTACTTGTATAACATTTTATGATATTGAGGATGGAAGGACTCTTAAGATGAACTATGGATTTGATATCATTGATAAAAAAAAGGTGATGTTAATGGTAAAAGAGGGTAGGGTAAAAGTTGTTATAAAAAAGCACAGGAATACTCCAAAGAAAATTATGAATGTTGTTGATAATGTTGTTTCATTATATGATGTTGATAATCAGATGGAGAATAACTATGCTAGTGATGATCTTGATAGCAGTGACCCTGATGCTTCAAATCATGAGATGGGATTTGAAATAGGGCGAAGTTTGCATCAGACGATGAAGACATGCATCAATGTACAAAAATGGAGGTTGGAGAGCTAAAATGAATCAGATAGAGGAAGAAGAAGATGAATTTGAAAAATCTTTTTTTTTTGGATTTCGTCATTCCTTTTGAAACTACCAGACTATAGAAGCCACATCACTAGCACCGGGATCAGAAACGTTTGCCATGTAACCCTTTTGTAATGGATCCTAATATTCAAGGAATATTTTTTTTAAAAAAAAAAGATATAAGAATGAAAACTAAAAACTCGTAACTTACAAGGACGATTGAACTTTTTAAGCCTTCTTAATAATTTCTCTTATAGTCTTTCTAGGTTATCCACTTCCTCTAATTGTTTGACTTCTCTCCATTTGGTATACTCTCCTTGCCACAAAATCTACAAGTTTTCTCTTTACATGTCCAGACCATAAATCTATTTTCCACCATTTTATCTATTATATTTGCTACCCCATCATTCTCTCTAATATTTTCATACCTAATCTTATATTGCCAAGTGTTACCACACATCCATCGCAACATCCTCATCTCTGCTACACTTACTTTATTCTCATACTGATCTTAACTGCCCAACATTCTAGTCCGTACAACATCACAAGTCTTACCACAGTTCGATAAAAATTTTCCCCTTAACTTGAACGGTACCTTTGTGTCACATAAAACCTATGAATCCCTCTGTTAAGTGTCAAAATATAGTTATTTTGTGTTTGTAAATAGTGGCACTTATCGATACCTTTTGTTAATACCGTTCGAATAATACCCTGTTTTGTGTATAAATACGTATACTTTGTGAATAGATGTATCTTCATATACTTTTATACTTTTTGATAGTTTTCTATTCATTTTGTAGGTATTGAGGCGTATTTGGAGCATGAGCAATAACGTGGCGAAGACACGGCTTCAAACGCGCGATTTTGAGCGGCATAATCAATTCATTCAGCGAATAAAGCTCAAAACCAAATAATAATAAATCACCAATTTGGTTTATATGTTGTCATTGTTAGATAGAGCATGAAATAAGCTTTCCAACGCTTCGAACCGGACGCAAATCGGAGTTACGGTTCTCAAGATATGGCCAAAATAAGATTTCAATTTTCTGTTGAGCGGGCTAAGCGCGGATATGCGCGCTAAGCGCGGTCTGGGCGGTTTGGAAAGTCATTAAATAGGGAAAAATCACATTTTTTTAGGGTTATGCTTTGGGGTATTTGTTCCCAAAGTCATCACAACCATTTTTGAGTAGGGAGAGCTTGAAAACAACAATGGAGCATGCATCTTCATGATCGGAGGTCGAATTTCTCATCGATTGGTGTTGACAAACCAAGAAATGTTTGGTTCCTCTTCTTCTCTTCTCTTTGTATTTCTCTTTTGGTGAGTTTGTATGTAAATACTCTAAACCCATGGATGTTTGTTACTCTTTTTACTAGTTGTATAAAGTTTGCTTTACAAATCTTAATCGGTGTTTCCTTGATCTTTTTGCTTAAATGTTTTGGATTTGTGTTGTTGTAGAAATAGACATCACAAATCTTGATTAGGGGGATATCTGTTAGCTTTTGATTCTAGACATAGGATTGGGGTTAACATCCACATAATATCTGAGTTTAATGTCTCTGTGTTGTTCGATCGGTTGAGACATCGTCGAAAGAGCAATATAGTTGAATTCCCATCGGTGTTGCAGACATGGACATTGATGTGAGGGATATGTGGTGATTCTGATGAGTATTGTAGATTGAGTACGGCGGAGTGATAAATCTAAGTTTGTGAGGAGTAGTTTAGATTCAAACCAGATAAGCTATTCTCTATCAAGAATGAATTTATTTTATGTTCATATGTTATGTTTTCCTTGTTTACTTAAAACCCATTTTAACCCGAACTCAAGAACTAAGAATCCGTCGAACGGCAGTTCAGTATCACCAATCTCTGTGGACACGATAATTCCCGGATAAATATTTTCAAATCTTTTGTTGCTTGCCGCTATACCGCTTCAACAAAATGGCGTCGTTGCCGGGGATTGGTGTTTTTATTGAATTCGCATTGCGATAGTTTCTTTGTTTTTGAGTTTTGTGAATATCGTATATTTTGTGCATACTCTCATACTTGTATATTTTCTTATATTGATACATGTTTATATTTTCATACTTATACATGTTTGTGTGTTTGATTTTGTTCCTCTTTACTTTTGCTATTGAGCAAGGTGAAGTTGGCTAAACAAATTGAACTCGGATAGTTCGTAAATTCTAAATCTTCACTTTTCAATTTGTTTAGCCAATTAAGGATTTTGTAAATATTGTGTTTTATGTATATTTGTGTTTTTACACATACTTGTATATACTTTTGTTTTTGATTAGTTTGTTAAGTGTTTGGTCAGGTCGCTTTCCTTATGTTGCGTTTGAGGCGAAAGCATTGACGTGTTGCGAGGAAGTCACTTGCCATTCGCGAGACAATAAAAGGCGTCGAGCTAACGACGTAAAACAAGCGCTTGTTGGGAGGCACCCCAACGCTTTTATTTTTCTGTTTTTCTGTAAATGAGTAGTGTAGGTGGTAAGTGGAGGCTGCATTGGAAATTCTGGTTTTCTGGTTTTTCTGGTATAGCGCGCTTAGCGTGCTCACCGCGCTTAGCGCGGCCTGGGAGTTTTGTCCAGTGAACTCTTTTTAATGGTTCACTCGGCTCGCCTTTTTCCACTTCCACCAAGGCCTTATAGAGTAGTAATTATTAGTAATATGTTTTAATTCTTTTGTTGTTGTTTAGACTCAAATTTTGGCCCGATTACTTGGAATCGCATTTGGTAATTCTCCAATTTTGATTGATTCAACATGCCAATTGTGCGGTAATGATTGTTCGAATTTGTACATAGCAAGGTACTCGTTTATCGCTTTCTATAGCATAGCATGTTTATGAGACTTTTCATTTGTACAATTTTCATATTATTCATTCTTTTTGCATAACTTGCTCATGACTTGAATCACAATTAGTTTTCCATTTTTACCATAAATGTGAGGTGGCTTTCCATTGTTTATATATGCGAGTGACCGAAATTTCTTGTTTTACTAGATATTATTATGTTTAATATGTCATTTGTATTGATTTTGTGACTGCACGAAAGTGATCAAGGCACTTGTTTGATTTTGAGCATAACTACCATAGCCAAATGTCAATTCACCTTGTGAGTGTGTGACCATTCGTAACCCCTTTGAGCCTTTTTGTCATTGTCCATTTTGTTTTTGAACTTGAGACATAGTTCACCTTTTTGATGGATGTTGATTCTTTGTTTTCTTGAACCATCAACTATGATTTATAGTTTGAATTTTTACCTTGCCTTAGAAAGTAGAGAGTATTCTTATTATGATGATAGTTGTATTCAAGTTGGGGAGAGGATGTTTGCTTACTTATATTGTGGTTGGTGTGAGGTTGTGAAAAGAAAAAAGAAAAAAGAAAAAAAATTGTGAAAAAGAAAGAAAAGAAAAAGAAAGAAAAAAATCGGAAAAAGAAAAGAACAAAAATAGTTTGGAATAAGATTTGTGTTAATAAGTATTGTGTTTGGTGTGAAACATGTGAGAAAGAAGAAGTTTGATTGAAATTATATTGTTTGAAACTTTGTGGAAGTAATTACTCCCTTAGGTTTAGGCAAGTTTTTGTTTCGATTAGCTTTAGGACTTATCACTTGTTTGTTAACCGAGCCACATTACACCCTTGAAAGCCCTTGTGATTCGTGTCGTTGCATTTTCAATACTATTTTTGGATGAACGCATAATTTTGTCTATTGTTTGCAAGTTTGTCGGGTGTGTGTCAAAGTCCTCACCTTTCGGTGTTTTTCATCTACCGATGAATTTTTGCTAGGCGTGATTTTTGATTGAGCTTGTTTTGTTTTAGAATGTTTTGTATGATTTTTGTACTTAGGATCCGTTTCATTTTCATGTTGTCATTGTAGGATTGTGGTAAGTATTTACTTTGTTGGTACGTTTTTGTTTGAACCGTACAATTGTTTCGTTTTTCCTAATCTTGTTGATTCTTGATTCTTTGATTTTAACTTTTGAGATTTGAATGTTTGGCCTTGTTTGAGGACAAACAAATTCAAGTTGGGGAGACTTGTTAAGTGTCAAAATATAGTTATTTTGTGTTTGTAAATAGTGGCACTTATCGATACTTTTTGTTATTACTGTTCGAATAATACCCCGTTTTGTGTATAAATACGTATACTTTGTGAATAGATGTATCTTCATATACTTTTATACTTTTTGATAGTTTTCTATTCATTTTGTAGGTATTGAGGCGTATTTGGAGCATGAGCAATAACGTGGCGAAGACACGGCTTCAAACGCGCGATTTTGAGCGGCAAAATCAATTCATTCGGCGAATAAAGCTCAAAACCAAATAATAATAAATCACCAATTTGGTTGATATGTTGTCATTGTTAGATAGAGCATGAAATAAGCTTTCCAACGCTTCGAACCGGGCGCAAATCGGAGTTACGGTTCTCAAGATATAGCCAAAATAAGATTTCAATTTTCTGTTGAGCGGGCTAAGCGCGGATATGCGCGCTAAGCGCGGTCTGGGCGGTTTGGAAAGTCATTAAATAGGGAAAAATCACATTTTTTAGGGTTGTGCTTTAAGGTATTTGTTCCCAAAGTCATCACAACCATTTTTGAGTAGGGAGAGCTTGAAAACAACAATGAAGCATGCATCTTGATGATCGGAAGTCGAATTTCTCATCGATTGGTGTTGACAAACCAAGAAATGTTTGGTTCCTCTTCTTCTCTTCTCTTTGTATTTCTCTTTTGGTGAGTTTGTATGTAAATACTCTAAACCCATGGATGTTTGTTACTCTTTTTACTAGTTGTATAAAGTTTGCTTTACAAATCATAATCGGTGTTTCCTTGATCTTTTTGCTTAAATGTTTTGGATTTGTGTTGTTGTAGAAATAGACATCACAAATCTTGATTAGGGGGATATCTGTTAGCTTTTGATTCTAGACATAGGATTGGGGTTAACATCCACATAATATCTGAGTTTAATGTCTCTGTGTTGTTCGATCGGTTGAGACATCGTCGAAAGAGCAATATAGTTGAATTCCCGTCGGTGTTGCAGACATGGACATTGATGTGAGGGATATGTGGTGATTCTGATGAGTATTGTAGATTGAGTACGGCGGAGTGATAAATCTAAGTTTGTGAGGAGTAGTTTAGATTCAAACCAGATAAGCTATTCTCTATCAAGAATGAATTTATTTTATGTTCATATGTTATGTTTTCCTTGTTTACTTAAAACCCATTTTAACCCGAACTCAAGAACTAAGAATCCGTCGAACGGCAGTTCAGTATCACCAATGTCTGTGGACACGATAATTCCCGGATAAATATTTCCAAATCTTTTTTTGCTTGCCGCTTTATCGCTTCAACACCCTCCTCCATTTTAGCCTCCTAGATTGAATTCGATGGTTTACATCTAGTTCTATATCTCCATCATTTTGTATTATAGACACAAGATATTTAAATCCTGTGACTTGAGGGATGAAATGGTCTCCAACTTTCACCTCTAGGTAAGAAACATTTCTTCTTTGGTTGAACTTATATTTCATACATTGTGTCTTACTTATACTTAGGCAAAAATCATGTGTTTATAAAGCTCGTCTTCGAGTCTCTAATCTCTTATTTAAATCCTCCTTTGACTCTCCAAGTATAACTATATTATCTACATTAATCATGTATCTTGGTGCTAGGGATGGCAACGGGTCGGGTCGGGTGTGAGTTTCACACTACCCAAACCCGCACCCGAAATTGGCACCTAAACCCAAACCCAAATGTTGTTCGGGTGGCAAAATAACACCCACGCCCACACCCGTTGGGTTCGGGTTTTTTCACCCAATCCCAAACTCGTAACAAAATACACAAAATACATTTTTCCTACAACTTCCTTTAATATATATATATATATATAAGCAGGTGTGATTTTGGGTTTCGGGTGCGGGTTTCACACTCCCCAAACCCACACCCGAAATATCGGGTGGCACCCGAACCCAAACCCAAATCCAGTCAACTCGGTTTTTCACCTGTTGACTCGGGTTCGGGTGGGTCCCGCTGGTTTGGGTCTGCTTGCCATCCCTACTTGGTGCTAGCTCTTGGATGTGTTCCGTGAGTATACCCAAAATTAAGGTAAAAAGATAGGGGATTAGGGTTGAAACTTGATGTAAACCTATTGTAATGGGGAAATCGTCTATCTCACTACCTGTGTCTGTACACTAGTCGATACCCATTCATACATATCTTGAATAGCTTGAATATATGCGATCATAACCCAAGTAGGACTATATCATCTGCAACAATCACGTGTCTCGGTGCTAGCTCTTGGATGTGTTTCGTGAGTTCATCTAAAATTAAGGTAAAAAGGTAGGGAATTAGGGTTGAACCTTGATGTAACCTATTGTAATGGGGAAATCATCAGTCTCTCCACCATGTGTTTGCACACTAGGCGATACCCCTTCATATGTATATTGGATAACTCTAATATATGCAATCCTAACCCCTTTATTCTCCAAGTCTTTCCAGAAAACCTCTATAGGCATCCTATCACACATCGTATTAGATACATCGATTCCATGGTCGACCTTCTAGCCATAAAACTAAATTGATTATGAATGACTTGAGTCTCATTTCTTAGTCTTCGTTCAATCACTCTTCCCTATAACTTCATGGTATGACTCTAATCCCCTATAATTTTAACAATTTTGTATATCCCTTTTGTTCTTATAGATTTGAACTAAAGTGCTTCTTCTCCATTCACGAAACATTTTCTTTGAGCTCATAATTTTATTAAAGAGTTTGGTGAGTCACTCAATACCTCTTTCTCCAAGAATTTTTCACACTTCATTAGGTATGTTTTCTGGCCCAACCTCATTAGTGTTACTCATCATTTTCAATGCTTCATTTACCTCTTTTTGAATCTGATGGTATTAATTATAGTTTTGATCCTCTTCTCTAATGTCAGGCCTACTAGAGTCTGGTGAGATATCATATCCTTCTTTAAATAAATTGTGCAAATATGTCTTCCACATATCCTCTGTATCTGTTTCTCAAACCAAGACTTTACATTCTTCATCTTTAACACACTTCACTTGATCTAAATCTCTTGTCTTTCATTCTTTTCCCTTAGAAAGTCTATGCATAGATTTTCCCCCTCCTTGGTCCCTAAAGATTGGTTTAATCCGTCAAAGTTTTGGTCTTGCTTCACTCCCAATTTCTTGGCCTCATTCTTAGAATTTTTATACCTTTTCCAAGTTTTAACATTTTTACACCTAGACAATTCTTTAAAACAATCCTTTTTTACTCTAACATTAATTTGAACACTTTCACTCTACCACCACGATTCTTTACCCTTAGGTTCAAAGCCTCTTGATTCTCCCAATGTCTCTTTAGCCACTTTTCTAATCTATTGGGCCATTTTATTCCACATATCATCTGCACTTCCTTGTGGTTTTCAAAACCCTCCCTCCAAGATCTTGTGTTAGAAACTTCTTCGATTTCACCCTTTAAATGCCACCACTTGATTCTTGACACTTCTATGTGACTTCTTTTTCTTTTTTCTCTCCTTGGTTCTTACATGCATAACCAATACTCTATTTTGGATAGTCAAGCTCTTTCGCAGAATAACTTTACATTTCAAGCAAATATTCCTATCTGACTTCCTAGTATGAAAGAAATCTATCTACGGACATGTCACCTCACTTTTATGTGTGATAAGATGCTAATCTCTTTTCCTAAATCAGGTATTTTCCATAGTAAAATTTAAAGCCATCGAAAACTCCAAGATGAATTTACCCTTAACATTCACCTCCCCTAAACTATATCCCTCATGCGCGCTCTCAAAACCTCTTACTACGCTTCATACACATCTATTTAGATCCCTCCTAGAAAAAGCTTCTCTTACTGGGGTATATCCTACAGTAAATCGTATAAATCATCCCAAAACATTTTCCTTAATGTGTTATGCTAACGGATAACCTAAGATGCGTAAGCAAAAATTACATTAAAGGTGTCTTGTTTCACTACAAATTTCAAGACTATGGTTCAATCTCTCACTCTTTTCACATCCACAATGCTCTTCTTCCACTCCTTGTCCGGTTGTCCACAATAATTTTCACCCCATTTTTTGATCTAATTTTTTCGGTGTATCAAAGCTTAAACTTCGAGTTGTCTAATTCTTTTGTTTAGTTAATTTTTTATACCCACATAAAATTGATCTTCCTGCTAACCATAGTGTCTACTATTTCCATCGACTTTTCAGCAACCGCACATAAAAATCAATAATTAAGAATATTAAATTTCTGAAAAACTAATATTTAATAGTATTAAACTTTAAAAAAAACAAATAAATAATGAAAAAAATAAAAATCTAAAATAATCATTGCAAAAAAGAACCAAGGAAGTGTTCTTAAATTTGAAAGGAATAAAAGTCAACTATACTATGATGAGCTAAGTGTGCCTCCCAATACGTTTTTAAATTGTTCTTGTAAATTATTTCCCTCTTTGCGGTTGGTGGAAAATTAGGAATATCAAACAATGGCCTATAACCCTTCCCTGACACACAAAACTTAACTTTTACACATGCATGGAGAACACATGAATCAAATCTAGACTCTTTTTGCTTACAAATTTAGGCTCGTTCGTGGCTGTCGATTATTTCCCTAGTTTACGGTTGGTGGATAGACATAAGAGAGCTCTTTCATTTTATATGTGTCTGTAATTATTTCCATATTTTTCGCTTGGTGGACAATAGAATCAACTAGAAGATTATAACCCTTCTTTGAAACTTGAATACCTTTTACATACTCATTATAATGTAAGCGTATGAATCATACACTTCTTTCATTTATGTGAAGGAAAAACAATAAACTCGGTTGCAATGTTTGATTATGTTTGCGGCTATCAAGCACCCCATTAGATCTATTTTCTTTTTTAGGTTAAATAGTTTAGTGATTAAAATTTAGCTTTTAAAAATAAATAAATAAGATGGGGTCTCTATAAAATTATCAAATTCATTTTTGGTCCTTATTAAAAAAAATGACATGTTTTGTTCCCTACAAAATTATTATGCATGTAGTTTTAGTCTCTACTGTTAAATCGATGTGTATTTTTTAATGATTATTTTATAGACATGTTTAGAACGTTATAAAAAGTTCTTCGAAAAAAATAATTCAAAATTTGATTTCTAAGTCTTGACTTGCATTACTTTTATTATTATTTTTTAAAATTTTTAAAATTCATATTTGATTTTTCTCATTTTAAAAAATTCTATAGTTTGATAAATAAATATTTTATATTATTTTAAATACGTATAAAAAAAATTAGGGTTAAATATGTTTTTGGTCCCTATAAATATGTCAATTTTGGTTTTTAGTCCTTGTAAAAAATATATTGACTTTTAGTCTCTATAAAATTACTTTTGCACTCACTTTTGATTCCTCTACATGAACTAAAACTGAGTGCAAAAGTAATTTTATAAGGACTAAAAATCAGCATTTTTTTATAGGGACTAAAAGTTATTTTGGATAATTTTATAGGACTAAAAACATATTTAATCCAAAAAAAAAAATTTAAAATTTTAAAAGTTTAAGGGTAATTAAACAGTTTTCAAAATTTTAAAAAGTAGCAGGGACTAAAATTACATGCATAAAAATTTTATAAGATTAAAATATGTCATTTTTTAATAGGGACTAAAAATAAAATTTGAGATATTTATAGGGACCAAAAATATACTTAACCCTAATAATAATAATAATAATAATAATAATAATAATAATAATAATAATAATAATAATAATAATAATAATAATAATAATAACCTCTCCTTACTTCATTGTATTTCTTTTTTTTTACAAATTAATTAAATAATAGTTTATCCACTAAACCATACATAAGCTAGTCCTCTGCATAATGTTGTGTCCCAATTCCCACTTATATCCATTACAAATTAATTAAAGAGAAATGTTAACTAGTGCCCTTAAGATAATAGTTAAGATTTTAAAATAATAAATTTATCTCGATAATTTGCCTTTTAATGATTTAAAATTAAATATTAAATTTTTTATAAAATATTTTTTTTAAATACTTAACTATTGTCCTGAAAGCACTGGTTAGCCAGACCCTTAATTAAATAGTAAATAATAACAACCCCAAGTAATCCATTACTTCATTGCCTAAAATAAATCACCAAAAGCTCTATTTGATAACCATGTCTACACCACAAACCATATATATAACACTACTAACACAAATTATAACTAGGGGTGTTCGCGGTGCGGTTTGGTTCGGTTTTGAGCATAAAAGTCATCCTAACCGCGAGATAAAAATACATGCGGTTCGGTTTGGTTCGGTTGATTTTTAAAAAGTCATCCAAACCAAACCAAACCAAACTAATGCGGTTAGATCGGTTCGGTGGACCGCGGTTTACACTATAAAATAAAAATGTACTAAAATAAAATGTACTAAAATAATCCACTTAGTTTTTGTATTTTATTGAGCTACATATTTATGTAATTCTCTACTATCTAATATATATATTTCATTTATAATGTATTTTTAGTTCTCTACTGTTCTTGTAATATAATTGTTCTTGTAATATAATTGTTCTTGTAATATAATTTCTTTTGTATGGTATAATATCATATATTATATTGACATTGAATTAATTCAATGTCAATATAATATATGATATTATACCATACAAAAGAAATTATATTACAAGAACAATTATATTACAAGAACAGTAGAGAACTAAAAATACATTATAAATGAAATATATATATTAGATAGTAGAGAATTACATAAATATGTAGCTCAATAAAATACAAAAACTAAGTGGATTATGCCAAAACTTAAGTTAATAAATTAATTATTAAAATTCAAAACGTGAGGTGTGGTTGTGTGCAATTGGATTTGGAAAGATAATAAATTAATTATTAAAATTCAAAACTTAAGTTAAATATGCGGTTCAGTTCGGTTTGGTTCGGTTTTGTGAAATAAAAACCGCAAACCAAACCGAACCGCGCGGTTTAGTCCAAAAATCATCCAAAATCATCCAAACCAAATGCGGTTTTTTGCGGTTTCGGTTTGGATTGGTTCGATTTGCGGTTTTGCTTTTGGATCGGTTCGGATACGATCACCCCTTATAACTACTGATACAATTTTTACTTTTGTTATTGTTGACAAAGAATCAAAATATAACCTCTTTGTATTATCTCTTTCTTCGTATACTTTACTCTCTGTATGTTATCTTCTCTATTTGTTAGGTTTATTTTGTATTGCAGGATACAATAAATATAGTTTTTTTTTTACTTTATTTGTTTTTGGACTACAATGTTAATTCAATTTCATTTGACTCATTAAATAGTTTTGCTCATAATTTCTATTTTACAGGATCAAATTCCAAATAATAATATTTTTAATGAACAAATATTTTAGGAAACTTTTTTACACACCTCCTAACCTTCTTGGTCACCTCTGGTGAATTTACCAAAATACCCCTTGTTTCAGAAGTTCATTTCCGAAAACGTACTTTTATTGAAAAAAAAGTGTTTTCGGAAATGTATCTCCGAAAAAGTGTTTTTTTTTATGAAAAACATTGATTTCGGAGATGCATCTCCGAAATAAAGTTGTTTTTCAGAAAATTGGTGTATTCAGAAGTTCATCTCCGAATTCACCCCCTTGGAGGAATTCGGAAATGTACTTCCGAAATAAGGTCTGGACAGAAGAAAAATAACAAACAAGAACGATTCGCTTTATTTAATCGGATGAAGATTACATCGATCACATTACATAAGATTAAAGTTACATATTGTTAAACACGGGTAGGTGAGGATGAGTCAACATTTTGATAACGTCGGCCCCCGATCTTTGAAGTTTCGCGTCCAACTCGATCGGACCCTTCGAAGAAAATCGGTCGAACGTTGTCCACAAAACCGCTAAATCTTCGTCGTTCTTGATCTCAAAAGGTGTGAACTCAATGTCTCCCTCGTCGTTAAGCGATGGCGAACGGTACTTGAGCTTGACAACCTTTCGATTTTCCGGATATTGCAATAGCGTGTTGAGCGACGTTATCAACTCCGCAAACGGCGTGTCGCGCGAGAAGCGAAATTGGAACGGCATCGGATAGCCGGTGGTGAAGTAGACGAATGCTAGGTGGGGGTAGGTTTGTGTCATTTGTGTTTTCTGGTGTGAAGAGGATGAAGAAGAGTGTGTTGTATTTATAGACTTATTGGAGCAATGATGGCCCAACAAACCTTATCCTGCTCAGTGGACTTTTCGGAAATGAACTTCCGAAAATTGGAGGCAGACTAGTATATTTCGGAAGTTCATTTCCGAATTATGCAGAAACAGATGTAAATTTTGCATTTTGTTGATTGCTTAGTGTTTTGTGTAAAAAATACAAAAGGAATTCAAAATAGACATAAATTAGACAATGATGACATAAAACATACTTATATTTGTAGCAACCTGCCCTAAAAATGAAAGTTTAGAGTCGCCACCTATTCTGAAGGGCGAATAGGAAACCCTACGCAGTTAAGAGATCGGGGTAAGTTATTATAATTAGGTTGAGGGAAGGTATTAGGCACCCTCAACCCTTTCCTAAAGGCTAACATTGCAAAGATAAGGGTTTCATGGCAAGGTTTATAAAGAAGGGTAACAGACAGAGTTAATTATATTGACATGATTAGAATTCGAAGGAAAGGGAACGAATCAAGAAAAAATGAGATTTAGAGGGAAGGGGACTCGCCTTGGTTATCCAAGTGCCTACGTATCTCCTTAGGGAGAATCAGAGTCAACGTAGTTCGGGGAAGGGTTGTACGCCCTTAGAGTTAGAGTTTAAATGGTTTGAAGGCTTTTTGACTGGCCTGTCATGGTTTGAAATTGTGATTTGAAAGGCGTTTTGAATTGCCTAGGATAAAAACCCGTAGTTTGATATTGAAGTTTTGAAAGGTTTGAAAAGTGTTTTGAGGTTTGGGCGTACAACCCTGATTTAATTTTGCACTATTAACCGCAACGATCAATAGATTCGATCGCCATAGTTAACAGATTTGAAATTGTATCGTTACCAATTTTAATCAATTGATCTGATTATTACTAATAACGAATTAGGATATTTTTTATAATTTTTAATAATTAGTTTGCATCGTTACCCCTCGCAATCGATTGATTCGATTAAAAAGAATAACGAATTAGAATAAGAACAATAGAAAGATTAATCATCGCGACTAATAAGATAGTCGAAACCATTTAATCAAATAGAAATTAATTACATTTTAATTAAATAGCATTTTAATTAAAATTATTGTTGACCATAGTGATTAATCGATTTAATCGGCACGAACAACAAATTAAAACCTTTAATATAACTATTATATAATTATTTTATAAAAAAAATAATTATTTAATAATTAATATATTAAAAATATATTTCAATTAAAATAAATAAATAATTAAAATTATTTGAATTTATTTAAGGGTATAATCCTGTGTGGTGATTATGAGGGTGTATGGCATGGGTGTTAATCAGGGTGTGTTGGATCTAAGATGGCTCTTGATCCAATGGTTCAGATCTGGAAACGCATAGTGTTCTGCAGAGAAGGTGTCTCACCTGATCAAGAAGCCAGATTTTTCATAAAAAATAATAGGGAGCGAGGGATCGAACCCTCGTCCCTTCGTTCCACACACGCCTCACTCACCAACCCAACTAACCAACGCAACTGTTTTAGGATTGCATTCATAACATAATGTAAAACCAATAAACTAATGAAATAGAAAACGCGCGCGAGATTCAAACGAACCAGTGGTTCGTTGCCACGCCACCTTCTTCCCCACCAAGACCTGTAAATTTCTGCAAACATAGCTAGGAATTTGCTACGGTTCTATTCGTAGCCATTTGACCCTGCAATTTGAAAATCACATATACGCAATAGAAATATTTCGCGGACGTCCCAACCTCTTCGTCCAAGTGTTACGAACCCAACGATGGTCCCAATTACTCCTAATTTCACCCCCAACAGAAAACCCCAATTTTAAGGTCAAGAACCCTAGGTCGGCCAACAATGGTGACTCACGATTAAACCACACAAACCCCAAATTACCAACCCAGAAACGTTCACAGCATTGAGGACAATCAAAATATATAATCAATTTGCAACAGACATGCATGAATTATCCTAGCCGATCAAAACTTTAAAGCAACATACCTCGGCTCGATGGAGAATAATCTAGGGGTGTTGGGGTCGAGTGATGATCCAAACAGGTTCAGACAGTCCCAAGGATCATAAAGCAATGCTTAAACCTCTTTGAAACTCTTCCAATCCTTAAACTCGAATTTGAGTTTTTTTGACAAAACTTTGGTTCTTGAATGTGTGCTTCTGAGCAGAGTCCAACCCCTTATTCGTGTGCATAGCTTCAGATACTTATAGGCAGTGGATTAAGTCAATAAAATAGTCCAAAAAGTCTTTGAATCCAATCTTGCCAATCTTAAGAAATTTGATTTTATTCTCCATTCAAAACCTTCTATTTTTGCTTTATCTTATGCCAATCTTCTCCAATCAATTTGTCACGAAAATTGTATTATATTTTGTCATTAATGTGATTGAAATTGATCCATATGCACTTCTTAATAAAGATATTTGATTTTCCCTTTAATTAAACTATTTTAAATCATTTAAAAATGAAATAAAATTATATATAAATTAAATAAAAGGTAAAATTCATGGCATATGGTTTGGATAACTTGGGGATCAAGTTTGAGTCATAAATCGTAGGCCCATTTGCAAAAAGATTCATTTTGGACCCCTTTTGTTTCACATTGTGTCCTCTAAAATTACCCAACTTTGATCAAGCATATCTCACTCAATTTTTAAGCTATGAAGGAGTTCTAGGACTTTTTGGAAACCTCTAGATGTCCTCTATAAGCCACTTTGGAACATATTTTCCATTTGGAGCTTTTATCTTGATCATATCCTCTTTGCCAAAAAACTGCTTTTGAAGGATGCTTGAAAATGACTTGTAATCTTTTGCATCATACCTCTCAAATGAAGCATTTCTAGCCCTGGCTTGTGAGAGACAAAGTTGTAGGGAATCCAATTTCCTTCAAAATAGGCTTTGAGTGGGGAACTTTTGATGTTCCATGTGAAAGTTATGCCCAGTCAAAGTTGGGTTGACTTTCTCCTAAGAAACCCTAATTTGAACCTTTTTGTATTTGTTCATCTCTGAGTTTCTATTAATGGAATCATGATCAATCTTTGATCAAATGATGGTTATACTCTTATTCACTTTGTGTTGACCCAAAATTGAGAGTTTTTGACTGTGCTTTGATTATGGTTGACTTTTAGGTCAAACCAGTTGACTGTGGGTTACCTGTATAGCTGTCCAAACGGGCTACCCGGCCCTAAACGGGCCGGCCCTAGTGGGCCTCGGGCTTTTTCGGGCCGGGCCTAAAAAGCCCATTTTTATATGGGCTCTGTTTTTACTACCCAGGCCCAGCCCTGTTCGGGCCTCGGGCTTTTTCGGGCCGGGCCAAAAAGCCCATTTCCAAAAAATATATTAAATATTCTCTTTAATTTTAAAAAATAAATTATATTAAGCTTAATTTTTAAAAAAATATTAAAATTTGTTTTTATATTTCACTATTATAAAATATATTTTAAAGAAATACAAAAATTTGAATTTTTTAATTAGTATTAAATATTAAATTTTATTAATTAAATATTAAATTTTACTATTTATCGGGCCCATGGGCTACCCGGAGCCCATACGGGCTGGCCCATTTAGGGTCGGGCTTTTTCGGGCCGGGCTCAAAAAGGCCCGAAACAAAATGGGCTCAAAAAATGAGGCCCAAGCCCTAACATTTTTCGGGCCCCGCGGGCCGGCCCATGGGCTTCGGCCCATTTTGACGGCTCTAGTTACCTGGACCACTGAGGGAGCAAAACTTTGGATTTGAATCTTGAACTTTGAATCATTGTGAATGGAATATGGAAGGCAAATTTTGGGGTATGACAATAATATATATGTATTGAATCGGTCCGATTTTACATGATAAACAACAATACATACAAAAATGGTCATTACAAACAAAAAACGATCCGGAACAAACTAAAATTCACCGAACCAATCGGTGGATCCTAAGTCCAAAATAGGTATGTTCTTCGACCGCTCTCTATTTTGCTCGCGCTCTTGGCTCATTATTTCTTCAAACTCCGCCATTCTTGAAACGAAAGGATCCGGCCAAGTCTCCGCCTCATTTGAACGATGTATCGTCCATTGACAAGAAGTAGCCGGTATAGGACACCCCGGTTTCAAAAACACTTGGACGAAGTGCCGCGATCGTAGATACCCGATGCATATGATGCGGCTCGACGCGTCCAATGGCGGTCGACTATGAAGTGGAAAGAAAGACTCACTTAGTCCAAACCTCGTCAAATCGACACACACCATATTATATGCACTTGCTATTAGATGATCCATATCGGGGAATGACATCCACTTCGAAACCGGAGCGATACCGGTAAGTGATGGAACAAGTGAATCATGAATTTTCGCAAACTTTTCTTGATTTTCATATAGTCGGCCGTAGATGTCCTGATACGAAGTCAACTCCGCAATAAGTTCTCGTCGGACTAAAGTGTGATTATTTTCCCCTTTACCGAGCAAACTCGCAACGACCCGATATCCACAATTGCTGTCGCCTCCAACATCAATGATATTATCGATATATTTGTGCATAAAAAGTGGCATCTCATCAATGTAGACAATGGGTTATTTTTTGATCGGCGGTGTGCGAGGTGGCTTCGAAATATGGGCTCCTTTGTTACCACTATACTTGGACTTCGGTGTCGGTGAATCCGGGAATGATGCATCAACATGTTCAAAGTAGGAAGGAGATCGTTTTGTTGATGTGTCTTCTTGTGTAATTTTGGACTTTTTTGGTGCACCTTTCGTTTTAACCGGTTGAGATTGCGGTTTCAAATCGGTGGTCTCCGAAAATGCAATTTTTCGCAATTGTTCTTTTATGTGCATTTTCATTGTGTCATCTGCTTTAGAAAACTTCTCCATTATCACTTCCAACTCGTCGGAGATGGTGATTTTTGAGTCATTTTCTTTCGGCGGGTCAAAATCATCAAAACGAAGCTTCTTCCAATGGTTGGCTACCTCATCCATGCGTATTGGTGAATTCAACTTCTTCTTTTTTGAAAGTATACAAGCACATGGAAGGCCGTATGTCTTTCTAATGGTGCACCCACATAAAGAACTATCCGGCCCCGTGGTCTTCGACCGCTTCGCTTCATGAAACAAAAAATTCAAGCCCGATCGGATATGTTGTAAATCAATTGGGAGAATAGAATTTGGCTCTTATACCAGTGTTCCATAACCGTCTTGCTCCGACCGAATAATGTTTGAATTTCATTGTGTTGATTTTCAAGCATTTGGTTCACGGTGTCCCATCCCCGGCACAAATCTCCCTTGCTATCACTCAACCACCTCTTGAAGACCGCATGTGCGGATTCAACTCGGTTAGTCGTGGTGCAACCAAGATGTCTAACTCGATTTGTCCAAGCGCACACGAATTTTTCCCTGACTTTGTCAAAAATGGTGGATTCGACGTAATGACAAAAAGTCTTAATGGAACCACACCAAGACCTAAAGTGTACCAATTTCTCAGTATACACCTCTTCGGAGTATGCATCTAAAATTTCCCTCCATGCAGCCATTATCCTATCAACCACAACACCGGCTTTGATAACTTTACCGTTTTCATCCGGCCTATCTTTTGTCCCAACCACGGGTTTCAACTTACTTCTCACGTTGCAAGTTATGTGATACCGACAAAGTAACGCGGTAGATGTCAGGAAGACGGTATCGACCGCATTCATCAAAGCATTGTCCCGGTCGGTGACAATGACGTTTGGCATAACCTTTTGATCAACTAACAAAGACTTGCATATTCCCAAAGCCCATGTAAAGTTTTCTTCTTTTTCACACTCCAAAAAAGCAAACCCGACCGAATAAGTCTTGTCCGTTGAGGTCACACCGACAATCTCTAGAAGAGGAAGCCTATACTTGTTGGTCTTGTACGTCGAATCCATCACAAGAACGGTTGGAAATGTGTTGAACAATTTGATACTTTCGAGATGAGTCCAAAAAATGTCACGCACCGTAACTTTGTCCTCGGACGTTTGGAAGCTTGACACATATTGGTTATCGCCTAATAGTTTCAAAAGTTGTTGCATTTCCGACCGAGGGCCCATTTTCAAGACTTTGAGATTGTGTCGTTCATTGTAAACTTGCTTGATATTTGAAACGCTATCCGGTTTTTTCCGTTTCAAATCGGCAAGTATGTTGCGAGGCGCCACTTTAACTATCGATAAATCCGAAATCACATTCTTCTCTTTGCAGGACAAACGACACGCAATTGGATGCCCGTGTAACTTGGCATCCAAGGCATGATTATGAACTCCACAAATGACGCTTAAACGCCAAAAATCATCAACCCTCCAAGTAGCACACAACTTAAACGGACACCCGCACTTTCTCGATCCCGTGTCTTCGTGTTTTAGCACCCGGTTTGATTGTGCATAACTCCCACCCCGTTCGCAATTCAAAACAACGAAAGCTTTCCGCCTACTATTTCCATTGTCGGACCTTAAAATAACAATTCCAAATCCAAGTTTACTAGCTTCGTTCCAAACCCAATCAAGCAATTGTTCACGACTACCGAAGCTCCAATCATTTGTAAATTCTTGTCGTACATCAACCGCATTGATCATAGATTTAACGTCGATAACCGGATCGTTATTAACGTTGACAACTTCCGGAACTACTACGTCATCGTCTTGCACAATGTTGTCCGGATGCACCATACCTAACATATGCAAAAATTAGAAAAAATGACCAAAACTGTTTTTTTTTAACTGCCAGGGCATATTTCGGAAGTTCATTTCCGAAATTTGTTAGGTAATATATTTCGGAAATGAACTTCTGAACCATCGCAGGTTTCAGCATAAATTTGTTGAATCACTGTAGTGAAATAGGGGATGAAATGAGAGATGTTTACCTCAAATTGTAGCTTTATATGCTCCCTTTAACGTGATCAACGGTTTGAAACTTGATTTTGAGACGAAAAATGGATGGAGATTGATTGAGTTTTGGAGAGGGTTTGGAGAAGTTTTGGAGAAAAAATGATGAAATAGTGAAGGAGGGAAAATTGTATATGCAGGAATATTTTCGGAAATGAACTTCCAAAATATTCACGGTTTTGAATTTTTTTTGACTTCGGAAATGCATCTCCGAAAACACCAAAAAAGTGGTGTTTTCGGAGATGCATTTCCGAAGTCAAAAAAAATTCAAAAAAAAAATAACTTCGGAGATGCATCTCCGAAGCAGGGGCTGTTGGGGGATTTTGCTGGGGTCACCCCCATAGGGAGGTGGGTAAAGAAATTTTCATATTTTATGTGTTTTTTGTATTTACTTAATACTTTTTAAAAGTTGTTTCTGAAATTTTGTAACTAATAAAGTAAAAATATCTCATGTGCATACATTTTTAAGATCATAGTTGATTTGTATATTTACATTACATCGATTTGTTTTTAAAAAAAAAATCACACATGCTATAATACTTTAAAAATCCATTTAACTGTCAAAAAATGGCAAGATCATTAGATAAAATTAATAATATCAATAATAAGAAATATGTGTGAAAAGTAGCGATTTATAAGAAAACCATTTAGATTATATTTTTTTTCTTCATATTAAGACATGTTTAGTTTTGTTATTTATGTTTTGAATGAACCAATATAAATTCATGTGTTTTATTTTTTATATTTGGAAATGATATTATTTGATGCAATGGTATTAAATTTATTAAATAATTCTTATTTTCTACAATAATATTTAACATTTTCAATTAATAAAAGAAATAAATTTAATAATATTGATGTAACTTTTATTCTTAGTGTAGTGTCATGCTCTTATCAACAAAAAGTATTACTCATACATATTTATTAATTTCAATTTTAATTTTTTTAATTTTTTTAATTTTTTATTAAAGATAGTCAATTTTTTTTTTTGTCTTGGCTCTTAATATTTAATTAAATTAATACAAATATTTATATAGCTATAAGTGTAGTATTCTTATCAACTTATGAAAAAAATATGATTCTTTCTCATTCATGACATTTTAAACAAATTTATTAGTTTCGTTTTAGTTTAACATCTTTATTCTTCATTTATTTTTATTAAAAATACTCAATTTTGTTTTTATATACATTTTAAATTATTTATTTAAATTATATTATTTATCAATTATAATTTAGTAAAATATGCTCGTACATCGCACGGACAAACATCTAGTATATAAAAAAGATTTCCAATAATTATCATTGATGATTTAGAAGAGAAAAGAAAAAAATGAAAAACGAGACTAAATTGCAAGAGACCGTGAAGATGCGAAGAACAAGAGAGAAAGAAAGACAAGTTTGAAATTGAAACGGTTGAGGTTTGTGAAAATGTGTGTTAAAATTAAAATTTAAGATAATAAATATTTCTATTGGGCTTAAAATAACTCTCACTACAAAAAATCACGTCTGTAGCGACGTGAATTCCATGACACAACATGGAAAATCACGTCAGAGACTAAAATTAGCGACATAATCAACCACGTCACCTGGGAGTGCGTGGGAACTTTGTTGTGTTGTGTTTATCACGTCACAACTTTGTGACATGGAAAACACGTCGGAAATGCTGCACAATAACCAAGTCCCCATCTGCAGCTGGGACAGACAAGGACTGCAAAAAGCAGTATGACACAGGACACAAAGAAAAGTTGTGGCGTGATTTGCATGACACAACTTTCTGATGTGGCTATCACGTCGCTAATTTTGAAATTAATTTTAAAAGTTGCGACGTGCTTTACATGTCACAAATCAGTGACATGTATAACACGCCACAAACATTAAAATGTTTTTTTTAAAAAAATCTGATTTTTATTATTATAAAAAAAGTTTTATTATTAATATTATTTATTGAAAATTAATAAATATTAATAAAATTATATTAAACAATACTATAATATATTAAATACTGTAATATACTAAATACAAAAATATATTAAACTACTAAAATATATTAAATTTATAATATAATATCCAAAATACTAAAATATAATGTATAATTTTGTTATCCCAAACAATTTCAAATTAAAATAAAAATAAAATTCATCCTTAAAAATCATCATCTGGATCGGGATAATTATCAAGGTTGAAATCATCATCATTCTCTTGCTCAGTGTCAGCCGCTCCCACGTTTCCTCTAGACGGTTGACCACCACTTTGTTGAGACTGCATAAATAACCGCATTTGTTGTTGCATCTCTGCTTGCATCTTTGCCATTGCCTCCATTTGCTGTTGTTGCATCTCTGCTTGCATCTTCGCCATTGCCTCTATTTGCCGTTGTTGCCCCTTCACTTGTGCTTTTAGCGCCGCCTCACGTTCATCCATTTGGGCCTTTAGTGTTAGAACAAAATTTGTTCTGATCAATATTCTTAGTTTTGATGATAACAATGTATATGAATTTTGTATGAGATAATGTGGTACTCTAATACTATGCAATTTCCATTTCAGGAATTATATAAAGAGTGCACAAAATCAGCGCAAGAAGCACTGACTCAGAAGGTTCAGCATGCAACATCAGAATATGGTCTGGCAAGACATCAGAAGATGGTCAAGCAGAATCAGAACATGGTCTATGGAAGCATCAGAAGGACTTGAGATCAGAAGCAGAAGCACTGAAGTTCTCATGGTATCACGCTCAGAAGCACTTCAAGGTCAGAAGACAAGAAGATGCTCTGCACCAAGTTGTTTGACTCTGATGATATTCAAACGTTGTTTACACAAACATCAGATCAGAAGCAAGTACTAGCTGGCAGGCTACGCTGACTGACAAAAGGAACGTTGAAAGCTATTAAAGGCAACGTCAGTAGACATAGCGAAAGCAAGGATCGAGGTAGTTGACAAAAGAGTGAAACATTACATGCAATGCTGTACGGATCACGCAAAGCATTAAATGCTCCCAACGGTCATCTTCTCAAACGCCTATATATTGAAGTTCTGATGAGAAGCTATGTTACGAGTTACGAATTCTGAATACAACACTTGCGCAAAATATACAGAAATGCTGTCAAATTCAAAAAGCTCTCAAACTTCATCTTCAACCTCACTACATTGTTGTTGTAATATATAAGTGAGATTAAGCTTAAACTTAAGAGAAAAACACAGTTGTGATAATAGATTTATTAGAAGCATTGTAACTCTTATAATTTGTTTACATTAAGTTGTAAGAACTAGAGTGATCAGGTTGTTGATCAGTATACTCTAGAAAGTCTTAGAGGGTATCTAAGCAGATTGTTCCTAGAGTGATCAGGTTGTGATCAGTATACTCTAGAAGACTTAGAAGTTGTCTAAGTGGAAAACCATTGTAATCTTGTGTGATTAGTGGATTAAATCCTCAGGTGAGGTAAATCACTCCAAGGGGGTGGACTGGAGTAGTTTAGTTAACAACGAACCAGGATAAAAATCATTGTGCAAATTGTTTTTATCTTACAAGTTTTAAAGCTACACTTATTCAACCCCCCCCCCCCCCTTTCTAAGTGTTTTTCTATCCTTCAATTGGCATCAGAGCGCCGGTTCTAAGGTGCAAGCACTTAACCGTGTTTAGAAAAGATTCAGGAAGAGAAAAACGCTTAAGTCAAGATGTCTGGTGAAAATCCAACAAATACATCTACATCTGGCTCTGCTGAGCAATACAATGGAAATGGTAACAATGGTTACACTAGACCACCAGTATTTGATGGTGAAAACTTTGAATACTGGAAAGATAAACTTGAAAGTTACTTCCTTGGTCTAGATGGTGACTTATGGGATCTGCTGATGGATGGTTACAAACATCCAGTGAAAGCTACTGGCGTAAGGCTTACAAGACAAGAAATGAATGATGATCAAAAGAAGCAATTCAAAAATCATCATAAGTGTAGGACTGTTTTGCTGAATGCTATCTCTCATGCTGAATATGAGAAGATATCTAACAGGGAAACTGCCTATGACATATATGAGTCATTGAAAATGACCCATGAAGGAAATGCCCAAGTCAAGGAGACTAAAGCTCTTGCTTTGATCTAGAAATATGAAGCCTTCAAGATGGAGGATGATGAAAACATTGAGAAGATGTTCTCAAGATTTCAAACGCTAACTGCTGGATTGAGAGTTCTTGACAAGGGATACACAAGGGCTGATCATGTCAAGAAGATCATCAGAAGCTTGCCAAGAAGATGGGGTCCTATGGTGACTGCTTTCAAAATTGCCAAGAATCTGAATGAATTCTATCTTGAAGAATTGATCAGTGCTCTGAGGAGTCATGAAATTGAGCTGGATGCTAATGAACCTCAGAAGAAAGGTAAGTCTATTGCATTAAAATCTAACTATAAAAAATGCACTAACACTTTTCAGGCAGAAGAAGTAGATTCTGAAGAATCAGAAGAAGAAGATGAACTGTCCATGATCTCCAGAAGGGTAAACCATCTCTGGAAGAGCAAGCAAAGGAAGTTCAAGAGCTTCAGAAGTTCAAAGAAGCCTGAAAGAGGAGAATCTTCTGGAGGCAGAAGATCTGACAAGAAGAAGGTCATCTGCTATGAATGCAATGAGCCTGGACACTTCAAGAATGAATGTCCAAAACTTCAGAAGGAGAATCCCAAGAAGAAGTATCATAAGAAGAAAGGTCTTATGGCAACATGGGATGATTCAGAATCAGAATCAGAATCAGACTCTGAACGCGAGCAGGCAAACCTTACACTGATGGCCACAGTGGATGACGGATCAGAATCTACATCAGAATCAGATTCTGAAGAGGTATTTTCTGAACTTTCTAGAGAAGAGTTAGTTTCCAGTTTAACTGAACTTCTGGAACTCAAGACTCATCTTAGTATCAAATACAAAAAGCTGAAAAAGCTATTTGAATTTGAAACTAAGAAGCTGGAAGTGGAAAATTCTGAACTGAAGGAAAAAGTTTTAAAATTATCCAAAGATATTGGATCCCCTTCTGAATCAGAAAAATCCATTCCTAGTCTCAATCATATTCTGAAAGAATATGACTCGAGCTTCAAGAAGTTTCTATCTAGAAGTATTGGCGGAAGTCATCTTGCTTCTATGATATATGGTGTTTCTAGAAACAAAAGGATTGGCGTTGGCTATGAGGGTGATACCTCACAAAAATTTGAACCTGTTGATGATTTGAAAATCACATACAAGCCATTGTATGATCAGTTCAAATATGGCCACTCACATGATATTAGGCTCACTTCACATGCCAAAAGTTTTAACACTTCACACACCAAGAAGCATGTGACACAACCTAAAAAATATCATGCTGCCAAACCTAAAGAATATCATGTTGTTCCTCCTGTTACTTATCATGCTAAACCCAAGTTCAATCAGAACTTGAGGAAAACTAACAAGAAAGGACCCAAGAAACTGTGGGTACCTAAGGAGAAGATAATTTCTGTTGCAGATATCCTTAGCAGCAAAGAAGACAAAGTGTGGTGTCGTTTTTTTTACCTCCCCGTTTCACTTGGGAGGACGGCACGCTAGACCCTTCACGCGAAATTTGGAAGGAGAATGCGCCCGTGGTGGGAGGAATTTTGTTTCAGTTCTTCCTACGATATCACACGAACTTTCTTATTTGTCCTACGAGTAGGAAAGGGGAAAAAAGATCTCAACTAAACCCTAGGAGTTTGCTAAGTGTGGGGATTTCACCTAGACTAGAAATTATGGAGTCCGGGGGGTCGGTTATACATAGGGAAGTGTTTAAACACCCTACATATCTGTAGTACTCTACAGGAACCTTCTCTGTGTCATTGTGATTGTGTTTATTGCTAAAGATTGGGAAAGTTTCTCCTTTGTGTTAGGAGAAGGAATTGAATTGATTTGAAAAGACAGACAGACAGACAAACTGACTATTTTTGGTATTTTATTAGCTCGCTGAGATTCCTTGTGAACCTCATGCCTACATATCCCTAGTGGAAGTCAGAGCTTAATGTAGTTCGGGGAACTAACTAGGGAAATTAATTATTTTTGGTGCCTTGCTTGAAGCTCAAGGTTGAAGCTTTGAATTAAATCTCTGTCTACAGTAAAGAGACATGAAGTCATCTTTACAGAGAGGTATTTGTACTATTCTACCACAAACACTTAAAGGAGTGACAGAATAACTAAATTCATTTCATTCAAGAAGGGGACCTTACTTGTGTATGTGCAAGTATACCAGTCAAATGCCTCTTAAATGAAAGAAAGATGCTCATCCAAATTAGGGAAAGTTACCACATGTCTTGGTTTTACTGCCAGCTCATGCCTTTCAAAATCCTAAATGGGAGACTTGATTAAAATTGAAATTGAAATTGAAATGTTTGTTTGTTTGAATGTGGTAGAGTAGTAAAAATATCTCTCTATAGAGATAAGCTATGTTTATCTACTGTATAAAAGATTTGACTTTAGCTGGCTTGCATGAGGCCCAAGCTTGAGGCTTTTTGATTGATTAATTAATATATTTGACTCTGGGAGATGACTCCACTGGGGATTAATTACAGGGTATTTTTGTGTTCTGTACAAAGCCCAGAATTGAGGCTGACTCTATTTGGAGAGTGTTTATTTGATGGATTTTTATTTGGTGTTCTGTACAAAGCCCAGAATTGAGGCTGACTCTACTTAGGGAGACTATATTTGTGTGCCTTGTACAAAGCCCAAGGTTGTGGCTGACTGCTGAAGATAACTGAATTTTTGAGACTATGAATGACTCTATTTTGCGTGCCTTGTACAAAGCCCAAGGTTGTGGCTGACTCTAGCTAGGGAAAACATTATTTTCTGCCTTGTACAAAGCCCAAGGTTGTGGCTGACTCTTTTAAATGAATGGAGTATGGATGACTCTATGGGAAAAGATCCTAGATGTTAGGAATCTTTGACACATGAAAGTATGGTTTAAACTGCCTTGTACAAAGCCCAAGGTTGTGGCTACTGAATGATGAAGAACTCACCGGGGGAGACTCTATTATCTGCCTTGTACAATGCCCAAGGTTGAGGCTGACTGTTTTTTGTTGGTTTTGACTCTATTGAGGAGATTTTATTTATTAAAAGACTGTTTTTTGATGGAAGCTAACCCTTTCCAGGGGTTTTGACTTAGGTGGTGAATTTGTCTGTTAAAAGACTGACTTTATCATGTTTTTGGAGGCTGACCCTTTCCAGGGGTTTTGACTCTTTTGGGGAAATTATCTCCTAAGAGAATGAATTAATTGGTTTTTGACATTTTTTATTAATTGACTTTGGAGGCTAACCCTTTCCAGGGGTTTTGACTGAAATGATGGCAGAAAGATTATCTAATGGAGACTTCTTGTTTTAAAGCCCAAGATGAAGGCTGACATATGCTGAGGAGAAATAAACATAGATCCTAGACTCTGCTAAGGAAGATTGATGAAGATAAGGGTGACAGAGACTGTCCATGTCTCTCATTCCAAAAGGGTGTGCTCAATGCAAAATTGAGACAAACTTAGCTTGTTTAAAGTCTGATTTTAATTGGAAGAAACTCACCAGGGTAGGCTAAAAGGTGACTAAAGACCTGTTCCTATGTTTATAAGAAACCTGATGGGTCCTTGTATACAAGCTCAAGAGGAAGCTGGAAATGCTTTTAAGAAGCCTGTGGGTCCTTGTACAAAGCCCAAGAGGAGGCTAATCGAGGGTCCTTGTTATAGCACAAGAGAAAGCTATGTAGTTTTGAACTTATTTTGGCTCTAAGCAAATGGGTAAGAGGTTTCACCGGGAATAATTCCTCTTTGGGTGGATGTGTCCTATTTTTTTGGATTCTAAGGTTTTTGCCAAGATGTTTCACCGGGAATAATTCATCTTGGGGGTTTGAACTACAGATCTCTAATTAGGAAAGAGCCTTCACCGGGAAGACATTCTCAATCCTAGGTCATATTCCTATAATATATATATATAGTTTAACTGTCCTAGGGTTTATACTCAAACGTAGTTCTAAACTAATATATATGCACATTTTATATTTGACAGTAATTTAAATAAAGACTGTAAATTGAAAGCTTATAAAGCCTAACCTGGATGGAGTGGAGGCCATTGAAGAAGTATGTACAGAGCCTCAACAGTAATTGGTGGATAACAGTTGAATATATATATATATGATAAACAGTTAAGGGTTTTTGAAAACAGAAGAAGTGAAGATGGACAAAGGTCACATAGGTATCTGAAGAGTTTCACCGGGAATAATGCCCTTCAAATACCAGAAGAATGTTTTGAAAACAGAAAGAAGATTTTGAAAATACAGTTTTGAAAACAAGCTAAGAAGAGAAGGTGTTTGGGACTTACACTCTATTAGAGGCCCAGTACTTTACAGTACTGGTTACAAAAGAAGTTTTGAAAATGATTTGAAATGATATAAGGTTTTGTTGTTTGAAAACCTTAATCATTTGATTTAAACGGAGATTGAAAACAGTTTTGAAAATTGACAAAAGTCAACTTAATTAAGGTAAAGAATAAAGATCTATGCCTAATTAAGACCTAAACAATTAGGGTTTTATCATAAACTTATTTTCAAAATAATTAGGTTAAAACAAAATGAATATATATATTTAAAGTTTTTAAGAAAACAATTTAAAACATACTATGTTGAACCTAATTAAAATACATGAAATAAATAATATTTTTATGATTTTTTTGATTATTCACAAAATAGATATATTAAATAAAAAGTGTGTGAAAAATGAAGTGAAAATGATTTAATTTGATAGGTTAAATAATCATGTGAAGTTGTGAAGAGAATAGGTGTGGAAAGTGATAAAAAATTTAGAAATGTCTCCACCAAGGCTTGAACTCACGCCCTTTAGGTCACACACCCAAAACCACACCACTGAGCCAACGCGCGTATGGTGATAGCAACTCTCACTCATTTGGTTATGTTTCAAAACAAGTGATAAATCATTGAAAAATAAAAGAATCAAAAAGTCTGGGGCAAGGGGGATTCGAACCCCAGACTTTGGGCATGAGGAGACTAAGAGCGCATGTGTGGCCACTGGGGCAAGTTATTCATTCGTTTATGAAACGCATATCATTAAATATAAAATAAACTTTGTTCAGAGATTTAAAAAATGGCGCCACCCTCCATCTTCGTCTTCAACCTCAAGCTCCAACATTTTTGAAATTCTGATTCTCTCGAATCTCAACCAATGGTCCAGGTGTAAACATGAAACTTGCTCTAAATTCACTCACGATTCTAAATATGTAACTAATATATATTTATATTAACTACATCTAACTAATTTACCAGAAATCGTGAAGAACCCTAAAATTTAAAAATCAAATTAAATGACTATACTGAAAGATAAATGAATGATGATAGAGGGTTTTCAATCCTCTGATGATGCTGAACAAAATAGAATCGAGCTATTTCTTAAAGAATGCTTAAATTAAAGAGGTGGAGTTCAGAAACTTACCTCTGAAAATGGAGGTCGTGAGGATGATAGAGAGCAACTGGGCTTGTATGAATGATCCCAAAAGCTTCCTTGTGACTCAGTGATGCTAACTGAATGCTTGTTGTAACCTCAATCCTCCTGAATTGTTCTATGGACCTCCCTCAATTTGAGCTTCAAGTGGACATGGAGAGTGATGATTCTTGAGTTACAGATGAGCTGCAGCCATCTGAACAGCTTCACTACCTCCTATGGAACGTGCCTGGATGCTTGGCTTGATTGGAAACCTTCTGAATTGCACTATGGACCTCCAACTGCAACTGCTCCAAAGTGAGAGCAACAATGGTGTTCCTCCACTTGCAGAAGTGATCCAGGTGCTTGGATCACCTCAAATGACCTCCCTTGAGATGTTAGAATGCTTACTTTCCAAAGATAAGCTCTGGTTTGAAGAAAACGATTCTTCTTGCCAAAGAACTTTGAAAAACAATAAGCATGAGAAGAGAAAGAGAAAGCAAGGAATATGGTTGCTTTGGTGTGTTTTTCTACTGAAGTATGCCCTCCTATTTATAGGGAAATGAATGCAGATCAATAGGCTGTGGTGAGTTTGCTTAATGAAAGAAATTTGGTTTCTTAAGCATGAAGGAAGTTTGCAAATATCTCTTATGCAATGATGAGAATTTTGATTCCATTTGATCAATCCCCTAGCCCTCGATTTTGCTTGATCTTAGGGGACAATTCTGAGACAGAAATGAGCTCTAATTGGTTGGTGAGAAGATTCCTTGGGTGATTCATCAATTTGCCATAAATTCCTAAATGTAATCATTACATAATCACATGTTCTTGTTTTTAGAATCTTCTTCAATTATCATGGCATGGTGAAAATGAATGCATGGCATGTTTTCAGATGTGTTATGGGTCGTGTAGCATCCATATTTGAGGTCATGTGCACAATATTTCAAAGTTCCAAAATGATGCATGACCTATAATTTCACTTCATGAGGCCAACTTTGAACAAGCATAACTCTTAGCTCAAAATGAATTTGGAGAAGGTTGAACACAATTTGTAAAGCCCTAAACATCTACTTCAAATCATTAGTTTGGAGTTTCTTCAAAATCCTTTGGCAAATTTGTGAAAAATGAGGCCAAAGTTGGAAGAAAACTAGGTTAAAACACTTAGAAAAATTTCTAAGTGTTTATGACCTAAAACTCCAAAATTTCCAAAACTCTTAAATGATTGATCTTTTGAAAAAAGTTCCTTTGTAAGATGTTGTTTTATTTTGCAAGATCTACAACTTTCATGTTGGAAGTTTTTTGAGTTGTGTAGGTGAAATTTTGAGTTCTCACCATGCCTCAAAAAACCCTAATTCCCGACTTTTCGCTCCTTGATGAATTTCTTTGAATTTCTTTGGTCAAATGACTTTAATATCCATATATTGATGATATTGATCCTTGAAAGCCATGGTTTGACCAAAAATCTCAAAAGTCAATGGTGATCCCATACATTTGACTTTTTCCAAATAAGGTGAGATTTTGGACTTTTGTGTAGAATCAAGATCTTTTCCTCAGATGAATGATGTAAATGGATTATATTGAGGTAGTAGAGACTCTTGAATCATGTCTTGAGTTTTGGATCCATGCCCTGATTAAAAAGTCAACTATCTTGGGGAATTAGGTCAAAAACCCTAATTGTCGACCAGAGGACAATGATGACTGTAGACTTTGAATTGAGGTGTAATGCCTAGTGGATCTTGTCATATGAGTTATTTGAAGATAATTGATGTCTTTGAATGGTCCCTAGGGCTTTTTAGGGTTTCCCAAAGGTGATCCCTGAGTTTAGTCCTTGATAGGCTCAAAAAACCCCTAGTCTGGTGACCTGAGTAACTCTGTACTTAGATGACTGGGTGTCTAATCAATCATAGGTGAAATAATGAAGCTCTTGAGTCTTAGAGACTAATCCTTCTATTGATTGATCCTTTGCCTGAGTTTTCTTGTCTTTGAACACCCTTGATTGAATGTCAGACTGCTCTAGGTACTTACTTTGACTTGATGAAAATCCTGAAGATATGTCATCTCAGGGGGGTCAAAAATTAGGGTATGACACAAAGAACAAAGTGTCATGGTACCTGGACTCTGGGTGCTCGCTACACATGACGGGAAGAAGGTCTATGTTCCAAGACCTGGTGCTTAAGTCTGGTGGAGAAGTCAAGTTTGGAGGAGATCAGAAGGGCAAGATTATTGGCTCTGGAACCATAAGTATTGGTAACTCTCCTTCCATAACTAATGTACTTATTGTAGAAGGATTAGCGCATAACTTATTGTCCATAAGTCAATTAAGTGACAATGGTTATGACATAATCTTCAATCAAAAGTCTTGCAAGGCTGTAAGTCAGAAGGATGGCTCAATCCTATTTACAGGAAAGAGAAAGAACAACATTTATAAGATTGATCTTTCAGATCTTGAGAAGCAGAAGGTGACTTGCCTTATGTATGTTTCTGAAGAGCAATGGGTCTGGCACAGAAGATTAGGACATGCTAGTTTGAGAAAGATTTCTCATATTAACAAACTAAATCTGGTCAGAGGACTCCCAAATCTGAAATACAAATCAGATGCTCTTTGTGAAGCATGTTAGAAGGGCAAGTTCTCCAAACCTGCATTCAAATCTAAGAATGTTGTCTCTTCCTCAAGGCCGTTAGAACTTCTGCACATTGATCTGTTTGGACCAGTCAAAACAGCATCTGTCAGAGGGAAGAAATATGGATTAGTCATCGTAGATGATTATAGCCGCTGGACATGGGTAAAGTTCTTAAAACACAAGGATGAGTCTCATTCAGTGTTCTTTGAATTCTGCACTCAGATTCAATCTGAGAAGGAGTGCAAAATCATAAAGGTCAGAAGTGATCATGGTGGTGAATTTGAGAACAGATTCTTTGAGGAGTTCTTCAAAGAAAATGGTATTGCCCATGATTTCTCTTAGAACTCCACAGCAAAATGGAGTTGTATAGCGAAAGAATAGGACTCTACAAGAAATGGCCAGAACCATGATCAATGAAACCAATATGGCTAAGCACTTCTGGGTAGAAGCAATAAACACTGCATGTTATATTCAGAATAGAATTTCTATAAGATCTATTCTAAATAAGACTCCTTATGAATTATGGAAGAACAGAAAGCCCAACATTTCATATTTTCATCCTTTTGGATGTGTTTGTTTTATTCAGAATACTAAAGATCATCTTGGTAAGTTTGATTCTAAGGCACAAAAATGTTTCCTTCTTGGATATTCTGAACGCTCTAAAGGCTACAGAGTATACAATACTGAAACATTGGTTGTAGAAGAATCAATCAATATCAGATTTGATGATAAGCTTGGTCTTGAAAAGCCAAAGCAGTTTGAGAATTTTGCAGATATAGATATTGATATATCAGAAGCTGTAGAACCAAGAAGCAAAGTTTCAGAAGCTGAAAATCTAAGAAGCAAAGAATTAGAAGATCAAGTTGCTGCATCTTTAGAGAATCTCAGAATTTCCGAAGAGCCAACCGTCAGAAGATCTTCTAGACTCACCTCAGCTCACTCAGAAGATGTGATCCTTGGAAAGAAAGATGATCCTATCAGAACCAGAGCATTCCTTAAGAACAATGCAGAATGTCAATTAGGTCTTGTTTCTTTGATCGAGCCAACTTCTGTTGATCAAGCTCTAGAAGATCCAGACTGGATAATTGCCATGCAAGAAGAACTAAATCAGTTTACGATGAATGATGTATGGGATCTTGTTCCTAGACCAAAAGGATTCAACATCATTGGTACAAAGTGGGTTTTTCAGAAACAAGCTTAGTGAGAAGGGAGAAGTGGTAAGAAACAAAGCCAGACTGGTGGCTCAGGGATATAGTCAACAAGAAGGAATTGACTATACTGAAACCTTTGCACCAGTGGCCAGGTTAGAATCTATTCGCTTACTAATTTCTTTTGCCACTCAGCATAACATCACTCTGTATCAGATGGATGTTAAGAGTGCCTTCTTAAATGGTTATATAGATGAGGAAGTCTATGTCCACCAACCTCCTGGTTTTGAAGACTTTAAGTCTCCATAACATGTTTTCAAAATTAAGAAATCATTGTATGGATTGAAGCAAGCTCCTAGAGCTTGGTATGAAAGATTAAGTTCTTTCCTTCTGGAAAATGGTTTCACTAGAGGACAAGTGGATACGACTCTCTTCTGTAAAACATCTAATAAGGACATTTTAATTTGTCAAATTTATGTTGATGATATTATTTTTGGAACATCTAATGCTTCACTTGGAAAGGAGTTTGCTAAGTCTATGCAGGCTGAATTTGAAATGAGTATGATGGGTGAACTCAAGTATTTTCTTGGGATTCAAATCAATCAAACTTCTGATGGAACTTATGTTCATCAAACGAAGTATGTGAAAGAACTTCTGAAGAAATTTAATCTTTCTGAAAGCAAAGAAGCCAAAACTCCTATGCATCCAACGTGTGTTCTAGGTAAGGATGAGGTAAGTAAGAAGGTAGATCAGAAGTTGTACAGAGGTATGATTGGATCTCTTCTATATTTAACTGCTTCTAGACCTGACATTCTATTTAGTGTTTGTTTGTGCGCTAGATTCCAATCAGATCCTAGAGAATCTCACTTAACTGTTGTTAAGAGAATTCTGAGGTATCTGAAAGGTACTACTAATGTTGGTTTAGTCTACAGAAAATCTAAAGAATACAACTTAGTAGGATTTTGTGATGCTGACTATGCTGGAGATAGAATTGAAAGGAAAAGTACTTCTGGAAGTTGTCAATTTCTAGGAAGTCATTTGATCTCCTGGTATAGCAATAAGCAAGCTACCATTGCCCTCTCAACAACAGAAGCAGAATATGTTGATGCTGCTGGTTGTAGCACACAAATGCTCTGGATGAAGAGTCAGCTAGAA
This sequence comes from Vicia villosa, assembly GCF_029867415.1. Classification (NCBI taxonomy): domain Eukaryota; kingdom Viridiplantae; phylum Streptophyta; class Magnoliopsida; order Fabales; family Fabaceae; genus Vicia; species Vicia villosa. Next base: position 1,166,064 of record NW_026704961.1, on the reverse strand, counting down.
GATTATCAAATATATGGGAGTAAAATTCCAATCTTCTGTGATAATACTTCTGCCTTATGTTTATCTAAGAATCCTATCTTACATTCCAAAGCTAAACATATTGAGATTAAACATCATTTCATTAGGGACTATGTTCAGAAGGGTGTTCTCTCTTTAAACTTTGTGGATACAGACCATCAATGGGCTGATATCTTTACAAAACCCCTTGCTGAAGAAAGGTTTAAGTTCATTCTGAAGAATATCAGTATGGATTTATGCCCAGAATGAGAAGATGAGAAGATCTCATGTATGGTTAAATTCTGAAATGTGTTGGGATTATGTGTATATAAGAAGTTCTGATAATGATCAATTAGAAGTTCTGATTCTGTTATTACTAACGTTTCATTATCTAAGTTGATTCAGAATCTCTTTTTAAGTAAAACAGCTGTCACCAGTTTTTCCAGAAAATGAACACGTGATTACTATTTCTGGACAAGCATGCGTGCAGTTAAGGAGACGCCGCCCTAGGTAACTGTGCAAATCATTTCATTTTGTCACTTTATCTTTCCTAACGTCATATCTCATTAAATTCAAATTGATGTCATGTTTTTCTATAATCATTTTACTTAAACCATTTTGCAGTTATTTTTTTAACCTTTTATATACTCCCCTTCATCTTCATTTCATCTTTTTCACTCTCTCTCTCTTCACTCGTCCCTCTCTTTTTTGCATTCATCGCATAAACCCTAGTTTGTGTCTGAAACTTAGCATATCATCATGAATCCTTCATCAAGTTCCTCAAACCAAGCAGAAATGTCTTCCACTCAACTGGTTCTGAGCAAGCGTGGTTTTGCTCCTTTGAAGACCTGTTCCATTCCTACTGCAGAGAAGGAAGTTCTTTGTGAGTCTTCAGTGGACTTTGAAAATCTGAGAGCACATGGTTTCAAACCTGAAGCAAAGACAATGGTTCAAGGTTGGTCAAACTACCTTGATAGATTGGTTGGACCAATTTATCCGGCTCTTGTAAAAGATTTCTGGGCTCATGCAACGGTTACTCCAACTGCAATCATTTCCTTCGTGTTAGGGCATGAAGTTGTGATTACTGAGAAGTTGATAAGGAAGTTGTACAACCTGGATGATGAAGAAGGATGTACTGGTCCACTTCCTGCCAGGGTTAGTTGGCCACGGGTTGAAGGACAAATATCTTATCCAACTGGTCTTCAATCTCACCAAACTAGTACATTGAGGGCGTTCTATCAAGTCTGGGCTGAAATCATTCTGGGATCTCTTCATCATAGAAGAAGATCATTATCCTCCATGTACATCAGTCCTGATCACAAATACACTCTCTTCTGCATTGGAAGAAGAATTGAACTGAACATCTCCAACATTCTGTTTCAGAATCTGAAGATGGCTATTGAAGAGTCAAGGGATGAAGAACGTGAGAAGTATCCTCATCTTCAAAGAAATACTATTCCTTTCGCCAGAATGATCTCAGACATTCTGATAGAAAGTGATTTGATGGACTCTCTAAAGACTATTGGAACGTTCAGATTCTTTGGAGCCATTCAAGGGCATGTCATCAATGCTTTTGATCTGCTGAGACTGGAACTTATCACGAAGGTAACTTCGGTTCCTGTAATCTCCCCAGATATTCTGACTAGAAGGATTCCGGTTGAAGGCTTTGCTACCTTGTTCCAAGCAGAACTTCACAAGACTGTTAAGCAATACTTGGAAGCTTCTGTAAGAACTCAATCTTCTGTTGATCCTGCGTGGATTCGTGGAAGAGTGCTTCCTTCTCTGGCTGACCTTCAGAAGAAGGATCAGAAGAAGAAAGAAGCAAGGCTAAAAAGAAAGGCTCAAGAAGAAGAAGTCAAGAAAACCAAGAAGCAAAGGGTCACCTTTGATCCTGTCAAAGTAAACTCTCCAGAATTTCAAGACCAGCGCATCAGGGAATCTTTTCGTACTGTAAGAACTACAAATTTTCCCAGGCAAGTATACCAACCACCTCCTTCTGAACCTCAATCTTCTATCCAACCTTCTCCTTCTGAATATCACAACACCTTCACCATTCTAAATCCTCCTCAACCATCTCTTTCTACACCTGTTTTGAACCCCACTCCACTAAATGTCTATCCTCCCACACCCACTGATATACCATCCTCATCAACCATCTCCACAGATATTCCATCCTCTTCAACCACATCACCTCCACCTTCTCTATCCCATCCCTTTCCTACAAGAAAATCCAACCCATACTGCCTTCTCTACCCTGACTACAAATTCACTTTCGATCCTCCTGCTCCTGAGTATGAAGAAGATGCTGATATGGGAGAAGCTGATGCTGAAGATCATCCTGCTAAGTCTATTCCTGTTGAGGAAAATCAAAATGATGATCTCACAATGGAAGCTGCAATTCAGAATGTTGTCCCTCTGAACAGAAGTTGTGAAGCTTCTTCTGGTGAACCCTCTCTTCTGGTGAAGACTCTAGAGGTTATTCAGAAGAACCAAGCTGAGCTAGCTTCTCATATGGACAAGCAAGAGGACACCAATGCTGAGTTCCGCTCTTTCATGGAGAGGCAGACTGAGAGCAATGCTGGGATTAATGACATGCTGGCCAAGATTATGTCTAAGCTAGGGTCGTCTTAGTCCTTTGTGTCTTAGTAGTTTTTCCTTGTTTCTTGCATTTGTCTTCTATGCATCTTCCTTGTACTTTCTGATAATTCTCCTTTGCTATCAATGAAAATTATCCTTCTTTTCTCTCATATTGTTTTGTTTTTCATCTGAATCTTTTGCGTTTTTGATGTTATGACAAAAAGGGGGAGAAAATTGTGATAAATGATCTGATTTACATTATCAGTTGCTGGGAGAAAGTCTCCACATTTCTAACAAGAAATTGCAAGTTTCGTGTCTTTGAGTGTTTTGCAGGAAGTGAAGATCTTCTTAAAAGCTCAACATGAGAAGCAAAGACATGGGGAAAAGCAATTCTGTATGGAATCAAGCTCATGGAAATTGAAGCAAGCTGAGTGTTGTGAAGCTTCAAGATCAGAAGCAAGAAGGAAGAATGTTATGATATTCTGATGATAGAATATGCTCTAACTCATTCTTATTCCTTATATGTTCTGATGCATGTTTTAGTTCTAAATTTGCTCTGAAACATTATTGTTTTTGCTCTGATACATATTATATGTTCTGATACATATTTTATGTTCTGATTCATTCATGCTCTAACTTTTTTCGTTTAGTTTGTTTTGTAACATTTCAGGATGTAGAGATGCTCTGATGATGCTCTGGTACATTCAACAATGTTCTGATACAATCTAGCATGCAATGATTCAAGAATAAATTCAAGCTCTGAAGCTGTCCTATGGAAGAAAGAATCAGAAGCTATGAATGTTCTGAAGATCTAAGCATATGTGATCGTCTCAACTGAAATGGAAAATACTCAGGGAAGTCCTTTATTTATAAATTTCTTCCAGTATTTATTTCAGGGGGAGATTGTTAATCTCAGGGGGAGACATATTCACACACTATGTTTATAGGCTTATGCTATAGCTGTGTAATTGTCTTTAGCCGTCTGATATTCTGATTGCAAATTCATATCATTTATATATGTTTTTGTCATCATCAAAAAGGGGGAGATTGTTAGAACAAGATTTGTTCTGATCAATATTCTTAGTTTTGATGATAACAATGTATATGAATTTTGTATGAGATAATGTGGTACTCTAATACTATGCAATTTCCATTTCAGGAATTATATAAAGAGTATGCACAAAATCAACGCAAGAAGCACTGAATTAGAAGGTTCAGCATGCAACATCAGAACATGGTCTGGCAAGACATTAGAAGATGATCAAGCAGAATCAGAACATGGTCTATGGAAGCATCAGAAGGACTTGAGATCAGAAGCAGAAGCACTGAAGTTCTCATGGTATCACGCTCAGAAGCACTTCAAGGTCAGAAGACAAGAAGATGCTCTGCACCAAGCTGTTTGACTTTGATGATATTCAAACGTTGTTTACACAAACATCAAATCAGAAGCAAGTACTAGCTGGCAGGCTACGCTGACTGACAAAAGGAACGTTGAAAGCTATTAAAGGCAACGTCAGTAGACACAGCGAAAGCAAGGCTCGAGGTAGTTGACAAAAGAGTGAAACATTAAATGCAATGTTGTACGGATCACGCAAAGCATTAAATGCTCCCAACGGTCATCTTCTCAAACGCCTATATATTGAAGTTCTGATGAGAAGCTATGTTACGAGTTACGAATTCTGAATACAACACTTGCGCAAAATATACAGAAATGCTGTCAAATTCAAAAAGCTCTCAAACTTCATCTTCAACCTCACTACATTGCTGTTGTAATATATAAGTGAGATTAAGCTTAAACTTAAGAGAAAATCACAGTTGTGATAATAGCTTTATTAGAAGCATTGTAACTCTTAGAATTTGTTTACATTAATTTGTAAGAACTAGAGTGATCAGGTTGTTGATTAGTGGATTAAATCCTCAGGTGAGGTAAATCACTCCAAGGGGGTGGACTGGAGTAGTTTAGTTAACAACGAACCAGGATAAAAATCATTGTGCAAATTGTTTTTATCTTACAAGTTTTAAAGCTACACTTATTCACCCCCCCCCCCTTTCTAAGTGTTTTTCTATCCTTCATTTAGCTCCGCCTCACGTTGCGCTAACTCGCGTCTCGCCTCAGTTAGGGCCAACTGTCTTATTGTTTCCATTACTTGCGGTGCCAATTGTGTTGGATGTGACGTTCCTTCCCCATCTCTAACTCTTTGAAATAAATTTCTATCTCCACTTCTCAAGCTTCCCGCCAAATTTCCAGCACCAAAAAAACATCCATGAGGCCCTTTTCCGCCAATGACTTCATTCCAAATATAAAAATCAACATCTGGATGAAGCGGCTCTCCTTCTCTAGGAGTATATTTGGGATTATCGACCAAAAATTGTACAAGGATTGTTTGATAATCCTCCTACACCCGGTGACAGTCGAGGCGGAGGAAGATCTTTTACCACTTTGTCTTTTTTGAAATATGTCTTATTTCTTCTATAGGTATGATTTATTGGTAGGAATCAGCGATGACAATCAAACCACGAGCTCTTCCCCCCTTTCTCTAACGTAAACGCCGTAGAGCTTCCCATGCAATGCGGACAACCCATTTTTCCATGTGTACCCCAACCAGACAACATGCCATATGCTGGAAAGTCGTTAATCGTCCACATCAAGGTTGCTCGCAAAGTAAAGTTTTGTTTACGGGATATATCATAGGTGCATACTCCAATCCACAACCTTTTCAAATCATCAATTAGAGGTTGTAAGTACACATAAATTCCAACTTTTGGACTCGACGGTCCTGGAATGATACATGTCAGAAACATGTACGGTTTTGTCATGCACATCTCAGGAGGGAGGTTGTAATGGGTTACAATAACTGGCCAACAAGAATATGCGGTTCCCGGCCCTTGGACATATGGAGTAAATCCATCAGAGCATAATCCAAGCCTGACATTTCTAGGTTCAGCGGCAAAATCAGGATGTATTCGATCAAAGTGCTTCCAAGCCTCGCCATCAGATGGATGTCGCATAGTGCCCGGACTTGTTTTGTTTGTATGATGCCATGCCATCTGACTTGCACTATGCATTGAAGCAAACATTCTTTTTAACCTTGGTATGATCGGAAGATAAAACATGGACTTCACTGCGACACGTGTTTGCTTACGGTCAACAGCTTTACTTTGAATTTGATATCTTGGACTCTCACAAAACTTACATTCCTCCAACAATCCATCATTAGTACCAAACTCATTGTCATAAAACAACATGCAACCATTAGTGCAACAATCAATTTTTCTTACATTTAAACCCAACTTCGACACCAACTTCTTTGCATCTTTAAATGTTGTAGGTAAGTTGTCTTTCATAGGAGTTGAGTCCAACATCATTTTTGGGAAGAATTCCAAACACTGATCTGGAACATTCCAATTTGAATTAGCAGCCAATAATCTCACACACATTGATAATTTTGAATCTAACGACCCCTCAAACAACGGTATATTCATCTCATTCAACAACTGATAAAATCTATGCGCTTCCTCATTTGGCAACTCATCCCCATCAAAATCTTCAGGTTGATCATAGGTCACGTTCACACCAAAAGCATCCTCAACCATCTCACCGATCATATTAAAGTTTTCCTCATATTCCATAGTCGGTCTACTGCTTGAAGCATGAGTATTACTAGTCTCTGACACGTACATCGGTAAATTTTCACCGTTAGACGTCCACACCCAATAATTTTTAATAAAACCCCTTCTATGCAAATGACGTGTTACTTCCTCTGGATCACTAATTATACGTCTACATTCACATTTAAGACAAGGACACCTAACCCCCCCTTCACTTCGACAACATTCCTGAACAAATGCCCACTTGATAAACCCATCAACTCCTTCTACAAAATTTGGTTTAAGTGCACGTCTTCCTGGTTCCAATCTATCGTACACCCAACTACGATAGTACAGATAATATTCCATACTGCATATTTGTACAATCATTACACTAATTAATCTATAACATTTATGTTAACTAATTCTCACATAATATATAACATATTCTCACATATATTAGCTATACAAAATCTATAACATATAACAAGCATATTCTCACATAATATATAAACTTTATTCTTTTAAAAAAAATAGAATGTATAAATCATGTTTTTAATAACTTACATATAAATAAAAATAAAAATAGAATATATAAATCATGTTTTTAATATAAAAGTATAAACATTATGTTTTTAGAAGAAAAATATATATAATATAAATTGTCTTTATACCCTAATATAATATAACTTCTGTATATATATAATATTATTTTTTTCCCACTTTTTAACATAATAACAACATACAATATACATATTAAATTTTCTTTTTACCTTTTTAACATATACACATATTTAGTAATTTTTGTTTTATCATTCTAAAAAATATTGTATTTTCCAATACATATTAATATATAATTATATTTTTTTACCATTTTTTAAACATAATAACATACTATATACAAATTAAATTTTCTTTTTACCTTTTTAACATATACACGTATATAATAAATTTTCTTTTTACCATTTTAAAAAATATTCTATTTTTCAATACATATTAAACCTCTATTTTTCATTAAATAATAAATATTAAAATTTTAAAAAAAATTGTATATTATAAATGTTGTCTATATAATTTATAATATATATATATAAATTATGTTTAATTATATAGGCTAAATTACAATTTTGGTCCCTCTGTTTTGGGTTTTCCACGATTTTGGTCCCCTATTTTCTTTTTAAACAGTTTTGGTCCCCCATCCCAATTTTGATGCAACTGACCATGCACTGTTCATGTATGGACATGTACTGTTCATACACTGTTCATGTACGGACATGTACTGTTCATGCACTGGTCATGGACAAAATTGGGATGGGGACCGAAACTGTTTAAAAGAAAAATAGGGGGACCAAAATCGTGAAAAACCTAAAACAGGGGGACCAAAACTGTAATTTAGCCAATTATATATAATAACTTACATATATAATTTTTATGTTTAAAAATATATTTCGTTTTAATAAATTTTTTTTTTTTTGAAATAATATTATAGATTTAAAAATAAAAAACATAATCTATTTTCTTAAAAATATATATATATTTACCATAAACTAAACAAATATTTCTCTATTAAACACAATCTATTTTAATAAAAAACATAATAAAAAATATAATCTGTTTTATTAAAAAACATCAACAAATATATATATCTATCATTTACCATAAATTACTGCATAAACATAATAACATTCAATCTAATTAATATATCACAAAAATTTCAGAAAAAATATAAAATTTATCTACTATCACAAATATTACATACTAAATTAACCTAATAATATTCAATAATCTAAATAATATATCACAAATATTACAGAAAAAATATAATATTTATCTATTAACACAAATATAACATAAAAAACAATCTAATTTAAATCTACCAATTAATTAATTAATATATCAAATTTAAAATTATAGAAATACCTCAATCTCTAATCTCCTCCAATCTTCTAGTTCAATTTTTATATCTCCTCAATCTTCAAAATATACTTCAAAATCTTGAATAAAAAAATTAACATAAATTAGAATCATAATCAATACAAATAATAAATAAACTAAATATAAAATACAATTAGAAAAAATGTACCTTCAAAAATGGTGTGAGGAAGAGGAACAAAATGAGAAGAGTTGAAGAGAGAAATTGTTAATGGAGATATGGAAGAGAGGAAGAAATGCAGAGGAAGAAAATGAGATAAGGGAAGAAGAGAAGTGAAGAGAAAATGAGACGGGAGGAAGAGAGAAGGGAGCGCTTTTGAAATGATTTTGGGTCACGTTAGCGACGTGATTATAACGTCAATACTTTCCCACGTGTATTACACGTCAGAAAATCCAACGGTCAGATATCTTCCGTCTCTCCTATCACGTCGCTAATTTCAGTCTTTGTAAACACGTCGCTAATCCTCTAACGTTCATAATATTTAATTTTTTCTTCTGCCCTCACCTGCCACTGCCTGCTCATGTCCATTCAAAGTCAGACTTTATGAGTTCCGACGTGATAAACATGTCACAACAAAAAAATTTAAAAATTTTATTTTCCCACCATTTGACTTTACAGTTTCCAAATAGTTGAATATTTAATTTATAGTTTGCGACGTGGATAGAATGTCACAAGTATTTTTTTTTAATTTTTTTTCTGACTCCCCATGTGTTTACGTGATTGTTATTATTAATCATTAAAATATCATAGTGACGTGGTTTACACGTCGGAACACGCTTTATTTTCCCACGTGAATAACACGACACAAAATCTGGACGCTGGGTGGTTGTTTCCTTGTAGTGTCTTCCCAACCTATTATAGATATATAAAATAAAACAGTATAACTAAAATAACACTTAAGCGATCGGGTTCAATTTCTTTTAAGTTGAACTGAAACAACCAAGTCGAACCACCCGTATCTACTTGAAATCAAATTTAATATCCATTTGACGTGAACATCCGTTTTTAACCCGACCAATTGCATGCGGGTTGTGCAGGCCGGACGGATACAGATCATTTTCTATAAACATGTCCACCCCTACTCACAACCCTTTTTTCCCTTTCCGACTCTTCTAAATCTCAAGAGAAAAGTAAACCATGGCCCATGGCCAAATTCCTCAATGGAAAGGAATATATGTCTATAGCCATCTCAATAATCGTTTAATGGTTAACTTAAACTTGTCTCCTTTAGCATCTTTTTAATAGTTTTTTCTTTAAAAAATTGTATAATATAGTTAGTGGTAGTGATTGAATGAATCATGTCATCTACAATCTTTGATTATTTTTACACCCGTATGTACATTGTATGTGGCAATAAAGGAAAGTGTTGGCTCTACACAAAAACCAAAATAATATAAATTAATAAAAAATTAAAATAATATATTTTGTGTATATTTATACGGTGTAGTTGTTAAAACTAGTGTAAAGATAACATTTTCTTTTTTTTAGGAGCATGTGTTTTTTCTTCCTATTGTCGAATGAACAATATAATCCATTTTGTTTTTCATGACTCGGTAGTATATATCAAGGTACTATAGTGTTATAGTTCATACAATTCGCTTAATGTATTCTATGTCTCTTATTTACTTGTTATAATGGCTATATTTAATTATTTTTTTTCACTTCTATGCCTAAAGTTTTTTAATAGAACCTGCTCCCAAAAAAAATGCAAATAAAGTTGACGGTTTTGGTGCCATGTGTTCACGTTGCTTCTTTGACTTTTGAATATAGATAGAGGTACTTATAAAGTCGAACTTATATTCATAATAATTGCAAGAGTTAAGAAAAACATATAATTATTATTATATGCGATGTTTTACTTGCCAACCATATCCAAGTTATAGAAGAATAATTAGTTTCTAACTGAATCGCAATATGATATACCCTTTATAAAACTAATGAGTATGATAGAAGATACAAATAATAAATTATAAACATCCAATGATTCAAATAATTTAAATGTGTGACGAGGAGAATCTGAATCTTGATAGTCAATGGCAACATGGCAAACATTATTTCATTCCACTATTTTGTTTGTGACTTTGTGTAGGACGATATTGTTTATACTAACTTTTATTTCACATTTTATTAGGAAATGGATATGTCAAAGTGTCATATGATATTAGCTATACAATAAATCATTATCATGACAATATAGGGACAAGATGTGGTATAATTAACAAAAAGGACCAAGCAATAAATTATGATGTTATGGATTAGGGTAAGTATAAAGAGCTTATAGAGAATAGATAGTTAAGGTGGCTGATGTAGATAATATTTCTAATACTCAAAAGAGACAAAATCTCTCAAAAGAGACAAAATCTCCCACTTGCTGCCTCTTATAATAGAGATTTTGATTATTGTTAGATCTTTGTACAAATCTTCCACCAAGACTACAACCTTCTAATAACAATAAAGAAGCACACTACTTATTTAATTTTCAAATATCAAAACTATGATGAACTTTGAATCACCCCAACTCAAATGAGTTTTCCAATAAATAGAAAAACAATCTTTCCTATATGCAACAACCTGTAATAAGTACAACAATTTCTTACGAATAAATAATCATCACATTTGGTGAAAAATTACATATAAACAGATCATGTGTAATAAGCAGACTTTGCAGCAATTATGATAACTTGTTTCTTATTAAACTAAATAATAGAACTTACATATAATATTTTGTTAAATTTTAGTTAAAATAGTAATATGTTTTTAGACCGGATCATAATAGACGCAATAATTTTTTTTTACAATTGCTTATATAAAATTATTCTATTAATTTGTTATTTCTAAAACTTACTATAATATTAGATATATTATTTTGATATGTTCTTTTAAATAATTAATTAGAAGTAAAAATATATATATAAAATAATAATTTTTTAATAGCAAATACAATAAATAAAATAAAACAATAAATACAGTAGTTAAGTGTATTATAAATAAAATCTGATTTTCTATATGCATAACTAATCTTAAGCTATATAAATCTGTAGTTAGTCCAGTGATGATTGACGCTGGACTTGATAGGGAGAACCACAATTTAATTTCCCGCATCTCCGATTAGGAGGGGGTTTGACCCACTTGATGTCTCTTATAAATCAAAAGTGAGAGATTTTGATTATTGTTAGATCTTTGTACAAATCTTCCACCAAGACTACAACCTTCTAACAACAACAAAGAAGCACACCACTTATTTGATTTTCAAACACCAACAACTATGATGGACTTTGAATCACCCCGACTTAAATGATTTTTCCAACAAATAGAAAAATAATCTTTCCTATTTGCAACAACCTGTGATAAGTACAACAATTTCTTACGGATAAAAAATCATCACACTTGGTGAAAAATTACATATAAATAGATCATGTGTAATAAGCAGACTTTGCAACAACTTTGCTGCTTTTCTGATATATTGACAATCTCAATATTCTCCTTCATTGAGTAAATCAATAGAATATAAATATTTAAATGCTCAAAACTTTTTCACATATAATTTGAAAATTATGTAGAAATTTTATACTGTCAAAATATTTTTAATACTTAAAACAGACAAAATTATTCATGAAGAAGGTAATTTTGAATTTGAAATTTTTTTCTATTTATAATGTACCATGTACCTCTTAAAAAATAAAAATAATGGTTGGAAAACTCTCATGATCATTTGCAATGTTTTAAAAAGGTTTTATGATCATTAGAGATGAAGAGGTGAGACACTGTTTAATATTTTCAAATTATGAAGGGTTAAATATGTTTTTAGTTCCTATAAAATTGCCCAAAATGGCTTTTAATTTCTATAAAAAAAATATTGACTTTTAGTCAGGGCCGGCCCTGGGCCAGGGCAAGCAGGCCCATAGCCCAGGGCCTCACAAAAGAAGGGGCCTCCAAATTTGAGTTAATGGCTTTTGATAATTAAGGCAAAGTATTTTAAATATTCTATATTACAACAATATTTTGAGACGAACAAATGGCCTGGTAGATGCACAGCGGTTAACGTGAAATACATTAGAATCAGTGGCATCGGATCGATTCCTTGCTGTAGTCTTTTTTGGCAATTCAATTATTCTAATTGATCTTATAAAAGTTTCAAGCTTACCGTTTAATATTTTTATGTGTAGTTTATTTTTAATATCACTTAAGTTGAATGTTATTTTAAATAATCTTTTAATAAGCGATTATATTTTAGATATATATTTTTTGAAAAATTATGTGGTTTTGATTATATTACAAATTTTAAAAATAAATATTTAATTAATTATATTTTATAATTATTCTTTTAATTTATAAAAAATAATTGAAAATAACTTCTAATTTTTTTTTTAAAGTTCTCATAAAATCATTAACTATTTTAAGATATTTTATATGATTTAATTATTTTATTTCAAAAAAAAAATTGGTTCTATAAAAGCTTCAAGTTTGATATCATTTTAAAATAAAAAATTAACCTACATAGCAATTTAAGGTTTTTATAAATTACTTAGAATTATCTTTTAGAAATTTGTGATTCTAAAATAAACAAAGTGTATTTTATTTTAATTTAAATATTGAAAGGTGAATGAATGGCTTTAAGAAACTTAAAAGAATCATCATCAAGTTCATCAAAGAGATTTTTTGTTGTTGAAGAAATAGTGAAATCAACTTGATGGTTTCGTTTGAAAGAACAACTTCAATAGATGAATGATCTTTCAAAGAATCATCGTCTGCTAATAAAAAAACTTCATCAAAAAGAATATATGATTCGAACAATGAATGAAGATGATGAAAAAGTTTCGTTCAACAGAATATCTGAAAGAAGACATGATGGAGGACTTTATAAATAATATCAAATAGAATCGAACAAATTCAATTGAAAAATGCAAGTTTTACTATGACCAACCAAAGTAATCAAATTCTTTGAGGCGTTATTATATTTATATATAATCATTAAAAATAAAACCCAAAAAAGAAAATTCAAAATTCAAAATTAATTGCTCAGTCTTTTATTAGAGGTCCATTTTATTATTTGCCCTGGGCCTCTAAAATGTTAGGACCGGCCCTGCTTTTAGTCCCTATAAAATTACTTTTGCACTCAGTTTTAATCCATGTAGAGGGACCAAAAGTGAGTGCAAAAGTAATTTGATAGGGACTAAAAGTCAATATATTTTTTATAGTGACTAAAAGTCAAAATTGAGATATTTATAGGGATCAAAAACATATTTAAGTACATGTACAACATCTTTGACAAGAATTCTATCAAAAACTACTCTAGCTGAAGAGATGCTTCCGCCTCTTAAGTACATGTTTAAGATAGAGGTATCCAAGTGTGCATTACTTTGAAAAGATTCATCAAAAAGTTGTTTTATAAGGTAACCATGGACCACTTTTCCCAATTTCAAAGCTCCTAGCTTTGCATATGCATCAAGTAGATTTCTCCAAATTTCAGGAGCAATAATAACAAGATCATCAGTTTGCATTTGTTGGAATAGAAAAATGGCATCTATAATATAACCATTTTGAATGAAACCTGACATCATAGCACCCCAAGTGATGTTACTTTTAAAATGAATTTCCTTAAACAATTGAACTGACATTTCCAATTTCCCACACTTAGAATAGAAATCAAGCAGAGAAGTCAGCAAAACATCGTCGAGAAAGCCCGTTTTTATCACTAAGCAATGCACACCTTCACCCTCAAAGAGACTACCAGACTTTGCAAATGCCGATACAACTAATGTCAAAGTCTCGATATTCCACAAGCACAGTTCTAGCCTCCGCATTTCATTGAACAAACAACCAACTCTCATCATGTCCCCTTTTGACGAATAAAACGAAATCAAAATATTCCATGAAGCCACGTCCCTTCGGTTTATCTCACTAAACAAAAGTTCCGCTTCTTCTAGTTACAATGAAAAAACAAGATAAAGGAAGAAGAATTTTCGTTCAGAACTTTTACCGAACACTTGGTGGGCATAGCAGAAAACGATAAACTCGGCACCAATTCTCCATCAATTCGTCACCCACAACCTGCAACGACAACAAATAATAACACAACAACAATGTTGTAGCAGAAATTGAATAAAAATAGAAGAAAAAGAAGAAATAGTGGAGTCGCCGGTGTGCATTTGTTCACGGTATGCTGTGGCAGAGGATGGGCATTGAAGATCTGATATGCGTCAATTACGTTCTGGTGTGGCGGAGAATGACGCGGGATGGTGAAGTGTGGCTAGGCGGAGCCTGGGCAACTGCCCTAGCTGGCCGGGCGGTGGCTCCGCCACTGGCATGGACAACAATGATTGAGGGACTTGGTTCCCATGGTTTCGGGTATGAAGCCCTTAATTATTTTAATCTAATGATTGAACAAAGAGTTCGGCCGAATTCCATCACCTTCTTGAGCTTACTGTCTGCTTGCAGTCACTCTGGCCTTGTTAGTGAAGGCTGCAAAATTTATCATACTATGAAATGGGGTTACGGTTCATTCTATTTTTTATGCTTTTAACACTGTAGCCGTTTTTAGAGCACGAAAGCAAAGAAATAAACGTGAGCAAAGATAGGAAAGACAACCACATTTAACAGGTTTGTGATTAGCTTATTTGGTACTGTTTATGATTTTGATTCAAAGTTTGAAACTTCATGATTTCGTAGTCTTTAAATTTTTGCCCGGGCTTTATAACTTTTCTGGCTCCGCCACTGCCTCCATGTAAGACATTGAATCATGTGGGAATTAACGGTTTTAATCATCCTCGCTATATAAAGTCCAATACACTTCATTCTAGATATTCTTGATTTCAAAATTTAAAACTACTTTATTTTAGATACTCTTGAATTTAAAAACTAAAACTACTTTATCTCTCATTTAGTGACTTGTAATTTAAAGGGTTAATCTTGAAAGACTAACCCAGTTCCACTGTATCACACCGGAACTCAAGTCTGATCAATCTAATGACTAGTTCTAAGATGAAATCTTTGATGAATTATTATGATGGAAAACATCGACATTGAATTAAACATTCACCTAGAGATCAAATACTCACTCAATCAAGTGAGAGACATATATTCACTCAAAATTTTAAACTGATAGATATATAAAACTTACATTACTCGCCCTTGTTTTTGAACAACCATTTCCCATAATAATGACCCATTGAGTATTCATGTGTGAATGAATCTTCATGCTAATTTTAAAATATATAGGATGGATATATTTATGGAAAACAAGTCACTATATAGTTTAATAATTCTTTGGATTTTCGGCATAGTTTAATCATAAGGTGATTCCTGCTAAACTATTCCACGTAGTTTATCCATACTGACGGCTTCACAACTCAGACGAATCAAGAATAGTCATATTATTCATTATTTGA
Organism: Vicia villosa; assembly: GCF_029867415.1. Lineage (NCBI taxonomy): Eukaryota > Viridiplantae > Streptophyta > Magnoliopsida > Fabales > Fabaceae > Vicia > Vicia villosa. The sequence goes on along the minus strand of NW_026704961.1, from coordinate 1,150,581 downwards.
ATTAAATTACTAGTATATTCTCACTCACAAGTCACAAACAATGCCCTGGATTTATATTACTCATTTGTGACGATAACTTACCTCACCATCATAAAGATAACGCGATATAAATCGAAAATAATAAAAATAATAATCAAGATGAATTAATATTTTAATATTATAAAACTTGATCACATTCATTACTCAAAACCCAATTTAATCCCTTACAAAATTTAACCGGACTATATTAGTCCTTCTGTTAATATTTTTTTAAAATATTTTTTAAAATTGATTTTTTTTCATACTTTTAAATCGTGACTAAACTGTCAAGTTGATTTTTTTTAAATACTAAATTGATTTTTAATTTTAATTTCATTTTTAAACAATTCTAAATTAATAATATCATAAAAGCCAAAATTATTTTTTATATAGAATTGAACCCAAGACCTTTAACCAATTTCTTAAGTCTTTATCACTAGTCTAATGTACGTTCATGACAAATAATTCCTATGATTTTTAGTAATATTAAATAATTTTGAATTTAAAACAAAAAATTTAAAATTTGTATCGGGGTCTCAAACCCAAATTCATTCAAGTTAAATTATAATCATTCGACAACTGGACAAATCAATTTCTATTGTTAATATTCTTATAAATAATGAATACTTAAATTAATTATTTGGAACAAACATTTACTTATTTCAAATAATAAATAAATAAATATTTATTAATTTTAAATAATAAAAGAATTTAAAAATAAAATTTATAAAATATAAATCCTAAATATAATTAATCAAATAAAAATAAATAAATTAATATTTAATTGAATTACTATTAAACCAATTGATCACTATTTAATTGCATTACTATTAAACTAATTAATTACTATTTAATTTGAATTAACTAAATAATTTTAAAAATTAATTTATTATTTAATTTAAATTGATTGAATATTTTAACAATTAGTTGAATTACTATTAAATTAATTAATTATTATTTTATTTGAATTAGTTTAAAATAAGTAAATATTTACTTGAGTGTTATTTAATTCAATTACATATAATTTAATTTATTTTTAATTGATTAAATATATTGAGAATTTATATTTTATAAATTCTACTTTTAAATTGGTGTATTATTTAAAATTACTAAATATTTATTTGTGTGTTATTTGAAATAAATAAATATCTGTTCTAAATTATTAAGTTAAATATTTATCATTAAGAATATTAATGATAGAAATTGATTTTTCTAGTTGTAAAGCGATTATCATTTATCGGACTTAGGTTCGAGACTCATTTGTATAAATTTTGTAATTTTTATTTTTAATTTAAAATTATTTAATATTATTAAAAAATTTGGAAATTATTTGTCATGAAAGCATACTGGCCTAGTGGTAAAGACTTAATATATTGTTTATAAGTCTTGAGTTCGATCCCTTATAAAAAATAATTTTGACTTTTTGGATATTATTAAATCAGAATTGTTTAAAAATGAAATTATAATTAAAAATTAATTTTGTATTTAAAAAATGAAAAATAAAAATTAAAGGCCAACTTGACAGTCCCGTCACGGTTTAAAAGTATAAAAAAAACCGGTTTGAAAAAAATATTAACAGAAGGACTGATATGGTCCGGTTAAATTTTGCAAAGGATTAAATTGAATTTTTTTTTGTGAATGACTAAATTGAGTTGTGTAATTTTTGTGAGGGACCAAAATGGGTCATCACTCTTATATTATTATTATTTTAATTAAATTTATTTTGATATAAATTTTAATTTTAATTAAGGTTTATCTGTAGTATTTCAGTATCCAATTAAACTTCATATTTTATCGATGATTTTTCAAATATGATGCTTCCGTCATGGACGGGTACATATAAGGGAGACCCTCTATAATCTTCATTATCCAAAGTTTAAGCCTTCATTGACTATAAATAAACAAGACGATAATAGGATTAAATATATGCATTATTAACTACTTGGCCCAAGACGATAATAGGATTAAATATATGCATTATTAACTACTTGGCCCAATAATTCAATTTAGAACATTTTCTAAACCGTTGAAAAAAGCATTAAAAAGTTTTGGTGATGATGTTTCAATTTCAAGTTTATAATATATAAGTGGCAGCACAGAAAATATATATATATAGAGAGAAACGTAAGACTGAATCATTACGGTCTAGGAGTATTCATTATCCAAACTTAATAAAGTGTTTACTATATTAAATATTTTATTTTAAATAATTTAACATGTACACTGTCATATTTTAAGGACGCGTGTAATATGAACTTTCAAAAAATAATTAAAAGTGAGTGTTAGATTTTTAATATATTTTAATAAAATATTATATAGTTCATGTTAGAATGTTCCTAAAAAATTTGTTGATGGAAGAGATATTGACAAAAAAATTATAGTTTACCGTTTGTTAAGAAAATAATATAAAGATAGGGTAAGAACAATAAGTGAATGATAATTTGTCTAATTATTGATTTTTAAATTTTTGAGATAACGAACGAGAAAGGAATTAATAATATATTACTCTCCAAAAAATTGAACTTTGGCATAGAAAATAATGAACATATCATTTTCACGTTGTATTTGTACCGTATTGTAGATGGATACATTTGACTTGCTTTCATATTGTAATTTTAAAGAATTGACTCTTTCCTCTTTGGGAATTATTTCTTATTTGAGCCCACACAATAAATCAGCTACGTGTGTGAAGTCTATTCGTGGGAACCATAAATCGGGTTTGAAGACAATGGGCCGGAATTGAGTCTCAGACCTTTTGAAATGGTTTGGGTCGAGTGGGCTCCCCTATTCTAATGGACTCAGATTTGAACCCCTATTATGATGTTTCTTACATCTTCCTGGTTCAAAATGTATTTTTGTCTCCTACTCAAGCAACGAATTGATTCAAGCAGACTAGAAAGTTAATGATCAACTTCAACCAAATGGTTGACGAAGGTCAAAAGGAGGATAAATGATCAATTTTAATCAATGGGCCGACAAATGTTAACATTATAGTAAACAATCGACTTCAACCAATGGGTCGGCGAAGTTTAACAAAAGGTGAATGATTGCAAATTGTTTGATTAGATATTTTTATGGGTGAGAATATGAACACAAACAAGCCTAAAAGGGTGGCTGAATAGACCTATCTCCAAGTAGGCAATTTTAAAAACATTTTTGGTTCCCTAAAATGAAATTAGATATTTTAAAATATGCGGAAGGAAAACACAACACAAAAAGAGGTTGGAAGCTTCTCAAAGAATCAATCTAACAAAATCATTATAAGTTACTAGTCAGAGACTCGTGCTGCCGCCCGGGTGTATTATTTATGGTGTAGTATTTTTTTAACGATACGAAAAATTTAAAATAAAGAAGTTTGACCAAATTGCATATGTAAAATGAAAATTAACCATTTAAAAAAAGTTTTACTATTAATGTAAGATATTAATAGTATGAAAATTATGTTATAAGTTAAAATAATGATTCACAAAAAAGGTTTAAGATAGGTCACTGGTAACTTCATTCATATATTAAATTATTTGATAAGGTTTGATCACTTTAAGAAAAAACTAAGTATTATGGTGCTAGTGACCCGTGAAATTAAAAGTTTAACTAAATTTGAATGAGTGAGGTTAAAATTTACTAAATTTGAATGAGTGAGGTTGAAATTTATTTAGACACATGAAAATTTGAAATGAATGATTTCATTATAAATAAATAATAATCATACGAATTTTACTGTATTAAATAATCTATAAAAAAGGATATAAAATATATCTATGATTAAATAAAATGATGTTTTTTCCAATAGACTACCTATTTAATTGCCTAATCATAAACTTGATTCCCTAATTAATAGCATGAATCCCATATTAAAACAGTTCAAAAATTAATAGCATGAATCCCATACTAAAACAGTTCAAAGTGTATCTAGGCAAACAGAACAAAAACTACAATTTGGATTCCTTTGTTATTTTGTGATTAGCTAATCTTGGGACTTAAATAAAACTTTGGACCTCTTAGAAACATTGTACACTTTATTCATCTCAGGAGGGTGATACCTCTTTGAAAATCATAACAACATAACCTAACAGAGATGAACCCTTATTAAAATATACAGTTAAGAGATTCAAATATATACATATTTTATCAATTTCAATTTATATGAATGAGAAAATCAGTAAATGTATCACATTCTAATAAAAACATAAAAGTCGAAACATCCTCAAATCTATCAACACATAAAAATACAAAGAGTCATTCCTACATAGGCTTAAGATTAAATTGTTAAAATTTGAATGTGATTTCTATACATTTCACATTCTTTTCTAACATTTCATTATGGTTTCTTATTTGCTAAATTGGCTTTGTTTCTTTGTTAACTTATGATGCCAAACACTTGCATACTTCATTAAGAAAATCAACGTATAACATTTTCACCAACCTGCTAACAGTCAAGTAAACTTGTGCTCCTCTTATCATGAGTAGGTAATTGTAAGCACTATGAAGTGAAATATAAGCCTCTAATTCTGTACAAGGTTTCATTCATTGTGTCATACAATCTGGCAACACCATTCAAATAAGAAACAAAATACACTTAACTTTATTTATTCATTTGTACATAAGTAGACACTACAAATATCAGATTTCTACTCTAAATCTCCTGAAACAAAGTCACTCCAAGTATTTTAGAGGTCCAAAAATTCCGTTGAATTTCATTAACAAAACTCCATAAAAATTCGTCCATAATATCCTACAATGAACAAAAACAACATTAACAATGAGTAAAAGTCAGAAATTAAACCTATTATCAAACAATAATGAGTAATTAGAACAAATCAACAATTAATAAATTCAGCAAAAACTTTGAAATGAAAACATTGAAATCAAAAAGAAAGAAAAAATATTGATAAAAAATATATAGATGGGTATATTGTCCTCATCAGTTAACTCAAAATAAATTCATATGTCCCTTAAACTATTCTTTATCCATTTGAATTTATATTTTTCTCTAAACATAAACTTTCAAATATATGGTGGCGAATGTTTAGCCTTTCTGTTATAGAAACATTTTTTCACTCATACCCCTAAATAAGATGTGAGAATATATACAACTTGATGAATGGAAAACAAATTAAAAGAAGGCTTGTTATACTTTCACCAATTTTACATATCTATATTCAAGAAACCAGAGTTTTAGCAATGATATGAAGGCTTGTAAAATATTAAAATAAACTAAAGAGTTTCCTTGTAGTAGAGAGATGACCTCAGCTTTAAATTTTTCTTCAATCTTCTCCTGCTTGTATACTGCAATTATTCGTAGAATAATAACGATAAATTAAAACAACACATTAAAGCTAGATAGATGTTTCAGGTTTTATTCTACCTCCAGAAGAATGCTTGTTATACTTTCACCAATTTTACATATCTATATTCAAGAAACCAGAGTTTTAGCAATGATATGAAGGCTTGTAAAATATTAAAATAAACTAAAGAGTTTCCTTGTAGTAGAGAGATGACCTCAGCTTTAAATTTTTCTTCAATCTTCTCCTGCTTGTATACTGCAATTAGTCGGAGAATAATAACGATAAATTAAAACAACACATTAAAGCTAGATAGATGTTTCAGGTTTTATTCTACCTCCAGAAGAATGTGCTATTTTTACCATCTTTTCAAACCCCATCTCCAAGTCCTTAACTTGGTATAAAGGTAGGTTTGCCAATCACCATCACAAATCTTCACACAGTCATAACCATGATCCATGTTCTTTTATCATTCAAGTCATACAAAGCTAACATTAATCCATTAGAACAGAAGTAACAAAAAATTTACTTGAAATATGACTCAATAAATGAATCCATTTCCTCTTTTCCAGGGAGTGTGTTAACAACGTAAAAACGTGAAAACTGAGCCTCAACTGCTGAACTATGCACCATAAAATTTAAATCAAGCCTAAATTCTATGCTAAGTATGACTCTGAAACAATAGCATAGTAACCTGTTGAAGATTGGAGCCACATTGTTGCAGTCCCAGTTTGTCACAAAAATGAAGGCCACAGACAAACCTCCATAGTTAAAAATAAAATCCTACAAAGAAAAAATCCTCAATGTTGACAAGAGTTGTCCTCTGCAACATCAATAGACATATACACTAAAATTTGCAGCAACTATACAGTGTAAAAAAAACTGGAATTAAAATTGAATTTTAAGAGACAACGTATAAAAGAAAACTGAATCTAACCTTCATCATGTCCATGATTCCTGCCATTGGATCTTTTCCTTTATCCATGTTTGGCTTCAACTGCAACATCAACAGAAAAGAACATCACGAGAGAAAAATGTAAAAATGATTTAATGTGTAAATATGATTAGAATTAAATTTGAAGCAGAAACAAAATTAAGGAGAAGGGAGCATGAGGAGAAAAGCATGAAAAATGTTTCCTTTTTCCGTTTTGTGTTGTGACAGTCGGAGAAGGAGAAACGGAGATCGACAACGAAGTTGCACAAAACAAAAATCTAACAGGTTAATTAGGAAGGTCGTGAGATGAGGACTATGAACATGCCATTGATTTTTCGATTGGGGTGGTGGTGGTCGTAGGTTGGGTGGAGAAAGGCCCGCAGTATTAGGGTTTGGGGGATAGACAGAGAAGAAAATGGAGATGAGAGAGAAGTGGGGAACGTGTAGAAGTTGAATTTGAAATTTGACGGTGGGGAAATGTATTTTTTAATTTGGACTAATAAAAGGATGACAAGTGGTGCATCTATTTAGAAAACATGATAAAGTGAAGGGTTAATTTGTTAATTACTAAGATGTCCAAAATGTAATGTAAATCTTTTTAGAGGAAAGGGTATTTTCGGGAGTTTGACCAATCTCTTATTAATGGGTAGATAGTAGATTACTAGAAGCAAGATTCTTTCTAATGCAAGTCAAATACACGATAACCAAAATCCCTTTATACAAAGATATTTAAAACACTTTACTTATAAATTCATTCAAGACATAATTGGATTTGTGATGATTCAATATGTTTGATGCATCGCAGATCTAGGCTTACACATTAAATCGCTCTAACTAAGATTTAATCTAAATTTTATACAAATGATGCAATAATGCAATATCTATATTAATGGATGTAGAAAAAATTAAAGGAAATAAAGCAAGACAAAAAAGATACACAGAGATATATAGTGGTTTGGAGTTCGTTCTCGCTTTGCCTACTCCACTCTTCAATGGGGTTAAAATCACCGGAAAATAATCATGATCTTCCACTATTTGATAAGTTTGACACAAGCATTTTGATTATAATGAAATATCACACAATAGTTTTCTCTATTGATGCAAACACTCAAACTACTAACAAATACAAAATCCTCAATGATCTTGATCCAATAACCTCGTTATCTATAATAACATGATCCAAGTCTTTTTAGTGGCAATCCATTTGGATTCCACCAATGTCTTGTCTGAGCGATTGCCATTAGTCAATTGTTAATTGGACAACTCTCAACTTTGTCTACAAACGGTCTTTACACAACCTCACAAAAGTTGGACAACTCTTAACTTCGTCTTACGAACAGTCTGTCGAACTCTCCAAAGTTTTCAATGGAGTATAGTGAAACTCCCCTCTTGATGGATAGCATACAATCCAAATTGTTAGATGAAGGCCACATATCTAAAGTGAGGTGAATAGATCCCCGATGAAAAGTTTTTATGGAACACTGTTTTAAAACATTTTTAACTATTGACAACGAAACACGCCCGAATCAAATCATCTAATCTGAACCATTATCGAAAAACTCAAATATGTGTTAAAAACCCTAAAACATGCAATGATAATGACAATATATTTAAACGAACACCACAATCTGTTTGAATTAAAACATGCAAGTAATTAATTTCCAATGAAATGATTTGAATAGAACTAAGTGAAGAAATTAATCGAACACTTATTGTGCAATCAATTTTGACCAGAATTTTCTTAAGGTTTTATTGATATGAAATCCATTTACAATCACAAAGGTTGTAATCAACACAGCAAAATAGTTTCGAAACAAAAATGAATCAATATAATCGTATCAATTGAACAATTTTAGAATTTGATAATTTGTTATTGAAAGTAAATGAGAGAGATAGAGAGGGAGAGAAGACACAAGGATTTGTTTATGCAATTCACAAATTGTCCTCTTTATGGCTATGTCTGCTTGAGATAATCAATCTTACTTTGCAAAATCTGTTTACAAGAGAAATGTAGCAATCCAACCCTACAAACCATGTGTTTGATGTTGATCCTAACACTTTCTTTTCCCTTGATCTGAGTTTGATCAAGTCACCCAACAATACCAGTATGATTCACCGTCTCGCGCTACTCCTTTGCAATAAACCATTGTTCTTCAAAGCTTTCACTCAGTCGAATCCAAATTGTGAATTGTTGTCACCCAATATTTCCAATCGATTCACCGTGTCACGCTACTCCTTTGCAAGAACCTCCCGTTCTTCAAAGATTTCACTCAATCAAATTTGAATTGCAAAAATATTAATAAACCCCCTAAATCAACACCTTGATCTTGGAGGATAAACCCTCACAATTTTTCAATGTAACCCCCAAAGATTATCAACCCAACTTACAATTCAACAACCTAAATTGGACGTTATCAACCGAATCTAGATGGTACCCAAACAAAATATGATTTTGTGTAGTTTGTTTGTGTGTATGCATATATGTGAGGTTGAAGATGAAAAGCAATTTTTGTATGTGTTTATAATTTCCTTAACTTTTGAATGACACATGTATGAGATAATTATATGTGTGCAAGTTAGAGGCAAAAGAAAACAAGAGGTTTGGAAAAAGAATCCAAATTTTACAAAATTTCACAGCATGTGTCAACTCATATGAGTCATGTGTCAACTCATATTAGTGCATGTGTCGTCACATATCAAGTCATGTGTCGACTCGTGAGAAACAGAAGCTACAGGTTTTAAAAATGGGTTACGTGTGTTGACACATAAGTCGTATGTGTCGACCCATAGAGGAAAAATTCCTACTATGTGTCGACTCATACAAATAAAAGTTACAGTATGTGTCGACTCATGCAAACAGAGCCTATAAGCTTTAATATTGATCCACATGTGTCGGCACATTCCTCGTATATGTAGACTCGTAGAAGAAAATTTTCTTCTATTTGTCGACACATGCATTACAGTGGCCACTAGCTTTAATAATCATTTACATGTGTTGACTCATAGGATGTATGTGTCGACTCACTTGAAAACTGGTTTTTACTGCATGTAATCTTTTCTTAATGCCCAAATCCTTTTCTAAATGCATTCTGAAATGTTTTTATGCTTTCTAATGCTAAGATGCACATCACGACTCAAATGATACCGTCCAATGTATAGAAACTCTAAAGATCCTAGTTTTGACATCATGCAAAACATCTAATTGGGAAAGGACACTCACATAAACTGCATTCTAGAAACGATCTTTGCACTTGTTACAAACAACAAACTTCACACGAAAATATTAGATACTCTAATATATCACTAGCCTCCCTCAAACACTCAATTTTAAAAATTAAGGTCCATAACAATGGATAAGGACTAAGGTTGTAGATGATGAACACTACCAAAGAATATTACACACACACACACACACTCTCTCTAATTTAAAAGAAATTAGATGTAGATGAATGAAGAATACACATAGAGGTTTTCTCGAGTTTCTAGATAAAATGGGTCTTGGATCTTGATGGTTATCATTAGACTGATCAAGCTTGAATCATTACAAGATTGATCAACTATATTTCTTTGGTTTCTCTCAAAACAGCAAATTACATACACAAGATGCAACAAAAAAAGGAGATGCATTATGACATGGATTAACACTCAAGAAGTTGTTTTTCAAACTAGAGAAAGAAACAAAGTGCTAGCAATAGACACACTAGAGAAGAGCAAACAAATTGACATTTTTGTCTTAGGGTTTCACTTGAGATTTCATCATGAAAAAGAATCACAATCAAAGTTACTTCTTCATGACTATGTCTCAATACACATGTGTTTGGATCAAAGAAAAAACTATTAAATCTAAGGTGTAAAATTGTATTTTTAAGCTATGATTCAAGTCAATTAGATACCATGATTCGAGTCACATGGTGTTGTGATTCGAGTCAAGTTCACTTTATGATTTGAGTCGAATTAAGCAGAGCATAATTCTAGCTTTCTTGGAGAGCTATGATTCGTTTCAAGTACAAAACATAATTTAAATCAAATCATCTAGAGGCAAAATTCAATATTCACAACTTATGTGATTCGAGTCATATAATACACATGATTAGAATCAAATAGATGAACAAATTGATCTAAGCGTTCTAACTTGTGATTCAAGCAACACTTGATGAAACGATAAATACTGACTTCCTAGTTTCTAGGCTAAAAAAAGATCATGGACCAACATTTAAACTATTGAATAATAGGGTTTTAATGGTACAATGCTAAATAGTCGAAGCAAACAAAATACAACTCAAATGTGAACGAGTTACAAACACACGAATATTTAAATAATGAGCAAATTACAAACACGTAAATAATCAATACCTATACACATAAATTGACAAAAACATCAAAACAAAGAAAAATGATACAATACGATAACGGGACTGCAGTTTCAGATATTTGCAGTGATCACTAAACCCTTTTTCGTTAGCTTGAATACTTACCTGCTTGTCATAATTGAATCCTCATAGATTGTAAATGTTTTTATGAAAGTTCCCATACAAGTTGTCATACAGGTTATATAATAAAAGCTTCTTCTAGTTGTCACCATCAAAAACACATTATCAAGAGCTCATTTGATTACTTCTTTGAGTAACTTGCAAAATATGGTTCCAAATTCTCCCTCCGGTTAACTGGGTGAGTAAATCTCCAAAGATTCTTATCAATTTTCATTAATGCGGTGATCTGATTGACTTGCGGGAGAACTTTCAATTAGATTGGATTTGAAAATATGTGCGCTAAGTTGTGACAATCGATTGGCTTAAGGCTCTAATCGATTGGGCTTACATAATTCTACATACTTGGTACTTTTTTGGGCCTTGTACCGGATTTCCTTTGATTACTTCTTTGAGTAACTTGCAAAATATGGTTTGATAGTTCTCAGAAAAATCCCCAAAGTCCCTGACGCTCGGCATCAAAGAAACTAATCCTTTGCCCCGAGTACAGGTCATAGGGCCACAATGAACTTTGAAGAGATGAAAGAAAAGGGTCAGAGAAGGCTTTCCCTTATGTATTCACACAAATATTGAAAGACGTTCATACAGGCCCAACTCGCATAATGAAGCTGCGAAGGCGCACTACCAGAAGTATTGAAAGGCAGCCGAAGGGCGGTGATCGAGAAGGTGCATTCATAAAAAGGAATGACGCAATCTTCATACTTATTGCATATTATGTCATTTTCACTAGGGGTCAAAACACCTCAATCCGAAGATGGACCCACCTAAAGAAAATCTCCATCAATATTATCCTTTTGGGCAAAGACAAAATTAGCCGAAGAATAAGTAGAGTCTACTCAAGAAAATCGAGTATTCTTCTGTGATTTTTTAATCATGATGTACTATTTTTTCTAGATACAGGGAAGTAAAATATCAAAAGAAAAAAGGTCAAACCAAACTGGGAAAAGACAAAAGCAACAAAGTGCACAACTGACTCTTCAAGAATCGTATGCTAGCATGCAAAAGAAAGTACACTCAAACAAACACTTCAAACCACTCACACACAACACTCAAGTGTTCTAATTCCCAATGGTCACAATGAGGATACCTCAAAATAACGTTTGAGATATGGAGCATTAAAGGCACGAATTCGCAAGAAACTGAAACATTTACTCTAGCTCTTCTAGGATAGATGAAAGAGTGATCAGCCATCGAGACTAATACGAAAAACCATTGCCCTATAGATAAGTACATAGGATCCAAACTCCAAATACATTAAGTGACTATTCACAATTCACTTCTAACAAATTACATATTGTTATTTCCTCTCCATTAAATATAACGAGCGTGCCAATTTAAGTAAGCAGTTTCAATTGTTACACTTTTTTAATGTAAAACCCACTTGTCTAGAGAGAAGTTGGACTCTCTCTCTCTAAACTCATAGTGCCTTTTCTCCTCCCCCTTTTTCTCCTATTTTTTTAGGGTTTCTGCGGCGGCGGTTTTATCTCCCCCAGTTCTAGCTGGTGTATATTCCCATCCGCGTGGTGGTTTTACCCCCGCTCTTCAGTCGAAGTCGGGTGTTTATTTCTCCTTTTCTTGTCCTGGGTGTATCGTCCCCTTTGTCGTTTCTATGGAAAACTGGAAAAACATACCGTTGTCCAAAGAGGAGGAAGAGGGAGTCACGGCGGCAGAAGATGAGGTTAGTGGTGACGAAATCTTCCAGAGAACACTTGCTGGGAAACTCTGGACAGATAGTAATTTCAACTCTAGGGCATTTATAAGCACAATGATTAGTGCCTGGAAACTCAAGAACCCAGTGGAATCGCAAGAGCTCAACAAGAATTTATTCCTCTTCCGTTTTGCTACAAAGAGAGATCTTGAGACAGTCTTGAGGAATGGACCTTGGAGCTTCGATCGAAACTTACTGGTCCTCGTTCGTATCTCTGGGGAAGAACAACCCTCAGCGCTAAATATGCACTTTGGGGTGTTCTGGGTCCGAATCTACGAGCTCCCCCTGATCCTCAGAACGGAGGCAATGGCTAAGAAGATTGGAGGAATTATTGGCACGTTTGAGGAGATGGACCAGAAAGAAGCACACAAAAATGGACGCTTTCTGCGCGTTAAAGTGACGATGGATCTGAAGCAACCATTGAAAAGAGGCACGGTGGTTAAATTCAAAGAGAAAGTACTTAGGGTGCATTTCAAATACGAGCGCCTACCCACCTTCTGCTTCGTGTGTGGCAGGATTGGACACCAGATCAAAGATTGCGAAGCGCTGGGTGACATCAGTGAAGAGGGATTTGAAGATATCGAAGAACAGGACTTATCCTTTGGGCTTTGGCTCAGAGCTTCCCCGCTTCCAAGAGTCGTGGATGAACCGCAAAGGAGAGATTCAAGTTCAGGAACATGTGGAAGGAGCCTCTTCAACATTTCATCCAGTCAAAGCAAGTGTGGTTCAAAGGGGAAAGAGAAGGAAGATGATATTGAGGTGGAGCAAAGACCAGTCTTGGCCAAGAGATCTGTGGAGGAAGGAAAGGAGATTGAGAACTCGAAACAAAACTGCAACCTTGCGATTGAATCAGTTGCTGAGTCTCTAGGGGCTGTTGATATCTCAAAACCGTCAGCGGCTACAGGGGACATCCAACAGGGGAACAGTAAAAAGAAAAGGTGGGTCAGGCGAAAATCTGTGAAGAAGGTTGTCCAGGAGGAAATTAATAGCAGAGAGTCTGCCAAGCGCCAACTCATTGATGTGATGATCACTGAGGGATCCTTGGATGGCTGTGGAGAAAAGAAACAGAAACAAGAGGCGGACTACAAACCTGATACAATCAATGGACCAGAGGTAGTGTTGGGAAACCAACACTGCCTACCCCAATGAAGATCATTAGCTGGAACTGCCGGGGTTTAGGGAATCCCCGGGCAGTTCGAGCCTTGCTAAGGCTCATCCGTCTTGAAAATCCCTCTATTGTGTTTCTATCGGAAACACGGTTGAAAAATGAAGAGATGCAGAATATAAGGATTAAGTGTGGCTTTGATATGGGTCTTGCGGTGGATTGCAATGGAAACAGTAGAATGCGGAGTGGAGGTCTGGCTTTACTCTGGAGGGAGTGTGTTAATCTATCCATATCTTCCTATTCCTTGAACCATATCAGTGGTCTAATAGAAGGTGACGATAATGAACAACCTTGGACCTTGAATGGGGTCTACGGTTTCCCGGAGGAACACAAGAAACGAAACACATGGGACCTTATTAGAGATCTAGTTCAGAAGAGTGGTGAGAGAGCCCTCGTTGTTGGGGATTTTAACGACATCCTTTTTGAGAATGAAAAGATTGGTGGTAACCCAAGGTCAGTGGGGCAGTTAGCCTGGGGAAGAAATACGATGGATGCCACAGGTCTGTTGGACTTAGGCTGCGAAGGATATCCCTTCACGTGGACCAACGGTCGGGAGGGAGAGGAAAACATCCAGTGTCGCCTTGATAGAGGTTTGGCGTCTGAAGCTTTTATCAACCTCTTTTCTCCAGTCAAAGTCATTCACCTGGCCCGTTTTAACTCTGACCATGCGGCCATAAGAGTTGAGCTTGAAGCCTCTGATGGGGACAGAAGTAGGAGGAAACATCACATTTTCAGGTTTGAAGAGGCTTGGTCTAAGGATCCGAAATGTGAGCACATAATTGAGCGTCTTTGGAGGAGACAGCCGCAGGGTCACTTGAAATTAGCAGCGATGAAAGAACTAGACAAAGAATTTCAAGAATACAAAATGGGTGCTGTGAGTAAGGAAATAAGAAGAATTGATGCCAAGCTTGAGGAGGGGGGAATGTGGTCTAATAAAAAGGAGGATATTGATGCCTACAAAGATCTTGAGCGACAACGAAACAAATTGCTGCAGACAGAGGAAACTATGTGGAGGCAACGGAGTCGTGCGGTTTGGCTGAAGCAGGGGGATCGAAATACCAAGTTTTTCCATGGAAAGGCCAGCCAGAGAAGGAAAACCAACTCCATCTCGAAGCTCAAAGATGATCTTGGGTGCTGGTGGAAGGGAGACACACATTGCGAGCGCATCCTTTGTAGTTATTTCTCTGACTTGTTTACTTCTTCTGGTCCTTCTAATATTTCTGAGGTGTGTGCCGTTGTGGAGGGGAAGGTTGACTCAACTGCGTATAACTAGTGCCAATCTATGTTCACACGGGAGGAGGTAAAAGCTGCTATTGATCAAATGCACCCTCTTAAGGCTCCTGGGCCTGACGGGCTGCCTGCCATCTTTTTTCAAAAGTTCTGGCGTATTGTAGGCTCGGACGTGTATAGCCTTGTGCTGGCAATTCTGAATGACGGGAAGGATCCTAGCATCATTAACAACACTTTCATCACCCTCATCCCCAAATGCAAGAACCCCAAGACTCCAAAAGACTTTCGACCGATTAGCCTATGTAATGTTATTATGAAAATTGTGACCAAGACAATTGCTAATAGGATCAAGATGATCCTCCCGGAGATCGTTGACGAAGAACAAAGCGCTTTCATCCATGGTAGGCTTATCACTGACAATGCCCTCTTAGCTATGGAATGCTTCCATTGGATGAAGAAAAAAACCAAAGGGAAAAAAGGCGTCATGGCCCTCAAGCTCGACATGTCCAAGGCTTATGACCGGATTGAGTGGGAGTTCATTATTGGGACCCTTCAATCCATGGGGTTTCCGGAGACCTTAACTTCCCTTATTCACCGCTGCATCTCCTCCGTTACCTACCAGATCTTAATCAACGGGCAGCCTAGCAGGATCTTGACTCCGGAGCGGGGGCTCCGCCAAGGGGACCCCCTCTCTCCTTATCTTTTTATTCTCTGTTCTGATGTTTTTTCAGGTATGCTGAAGCAAGCAAATAGGAACAAAAGCCTCCATGGGATCAAAGTGGCCAGAGGTGCCCCCATCATCACTCACCTTTTCTTTGCTGATGACAGCTTATTATTCACCAGAGCTAGTGAGAATGAAGGCAGTGAAGTCATGAACCTTTTGAAGACATACCAGGTTGCTTCGGGACAAGTTGTCAACTTAGAGAAGTCGGAGGCATCTTATAGTCGAAATGTGCGTGAAGAAGTCAAGTTATTGATCCAAAACCGGATGCGAGTAAAGACTGTGGCGAGACACTCTAAGTATCTTGGTCTTCCAGTTATCTTTGGTAGGTCTAAGAAGGAGATTTTCAGGCTGGTAATAGAGAGAGTGTGGAAAAAGCTTAAAGGCTGGAAAGAAAAGTTCCTATCCAGAACCGGAAAAGAAATCTTAATCAAAGCTGTAGCCCAGGCTATACCAAGCTACATCATGAGCTGCTACCGCCTTCCTAGTGGAGTGTGTGATGAGATCGAGAGCTTATTGGCCAAATTCTGGTGGGGAGCTAAGAACGGGGAACGGAAGCTACACTGGCTGTCTTGGGACAAACTAGCTAGCTCAAAAGGAAGTGGAGGTATGGGGTTTAGGGGAATCAGCAACTTCAATACCAGCCTGTTGGGGAAGCATTTTTGGAGGCTGCTGAAGGTGGACAATTCTCTTTTTGCAAGAGTTTTCAAGAGCCGGTACTACCCAAACTGTTCCATCAAAGAGGCAGCTTTGGGCTACAATCCCAGCTACGCATGGAGGAGTATTCTGAGTGCTAAGGACTGTGTGTGTACAGGCTCGTCATGGAGGATTGGAACAGGCTCTAAGGTGAGTGTGTGGAAGGATAACTGGGTTCCGGGATTTACGAGAGGTTTGCCTTTAATTCCTAATAGTTTGGTGGGGAGAGAAGCTGTTGTGAGTGACCTTATCAACCACTCTACAAGCTGCTGGAACAGAGACTTGATCGTGGGGAGCTTTGGCCCTTTAATTGCTCATAAGATTCTCAGTCTCCCTCTATCCTGGCGCACTGTTGAAGATGAGCTTATTTGGACGTGTGAGAAAAATGGCGTGTACTCTGTCAAGTCTGCATACCACAAG
Source organism: Vicia villosa (assembly GCF_029867415.1). Taxonomy (NCBI): domain Eukaryota; kingdom Viridiplantae; phylum Streptophyta; class Magnoliopsida; order Fabales; family Fabaceae; genus Vicia; species Vicia villosa. The sequence continues at coordinate 1,133,920 of NW_026704961.1, read as the reverse complement.
CTTCAATCCGAATCTATGAGCAAGAAACCGTCTTCCTCGGGATCCAATTTTAACCAGGTTTGGAAAAGAATCTGGCACCATCATTTGCAACCTCGTGTGAAAAGCTTCCTTTGGAGGCTAGGCAAAAACATTCTGCCCACCAGAACTAACCTCCAAAGGAAAGGAATAAGCCTTGACTGTGTGTGCCCTCTATGTGGCTTGGAACCTGAGTCTACTAATCACTTGTTTTTGCAATGTAATTTCTCAAAAGCTGTTCACTTTTCTTCTCCTCTAGGTGTTAGAGTTCCCCCTGACATGGATGTCCTTGAATGGCTTAAAATCTGCCTGGATAGCACGGATACTCTCTGTTCCCAGATGCTATGCTCCTTGCTTTGGAAGATTTGGGAGGCGAGAAACCTCTTGCTCTTCCAGAAGACTGCAAAGCCTCCGGAGTTTGTGGCCATGGAAGCGTGGGACACGGTGCTTGAATATAATGATGCGAATCCCATTCCAAAGAAGATGAATCCGGTTCCTTCTGTGTGGAATTCCAAGAACCATGACAAGGAACTGGCGATAATCCAAGTGGATGCAGGATGCTATGAAGAAGGGGTGGTGGCCTTTGGCTGTTTGATAAAGTCTTGGGACTCTAAGGTGATTTACGGAGCATGTAAACGGGAGACCATGAGTGCTGACCCTGCTCTGGCTGAATTGCTCGCTATCCGGTGGTGTCTGCAAGTTGCAAAGGAGATCCATTTGGACAAGATTATTGTTCAATCTGATGCAATGACAGTGGTAGATGGGATTAATTCCAATATGTCCAATGCCGCTCTTGAACTGATCGCAGGAGATGTTAGAGAGCTCTGTAGCTTTTTTAAGTTTAGTGCTATTATGTACCTCAATAGGTTGTTCTTGTCTGATGCCCATAATCTTGTTAAATGGGGCAAAATTCTCGGGGCTAGATCGTGGACTGTTGATCCCCCCGTTTGTTTTTCTGTTATGGCCCCTGTGGGCGTCTCTTTTTAATGAAATCAGATTTCCAATCAAAAAAAAAAAGTAAGCAGTTTCAAATTCAAATTCAATTCATTCATCTCCCTCACATACTGACTTGAGCATTTGAGTGCTAACTTTGCAAGTCAGACCCCTCTCAATCTTTTCAAAAACTTAGATCCTCACTCCATTTCTGATTTTAGAATGGAACAAATATTAAATAAAGAAATTTTAAAACAAAACTTCTAATATAAATATTCAAATTGAAAATTTTTCTCACTTACAATAGTTTGGAGAATTTGAAAATTCGAGGGTTACAATATTAAAATTTTAAATTTGAATATTTATTTCGAATATATAAAAATTGTGAAATCTCAATAATAAAAATTCAAACAAAGGTCTCAATATTATTTTTTTTACTTTTAAATAAAATTTGGGAATTAAGACCACAGTATGTTTTTGAAGAAAAGTGAAAAGAGTGAATTTTTGAAGGAAAAAAAAATAGTTATTTTGAGATTATCATATTTGCGAGTAGAGAACCAAAAAAAACGGAATTTACATTTAATTTTTTTTTCTTTGGTAAATAATGAAATTGTAAGGGTAAAATAGTCAACCCAAGAAAGACTAATCTGCTTGTTATTCGCATCAGAGTCTGTAAGTTACACAGATCGAGCAAGACCTAGGAAGCACTCAGCAACACTCGCCGGACGGAAAATTGATCCCGTTTCCACCGTGTTCCAAAGGTATCACCGCCGTATTCTCAATTTTTGTTTCCGATCCGTTCTTTTCTCTCATTGACCGCATCGATCCCCAATTTCCCCTTTCGATTATCATCATCATTAAAAATTTCACTGTTCTATGATAATTTGTTTACTCGATATGGTTTATAAGTTTTCAGATCGGGGCTTTTTGGTTCTATTGTGTGTGTTTCTATATCGATTCTTTAGTCTTCTGATGATTGGATCGTAACGAAATCTTAGGATTTCTGATTATTCATGATCTATTTTGATTTTCAATTGTAAGCGTTAATGAGAAAATTGGAAGAAAGATTTGAAATTTCGGTCAAATGCGGATGATGCAGCTGTGAATTTAGTTATGAATTGTGATGTGGCCATGCAGTTTCGAAAACCTTTATCATATTGTCGCAATTCTAATTAGGCTATGTTTGGATCGATGAGATCAGATAGAACGGTATGGGATGGAATGAAGTGGTGTTTCATTGTTTGGATGATTTAAAATCGGATGGAGCGGAGTGGAATGGAATGGAATCTTCATTCTGCTTTGCATCATTCCGCTTCATTCCACTCTATTCCTTTTCATTTCGCTCCGTTCATTTTATGATATCCAAACATAGTCAGACTAGGGAAAACAATTTAGATCATGATAGGAGTTTAGCAAGTTGAATTTTTTTACCCCTTTTGTTGTGCATTCAAATTTGTGGTTTAGATGGTGTATTTAGTTGTGATGGCAGAGTCAAATTTATGAGGATGTTGGGATTGATTTTTGTGATGTAAATCAATTTCCGATACCACAACCAGGTTGCTCATGAGTGTTCTTTTTTTTCCATGATGTTACAGATGATTGATGATAATGATCTGGGTTTCTTTGCCAATTTTCTCGGTGTTTTCATCTTTGTGCTGGTGATAGCATACCACTATGTCGTGGCTGACCCAAAGTATGAAGGAAACTAGGAAAGTTTTGAGGTTGAAGATGTAATTTTATATTTTTGTAGAATGAGATGCTTTGCAAATGGAATTCAATGTGATAGAATTATGAACTTCAGTTTGAGAACATTGATGCTAGTTTGCTACTAAAACTTTTATAAATATCGATCAAGTACAACTATTTTTGTTTTACTTGCGTGCATGGTAGTAAAAATCCTGATTTCAATTGTAAAATCTTACGATTTTGTAATTATGCTCAGCAGATATGAGTATGCATAATCTTTTTGGTGGAATCATATGGAATTGCCCCTGTTAATTGTGGAATTGTATAATCTAAGGTATTCCAATGTTTCTGCAATTATGGTCAAGACGGTGGAATACAGCCTTAGCAGCTTTAGTTGTTTTGTTGAGACATGTTAGTATGATTTAAGGTTTAAATCACATAAATATTTTAAGTGTTATGCTGCTGTTATGTGAATGTTGATATTTTAATTACACAAGCATTTCAAATTTTAACTACGCAACTTTTTGTAATTGTGCTGTTTTCTGAGCTATGCCAAATATAAATTTACAGAAGTATTTCAAGTGTGTGATTTAAGAATTTTTTTGTCTTATACTGTTTTATATGCATATATATGAAGTTTTATACATATTTTATGATATTTATGAATTTTGTACAATAATCTACAATTAGTGTTCCTATTCACAATTTATAAATCTACCTCTGTTTTACAATTTTGCATAAAATCTCGATTTTAACTGGTTTGCTTGTGTGTGCTTGCATTACCTATGCTTTGTGGTCAAGGAACTTCACAAACAAGCTAATGAAAAAACAAATTAAGTTTAGAAGATTTGTTAAATGATGTGTTACTATATCACGGTGCAATGACAGTGTGAGCAAGATATTATTGTTTCTTTTTCTTTGGAGTTTCTAAATAGACCTTTTCCCTTTATTGACATTGATATTGTATGCTTATCTTTTGTGAGTTCAGGCTATGTTTGTATTTGCCATGGATCGTAGTTAAAATCCCAATTTGATTGTAAAATCTTATGATTTTGTGACTATGCTTACCCTCGGGCTTGGTGATTATGAGTATCTCTTTTCGGTGGAACTATGTGGAATTGTCCATGTTAATCGTGGAATTGTACAATGTACGATCTTTGAAACATTTTTGTGACTATGGTATTGGTGGTTGGGTAATATTGGTGGAACGATAAAAGGCAGCTTTAGTTGCGATGGTAGTTTAAATCCCAATTTGAATTGTAAACTCTTATGATTTTGCGATTATGCTTGCCCTCGGGCTTGGCGATTATGAGTATCTCTTTTCGGTGGAATTGTCCATGTTAATCGTGGAATTGTACAATGTACGATCTTTGAAACATTTTTGTAACTATGGTATTGGTGGTTGGGTAATATTGGTGGAACGACAAAAGGCAGCTTTAGTTGACATGGATGGTAGTTAAAATCCCAATTTGAATTGTAAAATCTTATGATTTTGCGATTATGCTTGCCCTCGGGCTTGACGATTATGAGTATCTCTTTTCGGTGGAATTATGTGGAATTGTCCATGTTAATCGTGGAATTATACAATGTACGATCTTTGAAACATTTATGTGACTATGGTATTGGTGGTTGGGTAATATTGGTGGAACGACAAAAGGCAGCTTTAGCTGTTTTGGTTGAGACTTTTGAATTTGATTGAAGGTTTAAATTACATAAGTATTTCAAGTGTTATGTGAGTGTTACTGTTGTAACCACACAAGTATTGACGTTTTAATTCTGCAAGTGTTATGCAACTATGATGTTCCAGTTTGTTTTAAGAATATTTTGCCTTATACACTATTTTATATGCATTGATATGCATATGTTGGAGATTTATGATTCTTGTCCGATTGGTGTTACGATTGCACGATTTATGATTATACTCCCCCTTTTCTGCTTTTGCATAAAATCTTGATTTTAACTACCTTGCTTGCGTGTGCTTGCATTCTATGCTCTGTGGTCAAAGAACTTTCACAAACAAGTTAATGAAAAAAAGAATTAAGTTTAGAAGGTTTGCTAGATGATGTGTTACTATTACATGTTGGTCCAATCACAATGTGAGCAATGTAGTATTGTTTCTTTTTTCTTTGAAGTTTATAAATAGACCTTTTCCCTTTACTGATTTTGTGATGTTGCATGTATATCATTTGTGAGTTCAGGCTATATATCACTAATATGTTTGCATTTGCTTGGATGCTAGTGCTACTTGACTTACATTGAATAAGGTGATTTATTTAATCTAGAGTTTGTTGATACCACATCAAGGATTGAATTTTCTTTTTAGGGTGCTTTAAACATCAATTTATAGAGTTGAATCACTTCTCTTTTCAATTGGATGATTTTATACAAGATACTATCTACATGTCATTGGCTAACTTGTAAGTCTAAGTCTCTTATTGTGGTCATTTTGGAACCACAGTGATATATTTACTATGAATGCACAGCATTGATCTTAAAATAAATCTATTTGAAGTTTGTTTCACTTGAGGGGTTCTCCCATATACATAGCTCTCTTATTTCACTCTCAATCTTGCCTATTTCTCTCATCAAGCTACTGGTGCAGAATCCCAAGCTGCTGTAATGAAAAAGCATCTGAACTTTAAGCGTCTCCTCGTCTTTGTTGGTATGAGTTTTGTCAGCAATTTCCTCTAGATGTTGGAGGAAAGAGTTTGTAATGCTATCAACCTCTTCATCTCTGCTCAAGATCCTTAATGCGTCTGCATTGAGACCTTCTTGTGACTCGAGATCGTGAGGAACGTTTTGGCTCTTCAAATCACTTTCAATTTTCTTAACAGACTTCATCCGTGTTATCTCTTCCAGGCTTCTCAATATGGGGTCAACTTTCTCTTTGAAAATCTTCACATTTTCATTCCCTCGACCTTGGATGTCCATCCAAACTACTCCATCTTTCTGTGCCAATTGTGTGACATGCTCCATTGAGTAAGCCACAAAAAGCAAGAGATCTACCGTCCTTGATAGAGATTTCAGCATATTGTTGTAGCAGGCATTATGAAATGGAAGGAACCAGAAATTTGGCTCCACCTCAGCTTCTGCTGTAAATTCTCTTAATTGACACACAAGAGATTTGAGCTTCTTCTGCTCTTCTCTCAGGGCTTGGTAACTTGAAGATGGAAGCTCTCTTTCGCTAGGGGTAATCATGGCAATCTGCTTAATGCAGTCCTGAAGTGTTTTCAAGGTTTGAGAAAGTTCTGATTTTGCTAGAGTTGCAGCTCTCGAGGGGCTTAATATAATCTCTACGATGATAAGGCAAGTGAGTCCTATTGTAGCCTCGGCCATTCTAGCAACTCCAAATTCAGGTGGAGTACTATAGTTCTTCCTACCAAGGATCAACAAGGCCCCTAAAACTGCTGAAATTGCCCCAGATTGGCCATACATTTTACTATGCCTTAGAAAAGAAGCGAAAATGACCCACGGTATAAGAGCTAAGAACCTTAAATCCACAATTCCCACGTATTTTTGGAAAATGAAGCTACATATGATCCCATAGATTGATCCAAAAGCTGTGCCTTGTCCTCGTGCATTTGCAACTGAGAATGTCGGTTGTCGTCCAGTCACGAAACTGATTGCAATTGTGAGCCCTGACCAATATGCATTAGTCCTGTCATACATCAAACCAAGTAACACAGCAAGTCCTAATGACAGAGAGGACTTTAATGCAAAGATCAAGCCTTTGTTGCTGGGAATCAAGTTCTTCAAAAGCTCACTGATCTTGTTGAAGCACGATTGGCAGTCAACACTTTTCTGAGCTTTCTTCAGCGCATGGTCGGTTTTCTTTGAAATAGACACGTCATCCAGGAGAAGTTGCACACAGTATAAAAAGAACGAGGTTGGAAGATCTTTGCAGGCTATAGATAGGTATTTGTTGAAAATGCCCTGTTTCATTTCTTGAGCTGTAGTTGCATCAAAAGGAACAAAACACTTAGCTTGCTGATCTAATTTTTGGCTGATTTCTCCTTTAGAATTAAGCAGAACACCTCTGAGCTCTTCATCTATAACACCAACAGGAAAAGACATGCCGCTCGATAGAGCAATGTCCATCCCTCTTATTGGTATATCCAAGTCTTGTAGTTTCTCTTCCAGGTCAATACGAGAGTTGGAAATTATTGATTGAGGTCGTTCCCAATACATGCCATCCTGTATAGTTAAAAAACAAATATTTATTAGTTTATTTGCACCTGCTAAGAAATTAAAAACCCTAAACCTACTTCAGTGCTGAACTTGAATGCATAATTTAGCCTTTGTTAAACTTACCAGTGTAGTTGTGACACAATGGAGAAGCTTGGCTCCTGTTGTGGAAAGGTACTTGGCTCGAGTTTTATAACCAACAGCAGTTGCGTTGTCTGAGGCCGAGATAGCCTCTATATTGCAGTTTAATCTCTCCGATGTATTCTCAGTGTATAATTGATAAAACTTCTTTGCCTGAAAACAAGACATTGTGAGAAATGCGTTAATGCCATTTTTAATGAATGAAATCAATAACGACAACAGTTTGCATTTGTTCAACAAAAGTGAACTTCTGCATGGAATTTTCTATAAACTATAACTCTATTATGATATGTTATTTATGTTCTTAGCATCTTGTTGAGGAATATACAGATATTATGCCTTGTTTCATCATATGGATGCTACTCAAAGAAATTTTGTAGTATATGTGGTAATGGTACAGACACAATAACTTGGTTGTGACTTGTGACAGTAACATGTTAAGATTTTTTCTTACTTTCCAGTCAAAAAAACAAAGATTTTTATTACTTGCATCAAATTAATATTTGAATAGTGTGATGTAAAAGGTGTCAAAGATGCATCGATGAGATCGGAGAAACAAATTGACATTAGTTGTGGCTTGTTTTTTCATCCGTTCATTAATTTGTTTCTTACTACAAATTATTATGCTAAATGATGAGAGAATGAACCAAATGTCTTTCTCTTCATGCACATCTACACAAACACGTGCAGACAAATTGGCATGCACATATACACTGATACAGATGCCTTTATTACATTTTTAAATATACATATGTTATTCATAATTCAACCATTGGTCAATTTCATATATTTTACAATTTTTTTTAAGTTATATAGTTAAATTGAACCAAATGACAATGATATAGTGACATCAGAACACAGAGATTACAGCTTTCATGTATTCTCTTCTCAAAAATATCCAAAGTTGTTGAGTTAGACTCCTTAGGTTTTGGAAGTACTATTATACCAAATATGTTGCTTTTGCCACATTTTGAAAGTGTCACAAAGATTAATTATATAGATCATAACGAGAGAGATCGTGCTCAACATCACATGATACAAAACTACTCTAGAAAAAGCAATTACAATATTTTAAGAATATTTAAAGAAAATGCCATTTGGAGTTTTGTGGAATATAGGCAAGATTAATTCAAAATCTAAATTTATTTTAAAATAATTAAATAAATAAAAAATTATATGTGGTTGAATAATATACACGTATCAGAGTTCATCAATATTTAATTATTATAATTGACTATCAATGATTTCATATAAATTTTTCTCATGAGAATATTCTGATTATTCTAAATTTTGAATACATTATTCATAATCCATAGTATATGGTTATGAAATTTAAAAACAGTTTTCATGTTCTACATTTTAATTTTGAATATAGTTTCTTTAGATTACTACACTATAATTGTTGGCAAAGCTCGCACTCAACCGTTTTAAAGACGGTTAGATGCATTCGAACACATAACTTCTGATTAAGTTAGACAAAACTAAAATCATCTGATTCTAGCATATATTTATAAGGTTAAAAGAGAAGTTTAAGTTACCTCATAGTAAGCAACCCTTGGATAAGGTAGCAACATGGCCAGAACAGAAGCTATAGCACCAAGTGCAGTAGAACAAGCCACATGAATTGAATGTGTAGCCACTCCTTGTTTCGCACCATATATAACTGTACTCACATAAATTATCACAAGCTGTGCATAAGCAATCCTTTTAGTCAACAAGTTCGTCGATACCGGTAACGACACCACGAACGCACCGAGTGCCACCGCCAGCGCAGCCATGCAGTCGCTGAAGTGACCGGGTCTTATAACTTGCAGGCTAAGTAGAGAAAAAATCATAACCTGAATGGTTGCACATAGAACATGCCAACAACCTTTAACTGTTTCACCAAGTGTGGCATCGGATACTATGAGAATTGTTGTTACATAAGAAATAGATGGAAATTTAATGTAACCCTTTACATGTTCAGGGCTATATAGGGCAGTGATACCAACTATGCTGCATGCTAAGGTTGTTCTTAGAGCAGAACCAAGACGAGTTTGGAACAACTCGGATCTTGTTTTAGCAATTGTTGATGTTGTTGATGACATAATGATTTGAGATACAAGTAAATTACGAGTTGAAGTTTGGGAGATTTATAATGACTTGAGGAGTGAGGGAGTGTGTGTTTCTTCTTGAGTTTTTGTATTCTTCTAATAAATGATGGATAGTGACAAGTAACATTTTATATGTAAAAGATTGTCCGGCTTTGTGAGTTTACTTTTTGAGTATGGTAGGTTAATTCTCTAGGGGAATGAAGTTCTTAATAGAAAATGACAATAATCATGTGAAAAGAATTTTCAAAAAAGTGCACAAAATTTTTCAATACTCAACTTTGTGCAGGTAAAGTATACTCCTTTATATTAATGACAGTCAATGTGTCAAAGTATATAAAATGTACTCTTTAAGATGAAATGACGATTAATATGTCAAAACATGTGAAATATACTTCTCAAGATGAAATGACGATCAACGAGTCCAAATATGTGAAATATACTCCTCTAAATGAAATGACGGTCAAATTGCTAAAGCATATGAAGGGGAACTCCTCTAAATAAAATGATGATCAATGTGTCCAAACATGTGAAATATATTACTCTAAATAAAAAATGGTCAAGGTGTTCAAACATATGTAAAGTATACTCCTTTAAATGAAATGACAATTAATGTGTCCAACATGTGAAGTATACTCCTATTGATAAAATGAGATGAAGATCAATGTGTCAAAGCATGTGAAATATACTCCTTTAGATGAAATGACAACCAATGTTTCAAAATATGTGAAATATACTCCTCTAGATAATGACCAAAAATGTGATCAAACATATAAAATACACTCTTCTAAATAAAATGTGAAATATACATCTTCAGAGATAAAGATATTTTACAACTTATCCTTTAATATTATTTTATCATGCTTTATAGTATCTCACTTTCTTGTTTCTTCAAAATATATTTTTGATAAATAAATTTATAAAATGAAAGAGAGTTAGATTTAAGAAGGAAGGTATTTTTTATAACTTACCCTTTAATACTATTTAGTCATCAGAATGCTTTAGTCATGCTTTAAAGTATTTCACTTTTTATTTCTTTAAGTATCTCTATAACAAATAATAACTATAAAATGGGGGTGAGGACTCACCGTGATGATGACAATGTGACAGTTAAGCCAAAGATGTACTAAATGCTAAATCACTTTAATCAAACACTTGGCTAAAATACACATACTGTTGTAAATTATAACTTGGCTGACCATTGACCAACGTGGAATTAGTCACACTAGCATTTAAGTAACCAAAATACAGTTGCCTCATGTGGTGTGTGTGGAATCCAAATTGGAAACAATAGTGAGCCACAAACCCAACAATTTGAGTTCTAAGTAAATTCTAATGCAGGGCTAGAAATTCATCAATCAAATCAGAACAGTCACTCAGTGACAATCTTGACTCTCCACCTATCATTTCTATATCTATTTATTACTTTTGTTTTCATACACATGGGTTTCTTTTTATTATCTAATCTTAGATAAAAATTCTAGACATTTCTCCTTGCATGTTCAATTATTAGAATGAAATTAATTGCTACAATTCATATTTCTGGTACGTGGAACTTTCTAGCCATTTCAAGATTTTTCATGTTAAATACTCCCTCCGTCCCACAATGAGTGACCTATTTGGAATAAAATGGTGTCCCAAAATGTATGACCCATTTCAATTTTCTATACACTTTTTCCAATTCTACCCTCTAATTATTAAAAAGTTTATCATTTCCAATGCATAATAAGGGTACTATAGTAAAAATAATATTATCTCTCTTACTTTTTAACACTTTTCTTAATATATGTGAAATGGTGTGCTGGGTCACTCATTGTGGGACGGAGGGAGTAGTATTGACACTTCATATTAAAAAAATGTCTGATATTTGAGATGTGTCAGCATTTTGGTACGTGAAACTTTATCGAATTATTTTTATTTTTAAATTATTATAATTATCTATGTGTCGGTATCTATGTCGATGTATCGGTGTTTGTTAAAAATTTGGAAAGGATTAGTAAAGAGAAATTCTAATTGAATTCACTGTGATAGAGAAGTTTGTATGAAAATTAATGACACACTAAATGCAGAGCACAATGTATTATGTAATGCATGATTTAGACGAGAAAAAAATTGTGAATCCGCTAAAATAATGTCCTATGATTTGCTGACAGATATATGTTGATTTTTTCAGATCTTTTTGTGATTTGAGAATTAGTTAACACCAAGGACATCACTGAATGATTAATGGTGGATAGAGTTCCCTCTAACCTAGGGTACTGGGTTCTTCACAAATCCACCAAAAAGAAATGTTGGAAAAGTACTTGTATAGATAATCATTAATGAAATATGTGACACCAAGAAAAATGACTCATCAAAATATCAAATGGGATGTTTGATATACTATTGAGATGAAGATTAATGTGTTACTATTTGATGCAAATTTAAATGGTACATATCAAATCTCAATAACACTATGCATGAATGATGAATCATAAAGGGTGCACTTAGAAGGAGTATAAAGCAATGGCCAAATTAGTTGAAACAAACCAGAGGCATGGACAAGTGGGTTCTAGGATGGACTAGCACTTGTAAAAATAGTGCCTTAGTAAATAGATCTACTAACACTTAAAATGTTGTGCACCATAAATTGTATGTTTAATTGTAGTAATGTGGTTGTGTAACATTTGCAATAACTCAAATCTTGCTTTGAAATAGGATGTGTTGTCAAAAGTTTATAAAAAGTGATATTTTTTTTTTACCTTATAACTATTAATGTTGTAATATTATTGAGGTATGCTCAATATAAAGACCTAGTATGGAGAGCTAGAACCTCATGATTATTTACTTGTTATTTGATAAGTTTGGGTAAATTTAGAATATTTAATTTATAAATTTAGATCTAATCTCTCATAATGTATTGGTAGAATATTTAATTTAAAAATTTAGATCTAATCTCTCATAATGTGTTGGTAAAGTAAATTGTTTCTTCATCTAGATTGCCTAAACTATAGAACGACTCAAACATAAACATTTATTTGTGTTTTGTGTTAGCGCAATAATCGGGAGAGGATCGAGCGAGGAGCATTTTTATTTTCGGGACTTTCTGTTTGAACAACACACTTTTGTGAGAGACACACCACTTCTCCACTTAAAGCCTTAAGGTGATAGGTGAGTGGATTCTCCCACTTATATATGCTCAAGTCACCACATGTATTTCCAATGTGAGACTATTATCCACACTCACACTTGCATTATTCTCAACACTTTCCCTCAAGTGTGAGTCCACAATGCTCTCCCTCAAGTGGAAACTCTCTCTTCCAATTACACTTGTACCGACGTTTGACACTCTTCAACGAGGCACTATACTCACATGCGGAACACATATCAACGACCATGTGGAGATACTTTTGATACAAGTAAGTCGGTCCCTTTCTCGAACCAAAAGCTCGTGATACTATTTGTTAGCGCGAAAATCGGGAGAGGATCGAGCGAGGAGCATTCTTAATTTCCAAGACATTCCGCTTGAGCAACATACACCTTTGTGGGAGACACACCACTTCTCCACCTAAAACCTTAAGGTGATAGGTGTGTGAGTTCTCTCACTTATAAAGTGTTTATTCTTTCCTTTTTTAACCAATGTGGGACCTCTTTCTCACACTTGATTCTCAACACTCCCCCTCAAGTGTGAGTCTTACACAATGCTCCCCCTCATGTGGAAGCTCTCTCTTCCACATACACTTGTATCACCGTTGACACTCAACGGAACACCTTCTACCCACCACCTGCGGGAAGTGTTTCGATACAAGTGAGTCGGTTCCTATCTCGAAACCAAAAGCTCCGATACCACTGTTAGAGGCAGGGGTGGCCCTGAGCATGGGCTCGCAGGACGGGAGCCCGACTCCATAATTTTAAGGGCACCAATTTTTTTTTACCCCTATATATATTGAAAGAAAATTTTCTTTTATAAAAAAACTTGTTAGAATTTTTTTAAAATACTAGCTAACAAAATTATACGGGCACTACAAACTCAAAATTAATAAAAGAATGTAATTTTCCATTAATAAAATATAGATTAGAATAAAATCAATTAATTCCCCTAAAATAAAATCAATTAATATATCACTAATTTTAGCAATTAAAGAATTTAATTGAGACACTAAAATTAAAATAATGATATAGAGAATATTTTATATTATTGATAATGTTATTTGGTAGGTTAGAAATATTCTTAGCGTGTCAAATTTGTTTTGTTTGAAGAATTAAAAGTTATTAGAGAAGTTTTAACAGTTGAATCAATATCAAGCTATATGATATTGAGTTCTTTAAAGACTTTTAATTGTTTTTCTAATGCATGCATAGCTTATAGAATAATGTTCACTATTCCTATTAGTGTTGCATCTCCTGAAAGAAGTTTTTCTAAATTAAAATTATTAAAATCTTATTTGATATCTATTATGTTACAAGATACATTAAATAATCTTGCGTTGATTTCAATTGAAAATAATTTTTTGAAGCACCTTGATTATGACCAAATTATTAATGAATTTGCAAAAAAAAAAAAATGCTAAGAGGATGATATTTAAATAACTTAAAGATTTAGTCAATTTTTATATAGGTAAAAAGATCAAATCAAGAAGAAGAAGAAGAATGTTTTGATGTAGTATAAACATTAATTCAAGGCAACTCGAGGGGTCAATGAGGAAGCACTTTACTTGGGACACACCTTTGTAGGAGACACACCACTTCTCCACTTAAAATCTTAAGGTGGTAGGTGAGTGGATTCTTCCACTTATATATGCTCAAGTCACCACATGCATTTCTAATGTGGGACTATTATTCACACTCACACTTGCATTATTCCCAACAATAATTTTTTTTTTAACAAGTAATAGTTGAGAATTGATAAATTAGTTTATAGAAGATAGAAATATGGTTTATTGTTTATAAGCTAATTAATAATTAATATAAAAATAAGTTAATTTATTAAACTTGTAGTGCTTAACAAAATGCCCCGTTAAACTAATTTATAAATATAAAATAACTTTAAAATGAGATTTATACGGTCTCTTGATTATCTCATACGATCTCTTGATTATCTCATACGATCTCTCTTATTCTGATTTGACTTGTTGGATTAATCTAACTATTGAAAAAAAAGAGAAAGTAAAATAGTAAGTAAATCAATAAATAAATGGCATTAGAAGAGAAGGGAAATCAAATCACTCTGAATATGTGCCAATATTGAACAAAAGAGAGAGGGGATCTGTTCCAATGAAGAATATAATATTGATGACATGTTTATTAGTGCATTTTGGCACTTTTTCTAGCTTTGTAGTTTGAAAATTTTGTGAGTTTAATTTTAATATTTTTAAAATTAAATCATAATTAATTTTTATTTTAGTTATTTTAATTATTCTTGAAATAAATTCTATTTTAAGGCTAGGTCAATGTGAATATTATAATTTGAGATACGAGCATTAAATTGATGAGTACGAGTAGGAGTTGAGAAGTTAAGAGAATTACAATTTTTATGTTGATGCCAAAAGCTAGTTCAAAGTTCTGATAGTCAATTATTTTATTTTTGGGTTAATACCTATTTTACCCCCTGCCATATGGGGCGTAGTTGAAAAAACCTGCCAAAAAAAAAGTTTCAAAACATGCCTCATAAAATTTCAAAAGTTTGCATTTGAACCTTTATCACGCCACCTCACTAAAAAATCTGATGTGGCAATTTTTTTTTAATTCTTTTTATTATTTTTAATGACGTGGTTGGGCTTAGGTGGCATTTTTATTATTTTTTATTTATTTTAATTCCACGTGGCATTTTTATTATTATTTTATTGTTTGGTTTTTAGTTAATATAAGAAAACATGTTAAAATTTTGTTGGAGGTGGGAGTTGAATCCACTCCATGCAACTTCAAAGTGGAGCGCCTGGCCACTAGGCTAAAAGCTCTAAGTTGTTATTTGTTTGCATTTAATTATTGTTATAGTATCCAACTAATTATTTGCATTTAATTGATAATTATATACAACTAATTATATACTATTTACTATAACTTTTTTAAAATATATTTTATATACTATTTAGTATAGATTTTTTAATACTATGTTTTATAGTATCCAACTAATAAAGTTAAACATATACTATTTACTATATATTTTATAATATTTATTTTACTTTAAAAATAAATTGAAATAAATATTATTATCACGGGTCTTCACTTACGTAATTGAAAATTGAAAATAAATATAACGTTATTAATTAACAACTATATCATGGGTCTTCACATAAAATAACGTTATATAAAATAACGTTCTATATATTAATATTAATTGAAAATTGAAAATAAATATAACGTTATTAATTAACATAAAATAATATTAATTAATAACGTTAATAGTAAATTAAATTAAATTAAATATAAATTGTTTAAATTATATTAATTAACATAAATATAACGTTAATAGTAAAATAATATTAAATAAATTAAATAAAAATAAATTAAATTAAACATAAACGCTAAATTAAATTAAACTAATATTAATTAGAAAATATAAACTAAATTAAATTAATATAAAAAATATTAATTAATAACGTTGATAGTAAAATAAATTAAATTAAATTAAATTAAATATAAATTAAACTAAATTAATATAAATATAATTAGTTTATATTTTATAATTTAGTTAACTTTAATAGTAAAACAAATATTAATTATTATTTTGTAATTTAACTAATATTAATTAAATATTAAATTTGTTTTACTAATAATGAGTTTAGATAAATATAAAATATAAATCTGTTACTATTAACGTTAATTTGTTTTACTAATAATATTTGTTTTACTGTTACTATTAATTTGTTTTACTAATAATAATATTTGTTTTACTGTAACTATTAATTTGTTTTACTAATAATTAATAGTTTGTTATTATTAGTTTGGAGATATGGTTGCTTTACTATAGGTTGATATGGTTGTTTTATAAAATAATAATTAATATTTGCTTTACTATTCAAGTTAACTAAATTATAAAATATAAACTAATAATATTTATATTAATTTAGTTTAATTTAGTTTATATTTTATAATTTAATTATTAACAGTAAAATAAATATTAATTATTAATTTATAATTTATAATTTAATTAATATTAATTAACTGATAAATATTAACTAATAACTATTAATTATTTACTAATAATATTTATATTAATTAATTATGAAAACATTAATTATTAGTGCTAATAACGTTAATATTAACTATTATAATTTAGCTAAGGCATTTCAATAGCAAAAACTAACATGCAGCCTAGTGGTAATGGTGTTGGTTATGTATGCTCTATGACCTGGGTTCAACACCCACTAAATGCAAACTTTTGAAATTTTATGAGGCATGTTTTGAAACTTTTTTTTTGGCAGGGGGTTTTTCAACTACGCCCCATATGGCAGGGGGTAAAATAGGTATTAACCCTTTATTTTTTGTACCATGCTTTTGAAACAAAGTTTATTTTATGTTTTCAAACCCAATGCTCTTAAAACCTAAAATTTTGTTATATTTAATCGCACTTTATTAATTAGAATGGGGAGAACATGATTTACAAAATTGAGAATACAAAATTTGTAAGAGAGTCTCATACGGTCGACTAAACTTTTCTTTCAACCCATTGTTTCTTCAACTTGTCGAAACTTGAGGGTTTTACATTATATATTGAATTTCATTATTGCAATTCCCTTCCTATATAATTGTATTCGCATTCCAATTCTTAATTCGAATGTCAGTAGAATTGATAAGATTTAATTTGATAGAAGTTAGTTCCTTAGGACGTAACCGATAAGTTATAGTTTTACGACGCTTAATTGTGCAACTATAGTTCGTTGTCAACTATGATGCTTTATACAATAATATAAAATCAAATTTGCATATATTTGGTTGATGCTTGAATAATTTACTCTATAGTCAAACAAGAATAAAGTTGAAATTAGAGATTGAGTCGTAGAACCGATAGGTCAGAGTTGTTGATTCAGCCGATTAATTGATTTTTTACTCATGCACGTTTATAACGAATTTCCCCAAAATTTCTCAAACTAAAAAAAACCTCTCTATAGATTTATTGATTCAAAATTTAAAAATTGAATTAGGATTCCTTGTGACACGAATCAAGTGTCGCTTCCCTAAACTATATTTTATTAATTTTTTTGACCCTTGTGCGATAACGAATGACATGTTGATGTGAAATTATCTTATATGTTAGCGTAAATCTCTAGTCTAGTGGAGCGGGATGTGCCTACAAGGTTATACCCGATCAACAATGTTTTTACCATTTTCTAATTAGGAATTTCTATATTTTTGTTTGTTTTTATTTCATTTTACTCCAAAAAATTGGTATTGTAGACACAAGAGGAAACAACAATGATTCCTAAAGAAAGGAGAAAAAGAAGACAAACAAAACAAATTTTTTACGGGTAGTCCGTAAGTTTCCCTTACGGTCATAACCACTGCAGGGCACTGAGGCATTTCACTAGCACGCAATAGGGTTTACAGCTAGCCTATAAGCACCAATTACGGTCGTAATCCCTCCAAATTTTGATTTTGGATTTATGCTTTTTCTCATTTATGTTATGCATCCATTGATTTTCTTGCAGTTTAGCTTCGTCTTTAGAATACTTTATTGTCATTTAGTGTCATTTGGAGCCTATAAATATGTTGTAATCATAGGATAAAAGTACCAAGAAATATTGCACTAAATTTTACTTAAATTTCTAAGTTAGTTGCTAAAGTCTTATGCTTTCTTATTTTTTTGTTGTTGTTGTTGAACTGATCAAAGACTCCACTAGATCATTGTTACACCACAATTTTTTTGTATGTTTTTGCTTATGCTATGTTAACGATCACCATGTTAGAGTAGTCTCCTAAGGACTAGGGGTCATGAGGACTATCTAGTGACATACTTCATGTAAACTCTTTGTAATTTCGATACGAGAAGAAAATCTAATTTTATTTCAGAACTTGAGTTTCAATAGCTGCAAAAAAATTTATCTTAAACAAATAAGCTACGCTGACGAAAATGGGAAGGTTATTTGTATAAGATAGGACAACACGCTGATGAAAGTAAGTGTTGTCAAAATAACTCTATTTTTCTATAAATTGCTTATTTCTCATATTGAGTTCATGAATTTATGTGAGGTTGTTTGAGAAATCAAGTACCCTAAGTCATGTCATACGCACAATATTATTTGTTCAAAATTATTTTTTCCAAAACTCAAAATATGATCGCTTTAGCTAAACATAGAAGGAATAGAATCCACTATTTATAAAATTGGTCTTTGTGGAAACGATAAAACCTTTTATATTACTTTGGTATTGTCGTTTACTTGTGGTGTAACCAGATTTTGGGGCCGTTTTCAGGGCCAACTTTTTATATTAATGTTATTTTATTTCGTCGTCTAGACTATAAACTTGAAAACAAAGTATTTGTGTGGGTTTAGTTGTTCCATTTTTTCAATCGTATTGTAATTATCCAAACACATGGAGAGTATTCAAGTGAAAGGTATATGGGTCTCTTATACAAGGGAGACTAAACAAAGCTTCACATGTAGTATTTGGAAAGTGGCCTTGGTTTGGAAGAGTTCAGAGCAAGCCCATTTTTCCTTCTGACTGCTGAAAGTGAAATAGTTCTAGGGGAGTCCAGAATAGAAATTTAAAGGTAGTATTAGGAAGAGAGGCATTGAAGAAGGTTTGTTTATCTAACACTATTTATACTTTTATTATTAAGAGTGGATTTCCTTTCTTGGGTTGGAAGCCCCCTATGCATAGTTGACGTTGCACCGAACTGGATTAACAGTCCTTTGTGTTCTTTATTGTCTTAAGGTTTATTTTATATCATCTGTCAAATTCGGTATAAGATATTGAACATATATTCCTAGACATCGTATCCAACATCTATCATGCAAAAAACATAATTTTCAATTGGCATTAGAGCAGACGCCCTGTTCTGTTTGGGTGAGTTATAGGGTTTTAATTCTGTTCAAGATGGAGAATTTCAAAGAAGGAAGGGCATTTCAATGACCAAAGATTCTTTATGGTGCCAAAAATCCTCCAAAGAATATAGTCGAAGACAATCATGAAGATTGTGAATACCAAGTAGATTATGATACTGAAGAAGATTGCAGGCTTTCTAAGATCTTTAGTAAAGTCATGAGAAAACTATATATGAGACCTGGGAATAATGTCTCTGCAAATGTTCAAGACAATCAATAGCATAACTTCAATAGGTGTAAAATTCAACATATAGGAAAATATGGTGAAATATAAAATATCAATTATTATTACAAAGAGAAAGGCATCCATTGTCTTAATGGCATAGGTTTTGGACATATTCAACCTGAATGCTCAAGTTTTCTAAGGAATAATGATGGTCAGGTCGGAGGTCCTCCCAACATTGAACAACCAATGGTGGTCCAGAAGAAGAAGTTAAAAAATATTAGTGATTATGGCATAATTCTTCGTATTGTGGTCCCTTCTCGTATTTTGTAATTTTCACTGTTCAAAAACATGATATTATGTTTGGTAAAATTGAAATGGATGTTCATATTAATCAGATGAATTTTAGTGATAAGTTGTATGTCAAGAAACATATCCTGGACATTGTTCCCCACAATATTCCACATTTTGATGATGTGACCCCTGAGAATAATTATGTGAGTGAAGATGTTAGTTAAGGTTGATATTGTTGTAGCCCAAGTTGATGTTATTAATAACAATAATAAGAAAAGTAACAAGATTGTTACTAGAAAGAAGACTTAACTTGTAGCACAAGACTATGCTCAAATCAGAGGGGTTGACTTTTATGAAGATTCTACTCCAATTGCTCATCTTGAAGCCATCAGAATGTTGCTAAGTTTGTCTTGTAGCCTTATGTTCCACTTTCTCATATGGATGTGAAAAATGTCTTCCTTAATAGGTATTTGAATGTGGAAGTCAATCAGGATGTTAGTAATAAAGTTACTGACAAGGATGGTGTCTTTAAGAAGGATAAGTATATGGAAGCTGGTGAGCATTATGATATTCCTTCTGGAAACATAATGAAGAAAATCATTGAGAATATAACCAAGTATCAGGATCGGGCTACTTAAGAAAAGTATAAATAAATGGTGGGTGTAGATGAAGAGATTAAAACTAATGAAGAACCTGTTGTTACTATGATGAAGAGTATAGCTAGGTTTGTTGCTGATAGAGTAAAAGAGAAGAAGTCTTTAGAGAGAAAGCTTGTACAATCAAGTGATTCTAAGACATATGCTAAAGAAGATGTCCAAGATATTGTGTCCACCATAAGGACAAAGGTTGGTGGAAAAAGAATTCATGTGAATGTTCATTCTGCCCCCATGGATAATGTGTTATTCCATTCTGAAACAAGTGTTCAGACGTGGAAATATGTGTTTCAAAGAAGGATTGCAGTTGAATAAGTCCTTGGTTGTAAAGAACCCTAATTTACTGAAAGTTACTAGATTAATGAAGACATTTACTAATATTGGTACTTTCTATGAAAAACTTGTCAAGGAGTTTATTATGAACATCTCTTCTGATTGTAATGTTAAAGGTAACAAGGAGTATAAAAAGGTGTATGATATAGGAAAATGTGTGAAGTTTTCTCATTCCATCATTAATGACTATTTAAGAAGAATCAAGTTTACATGGTCAGACAAGGCTCCCTCTATTGACAACATTACTAAAGATATTGGTTATAATATTAATGTCTTTAAATATGGTAATGAAGTGTCAACCAGGATGTGCCGGACAACCTGTATGACATGTTGGTGACTGAGTTTCCAACTCAGATGAAGGATGAGCAAGTTTCTCCTGACAATTTTGAAGTGAATGATGTTGTGAATAAGGTGAGTAACAAAATTGATGACCTTGATGATGAGATATTTTATTGTTAAGAAATTCCCTAAAAAAGCAAAGAAGCTTCCCAAGAACTTTCCATTTGTTCCTTTTCGTTTTGAACAAAGTACAGTCAAATGGAATTTTGTTTACAATGGGAGAATGACTATTGATAAACTATATATTGAAGCATTAAAGTATATTGATATTATAAAGTCTCTTAGTGATGCTTAATCTTTGAAGATAGTGTTGAATGTTGATTTGTTTATCCTAAGTTGATAAAGAAATTTGTGGTTAAGAATAACGGTATTACTACGGGGTCGTTGAATTCCAGTTGCAAACTATTTGTTGGGAAAATGTGGCTACCATTGTGATACACATCTTTGCACCTGTTGATGAAACTGATTTGATTTTGATGGAAAATGTTGGAGCTTTTTCACTTCGACCTATTGTTGTTACTGTTATTTTGGTTTTCCTTTGTTGTATGAGTTCTTGGGTTCTTATTTTATGGTAATTATTCCCTTGTTGAGGTCCTTTGGTTGGGGATGAGTGTTGGTCTAGTTGGTTATGTAAGTGCATGCATACCTCATAAATTTATTTTGAATGATATCAAATATTCTCCATCCTTTATCTTGCACAAGTCCATTGAGGAAGCCAATATTGGGTTGACTCATGGATCCGCCAGGTCAACCTATACTGCATCAATATCACAAAGGAACTCCTTGCCTAAATCTGGACGACTCATAAGCTCCATTAGGTCAACCTATAATACAGAAATGTCAAACTGGAAAATTCTCTCAAAATTAGGTCGACGCACTACAAGGCTAGGTCGACCTATAATGAACCACTCTCCAAGTTTCAACTCTCTGCGTTGTTCTGGTCGCCGCATGAAGACCAGGAGGTCGACGCGTCGCTGGCAAAAACTGAAATTTTGGGCATCAGATTATTGTTTCAGCTCACCAATACCCACACACATATATATTTCTCTGCACTCTGTTTCAAAGCAACTTTACAACCTGAAAGATACACAAGTCTTCTCATCTTCATTCTTCTTCTTTCTCACAACACAATTACACATAATCATTTTTGTGTTGCTGGTACATGATCAAGTTTGATAACGTCCATAGATAGGAATTGAAGATTCCTTTGGGTGAAGATTGTGGTGGTTTCATTGAATGAAATCTTTAGGGTTTTGTCCTCCAAGATCAAGATGATTTGAGGTTTTTTAGACAAGAGGCTTTGGTGAAGATTCAGCCAAGTGAAGGTCTTGAAGAACAAGGGTTCGTTCAAGTGAGTCACGGTAGTCGGAGGATCAAGGAAAGCTCTTAGGTAGACTTGATCTTTCTTAAGATCAAGGGGAGAGAAAATAAAGAATCAACATTAAACTGAGTTTGTTTGTTCATTGCTTTAACTTCTCTTCTAATAACAACTTGCAAAGTAATAAAAACTATCTCAATTCCCGTTTGGAATTGGGGGCAGACGTAGTCGTAGGAGGACTAACGACGAACTGCCTAAACAAATCCTTGTATTCTTCTTTCCATATTTCTCTATTATTTGCTATTGATATTGGTTCACAATTGTAAATTAGAAAATTAGTCTAAGTGTTAAATTGTGATACAAAATTATTTTTGTTTAGAGAATTGTAATTGTCAAATTGCAATTAGATTTCACAATCAACCACACTTAGATTACATTGTCTTGTTAACTATTGCACGCCAAGTGTTTGTTAATTTGTCAGTGCCACTAGTTGTTTGCACAACACGTGTTCGATAAATTGCCTCAATAAATTTATCGATCTTATTCTCATTGGGAGTAGGTGATTAAGTGTATCCATTCAAATGAATAAGTTTTTGAAAAACGAAATTGATTCTATTTTTCAAACCCTTTAGCATATCAACTTTCTTCGTGGTTGTAGCATATCTGATCCTACCAATAGTGGTTCGGAATAGACGAAAGTCGATTCCGGGACGCTTCCGTTAGTCCAAAATTTTAAAAATCACTTTGAAATCTCTGTTGATCTATTCACTCCTCTCTAGCTCATTAGCCTATCCTCTAACAGGTTGTTGTTCTTGTCAAGCTTGTTATTTTGCTTTAAGTTTTGTCCTTGATTTGTGGTTCTTTCTACACTTTTTCCAAATTGTAGCAAAAAGGGGGCGTAATGATCATGTGGAACAAGATGTTCCAGCATGATGTTTGTGTGTATGTTGATCTGATTTGATCTCTAATAAAAGGCTTTAGCCGCGAAAACCTTAAGACTTGAAGAGAGCATAAAAATATTTGTAGTTTACTTGTATCACAAGAAAACATAAAAGAAGAAGTATTCCATTTAGTAAGTTACCTTAGTGGTGGATATAGGGGTCACCTTAAAGTTAATTGTCCTTATTATCCTTGTGGTGTTTGATGGAAAATATTTGTTCCCTACAAATACTAATAAATAGAGATAAGTAAAATGATTAATTTAGAAAATAGTTTGAAATAATTAGGTAGGAGATTAACTTTGTATCTTATTCCTTTTGGTTGTTGATAACGTCGCTTCGAATAACGATCTTTTGTTCATATTGGGAGTACTAGTGATTGAGGTTTCATTGATATCAACTTCTTTAAATTAATTTTTTTTAATACTTGTGGTTCTTCTTCGTCATATCCAAATTTAACTAAATAAGGCTTCTTACCTAGTACGAATAAATGTGAAGACATGAGTTAGAAGTAGGAAAAACTCGGTTAAAAATAAAATGAAAGGCCAAAGATTTATAAAAACACATTTCTTTGTAACTGTCAATGATCTGCCTCTTGTGGCGGGTTTGCTAGAAGAAGAAAACACAATGTTCATAGCTACAAAATGCACTCATTATTTAGTGTTAGTGTCTTCACGTGTTAGGCAAACTATACGAGCATGTATAAGACTTTTGTTAAAGACAATATCCTTTAAGGAAAGCCACCAATTGGAGAAGTCTTTGGTTTCTCAAAGATAGCAACTTAATTCCATCATGAAAAATGCTCATATATTCTTTAGGGAGAGCCAATATACCTTATTTACTTAAACTCCATAAAGGGAAATCTGACCAATGCTCAAAACAACAATATCATAATAATACCTTAGATGAATGTCTTGGAAAACTCAAACTGCCATAATATTCATTAACGGATGTAGTAATCGATTGAATTCTTATTCCTCTATTTTGGTTGCAAACAAATAAAATTCTCTGTTAGGATCCTTGACCCATTTTTGTTGTTGTTCGTATGAGCTAGAGGAGATAGGTTCTCCTTACAAGCATTAAAAATCAAAGTCATACCATATTCTTTTAACAAGATTGGCGTAAAGTTGAGTGATATACATGTCAAAGTAGGCAATAGCTCAATTACTAAGGCAATCGATCCAATAGGAGGTTTGTTTATGTCTACAAGACTCATCATCCGCCACTTCTTCTTTTTATCACTTCATCCATAAAACTCCAAATCTGAAATCTTTGTAGAGGCTCTTTGTCATCAAATTTTGCCTGAACCGTGAGATATGTAACTATTTATCAATAGGTTAACACAAATGTTCCGGATTCTTTGATTAATTACATGTATTACCCCCGTGCAATTGGTATCATTCAGATTCTGAAACCTTAGAATGCACTAAGCTACGTGTCTTCAAATTAACAAATCGAACAAGCACAATGACACAAATTTGAATTCTATAATACAGGTTTATCTTAATGCATGCTCATTTTCCAATTCATTGATATAATTGATGTCGAATTTGCTGATTATTTTATGTTTCTGCCATATTTTAGTATAAGATAGGAATAATATATTGAGAACTCACACTAGGGGCAACGTAAGATTGAAGCAGATCAATCTAGACTCGGTGAGCTACATCATTAGCCTTAGAAGCATGATGTGCAGGAGCTTGGGGTGGATGAACACTAAGTTCACACTAATGTATTTCCGGAGGCCCGTCTAACACATCGATATTGCGCCTTTATGAGGACCACGTGGCCAAACATATTTAGGAATGAGAGATATGTTACGTCTTTCCATGAACCACTTTTACAATTTACTTTTCCTTCTCGTTTTATATTTATTCTTTTTTTTAAACTTTTGTGATCGGCCACAAAAATGTATAAACAAATGCAAAACAATCATAAATTCAACTACCCCACACAAACACATGGTCATTTATGTCATTCGAGAAAATAAATTGGCTAACTTTGCCACCACGCGTTTTAACATAAGTAATCATATTCTTATGACAACCTTTTAGAAAGGTGGCACAGGTAGACATGCAATTTCCATCTTTCATTTGGAGAAACAACGATGACACTAGAAACTGTATTGTGTCTTATACATATGTTTATCTAGGGTCATCTACTTAACCATATCACAATTATCATAGTAAACATGATGATTTAGCTGATTGGAGTTAACCTAGATAACACAAATAAAAAAAATGAAAAGATTAATGAGATTATGCACGTCTCGACTTCTTGAAAGAGCTATTTATAAGACACCGTACCATTTCAAGGGTTGCTGACGAAGCCAATAACGATGTTGAAAAACACATATACAATTACAACCTCATAACATATCTTCTAAATAAAAAATACATTGCAAATTCTAAAATTTCAAGAATTTTTTAGAAAATAAAAGTGTTGTATAGAATATATACTCTTTTAAATTAGATTATTACTTTTGTAGTATATTACACGCAATAAATAGAATCGTTAAAATTAAGGCAACAAAATTGAGGAAATAAGGAGGTGGGGGAAAGAAACAAAAGTTGAGTCATGACAATAGAGAGAAATTCCATTGGCTCTAAATAGTCAGGCCCACTAGAGGTTTTCGAAAATTAGATCTACCAATCATAGTTGTAGAAAACTAGATCTACAATTCCAACGGTTCCAGCTGTGTAGAGTAACAGAATATTCTAGAACGACTTAAAACCCTAACTATATAAGCTAACTTATATTGTGCTTACTCTTCCTCTTCGAATCATAGCGTTGGTGCTGTGATTTACATTCACTACTTCTTAGATCTGACTCTCATCTATTTTCCCACCAATGGCCGGAAAAGGAGAGGGACCGGCTATCGGAATCGATCTCGGAACCACGTACTCCTGTGTTGGAGTCTGGCAACATGATAGAGTTGAAATCATTGCCAATGACCAAGGTAACAGAACCACGCCGTCGTACGTCGCGTTCACTGACTCCGAGCGTCTCATCGGTGATGCTGCTAAGAATCAGGTCGCCATGAACCCTATCAACACCGTATTCGGTTAGTTATTTTACTCCTTGCTCGATTTATTCAATAGTTTGCGCATATGCTTTTTCTCTGTATTTTGTTTTGTTGTTCATCCTGTAATAATTTTGTTATTAGTAACTAATTCTGCATTAGTTGTTCTGACTGAAAAAATTTAAGTTTATAGATCCAGAACTGTTATGTGCGTTGATTTAATGATATGTTTAGATGTTTGCTTTATTATGCATTTGATGAGTCAGATTTATTTTATAATAGATCTGTAATGTGAAACATGGTTTAATATTGCTATGATATAGTGTGAAGCAAGATTCAGTATGAAGCATGCCTTTGACTCATCTTATTGAGTTACGATCATTCAATTAAATTGTGATGCAGGGGTTTCTAAATTCAATGAAGTTGCATCTTTTGCATTGCTATGATTCATTCAATTTTGTATAGTCTTATAACATGACATAACTTGGTATGCCGCATGTATTTTTAAACTGACTTAGGATGATGCTTTTTTTGCCAACGAATCTGTTGAATTGCTACTATTCAATCAAATTTGTTTATAGTCTTATATGACATAATTTGAGTATATGATGTGTTTTTTTGAATTCTATGAACGTGTTGAATCTATTGAATTGCAACTATTCGATCAAATTTGTTTATAGTCTTGTATGACATTATTTGTTTTGACTCATGTATATTTAATTTGTCTGTACATGATGCTTTTTTATTTTATTTCAATGAACATGTTGAATCTATTTAATTGCTATCATTCAATCAAATTTGTTTATAGTTTTGTATGACATAATTTGTTTTGACTCATGTATATTTAGTTTGATTGTACGTGATGCATTTTTTGAATCCAATGAACCTATAGCATCTTTTGCATTTCTATGATTCAATCAAATTGTGTATAGACTTATGATATGTCTGGATTAAACAATACATTGTGTAAAGCTGGTGATATGACTATATTTCTCTTGTACCACATGATAGAATGTTTATCTGATACTTGAGGGTTATGAAACATGGATTTTTAGTTTGTTCTTTACCCCTTCTTTCCCATTACCATATAATATTACGTATTGTCTTGTTGAAGTTTTTGTATAGATGAGATGTTGAATCAATGATACTAAGATGATTTTCACTTTTACAGATGCCAAGAGGTTGATTGGTCGTAGAGTCTCTGATGCATCTGTTCAGAGTGATATGAAGTTGTGGCCTTTCAAGATTATTGCTGGTCCCGCTGAAAAGCCAATGATTGTTGTTAACTACAAGGGTGAAGACAAGCAATTTGCTGCTGAAGAGATCTCTTCAATGGTTCTGATGAAGATGCGTGAGATTGCTGAAGCTTACCTTGGTTCTGCAATTAAGAATGCTGTTGTCACTGTCCCTGCTTACTTTAATGATTCCCAGCGTCAGGCTACTAAGGATGCCGGTGTTATTGCTGGTCTTAATGTCATGCGAATCATCAATGAGCCCACTGCTGCTGCCATTGCATACGGGCTAGACAAGAAAGCAACAAGTGTTGGTGAAAAGAATGTCTTGATTTTCGACCTTGGTGGTGGTACTTTTGATGTCTCTTTGCTAACCATTGAAGAGGGTATCTTTGAGGTGAAGGCCACAGCCGGAGACACCCATCTCGGAGGTGAAGATTTTGATAACAGAATGGTGAACCACTTTGTTCAAGAGTTCAAGAGGAAGAACAAGAAGGACATCAGTGGCAACCCTAGGGCACTCAGGCGATTGAGGACTGCTTGTGAGAGGGCAAAGAGAACTCTTTCTTCTACTGCCCAGACTACCATTGAAATTGACTCTCTATTTGAGGGAATTGATTTCTACTCCCCTATTACCCGTGCCAGATTTGAGGAGCTTAACATGGATCTTTTCAGGAAATGTATGGAACCAGTTGAGAAATGTTTGAGAGATGCTAAGATGGACAAGAAAAGCATCCATGATGTTGTTCTTGTAGGTGGTTCTACCAGAATTCCCAAGGTTCAACAACTTTTGCAGGATTTCTTTAATGGAAAGGAGCTTTGCAAAAGCATTAATCCCGATGAGGCTGTTGCATATGGAGCTGCTGTCCAGGCTGCAATCTTGAGTGGTGAGGGAAATGAGAAGGTTCAGGATCTTCTCCTTCTTGATGTTACCCCTCTCTCTCTTGGTTTGGAGACTGCTGGTGGTGTGATGACTGTTTTGATCCAAAGAAATACCACCATTCCAACAAAGAAAGAACAGGTTTTCTCAACCTATTCTGACAACCAGCCTGGTGTGTTGATCCAAGTCTTTGAAGGAGAAAGAACAAGGACTAGGGATAACAATTTGTTGGGCAAGTTTGAACTCTCCGGCATTCCTCCTGCTCCCCGAGGTGTTCCCCAAATTACCGTTTGCTTCGACATTGATGCCAACGGTATATTGAACGTCTCTGCTGAAGACAAGACTACCGGACAGAAGAACAAGATCACCATCACCAATGACAAGGGCAGGCTTTCAAAGGATGATATTGAGAAGATGGTTCAAGAGGCTGAGAAATACAAGTCCGAAGATGAAGAGCATAAGAAGAAGGTTGAGGCCAAGAATGCATTAGAAAACTATGCATACAACATGAGAAACACCATTAAGGATGATAAGATTGCAGGTAAACTTGATCCAGCTGACAAAAAGAAGATTGAGGACGCCATTGAGCAGGCTATCCAGTGGCTAGACAGCAACCAGCTTGCTGAGGCAGATGAGTTTGAGGACAAGATGAAGGAACTTGAAGGCCTCTGCAACCCTATCATTGCCAAGATGTACCAAGGTGGTGCAGGTCCTGACATGGGTGCTGCTGCAGATGATGATGATGCTCCTACTGGTGGAAGCGGTGCTGGTCCCAAGATTGAGGAAGTCGACTAAATGTAGTGGCTTTTTCTTTCTTATCTATGGTTTATTTTTCTGTTTGTATTTTTGAATTGGTCTGTAATCATTAATGGATTTAGCCACAGCGCTAAGTATTTTTTTGGGTATTTCATAACATTCGGTAACGCAAGCCCTCATTTTTGTAGTTTTCATTTATTGTAAGAATGATAGTTTTATATTTATACATTGTCTTCCAGGTATTTTTTTTATTTATTTCCTATTTAACTAGCTGCCTTAAAGATGTTGATATTATCTATAGCCAACAACCTAATGTGTTGTTTGTCTGCTGTCCATCTTGAGTATAACATATTTTGAAAATATTTTACTGGGGTGATCGTCCTATGCATTAATGATAGCCAGTAGTAATAAAACTGTGTTTTTAATAAAAATAAACTTGATATGTGTTTGGGCACTTTGGGTATTCATTTATTGTTGTCCATTTTTAACTTTTAAAACATATATAATTTTTTTTTTAATATTATGTACATTTCATGCTATAATGAAATAAAAAAACGAAATAGTTAATAATACTATTAAATATATTAGGGTGTATTTGTTTCAAGGATTTAAATTATAATCCTAATAATATTTTTCAGAAACATTATTGTCACGAATAATTTTCCTATCCTTATTTAGTAAATAATTTAAATTTTTAGAAATGTTTCTAAAATATATTTAGTTTAAAAGTTTAAAATAATAAATTAAAATTTTTAAATAAATATAAATGAGAAGTTATTGGTGGTTGCTATGGGTGGGAATAGGTCAGATCGACTAACTGGGGCCCATGGCCTACACAGGTCCAGGCTAGGCCAAACTTTTTTTCTTAAATAAAAAATACCTAGACTTTTTATAAGACTATTTAGTTAAAAACGATATGCCACATATCATATAAAAAGTCTTTTTAAGCCTATTAGACTGATTTATTTAAATAAATAAGAATAAACTTATTCTTATTATTATATTTTATTTGTACTTTGAAATAAATCCAAAAATAAAACTTAGTTATCTTGAATAACTTATGAAGATAAGCTGAAAAAAGCTAATGAACAATGTCTCAAGTTGTTTTTATGAGTTCTCTTAAGTAAATAGTATCTCAAAACTTATCGTTCTGGACTAGCCCAATTATCTTAATTGGCAAAATCCACCCATGAGTGTGAAAAGGCCCAATAAGCGTTGACCCACTCCATGAAGCAAATAGAGGCCGAATCTCCCCTTCTACCGGGCAAGACTTATAAGGGGAGCCCCACAGCCTAGGATTATCCGAGCACGCTAGACCTCCGTCCGCCAACGATAAGTTCCTTTTGCTCGACTAACCAAGACCTAATCAACGGTTTCCTATATTTTGGGCCCTAAAATTACGCCCAGACCCACAAATATAAGACGACCTAGTCCAACACCGAAGAGAACATTATAAATAGTCCGCTGTACCTAGAGGGCAATGTAATCCAAATTTTGTCCAAAACTTCATACTTTTTGTTGTACCTTTGTTCTCGCTCTTACTTTGGCTTCGGAGTATCTTGCAGGTACAACCCCATTTTTTCCTCAACCATCACCGAAGATCAAGCCGTCATTGCTGGCCACCTGTTCCGACTCATCCTGAACACTTATGTTAATAAGTAAACCTGAATAAGTAAATGCAAATAAGCATTTAGTCTTATTGATATTTTAATTTGTTACTCTATTTATACATTAGTTGAATTGCTTATTTATAAATGTTTAAATTAAATAGGCTTTTGTGTAGGCTAATAGGCTTAACAGGCCTTCGAAAATGTCAGTCTCAGGTCTAAAAATAAGCCTATGATATGTCGCAGACCAGGCTTAGACTTTGTAATTTTTAGCAGGCCAGACTCAGGCCTGGCAAAGCCTAACTCGGCCTAGCCTATTCCCATCCTTAGTGGTTACATCTTATTCCCATGAAAATATAAGATCCTCATCCTTTTGCATGAGAATACAAAATGAAAAAAATCAAGTGTAAATTAAGTTCCATGGAATAAAAAGTTTCAAGGCATAATTGATAAACACTTGAAACAAACATGAGAATAAAAAAATTATGTCACATTTTCACGAATAAATTAGTAATCCGTGAAACAAACGTCCCCTTAAGATTTTATTTAATTTCTGGATGATGAGGTCAATTTTGATAAGTTTAGTTTGATTTGGACTATTGATAATACACAAAAGGAGAAGGGTATTAGATTAAGACTTTTTCAATAGGAATTTTTTAAAAGAAGCTCAATCTAAGTTAATTCTTTACAAAATTATTATTAATTTTTAAATGGATTGAGCGTGTGTTTGGCATTTTACAGTATCGCATTTACACCGCATGTTACAACGAAGCTAACACTTGGAGCTTCCGAAAATTGCGGTGGAATAGCGTTTAAACGAGAGGTAGCCGTGTGCTACCGTATAACCAAACACACAATGAGTAAAAAAGAGTTAAAGAACAAGGAGTACAGCCTAAGCTAGCAAAAAAAATCACACAAGAGTTTTCTTTTATGAATATGTGTGAAGTGTAATGACAAAAGACATATTAACAATGATTTATTATTATTTTTTTTACAATGAAGTCATCTATTTCTAAGTTGCCAAGAAAGCAAAGAATCTTTTAAAAAAACTGATCACAATAAAAGAGTCGCTTTCAATCCAAAGCTTAAGTCATCCTCTTTTTCTAGCAATTTCCATGACTATAAAAACTGCAGAAAGTTCTGCATATAAGAAATTGGTACTCATAGTTGGTTCAACAAAGCCTAATACAAAATTACCTTTTGAATCTTTAAAGATGCCTCCACACCCATTTGCTTGAGAATCAAAAGAGACATCATAATTGCATTTACGCCAATTGTTAATGGGAGACTGTCAAATGACCTCTTTTACCATAGGAACACACGCATAATGGATGTTGACTATAAAGGATTTGAGCAAATTGAAGCTCACAATAGAAGAGGAAGAATAAAGCAAGGGATTGTTTCCAGTAATTATGATTTGGCCAATTATATTTACAATGGTTATGTGAAAGGGAAGAGCCTTACCTTGGTATTTTTTTTTCATGTTTCAAGCCAGTCAAATGGAAAAGAAGGTGAACACTATGGCAACTAGGGGTGGAAGTAGGTCGGGCCGCCAACAGGGGTCTAAAGCCTGACCTATTTATGGCTTGGCTTGGCTTGACATGGCCTATATAATAAAAAGGCTAGGTTTAGGCTTTTCAAAAAGCCTATTTAATTAAGCAGGCCAGATTTAGGCTTTTAAAAAAGCCTATTAGGCCTGATAGGCCAGCCTATTTAGTAGTATATACATGCAGTCCAAGGGTTTTTGTATTGAATAATATTAATACCTAAAAAATGAATTATAATAATGAATGAATTAAATTTTAAATTATGAATCGAAGAGTCATCCGAACAAAGAAAATGTATTGGTCACTTGGAAAGGTGGAAAGTAGTGAATTAAATAGGTAATTCACAATTTACTAGGCATTAAACAAATAAGCAAAGTAAACAACATGTTATAAACAACACTGAAAATGTATTGGTCATTTGGAAAGGTGGAAAGTAGTGAATTTAATAGGTAATTCACAATTTACTAGGCATTAAACAAATAAGAAAAGTAAACAACATGTTATAAACAACACTGAGCAAAGAGGAGAGAAACACAACCTTCGTCCCTCTTTGTGTTCTCCATACCGTCGGTCCATCTCCACACCGTTTGTCACCGCAAGTCCGTCGCCGGTTGTCTTTAAAGTAAGCACGTAAAGAGGTCCTTCTCACATCGAGCATCTCTATCGTCGTCGTTATTTAGCACCCTTACTAACACCGTCATCATCACCATCTTTTCTCAGATAACATAAAACTTCTTTTCATTTTTTAAACTTGTTATAGTTTTTAATTTTTTCTTTCTTATTTTGAAGGTGGAGGTTGAACAACATTAGGAGATCACCTTAAAGATTTGAGTCCTTTTTTATGTTTAATGGTGCCTGGGTTGCTGCATATTTATTAAGTTATTGCAGCAGAGTTTTCTTATATTATATGTTATATAATTTCAAAGACTAGTTGTTATATACAGAGCAGAGTTATGGTGTTGTTCCTATTAGATTTTATATATATTTAATTGAATGCAGTGTTGTTAGAGTTATGGTGTTGTTTAGAGTTATGGTGTTGTTCCTATTAGATTTTAAATTTTCTGCTATTTCATGATGAAGCATGTGAATTGAATGGAGTAAATTTTCTGCTATTTCATGATGAAGCATATGAATTTTATGTTTTTTTTGTTATATATCAATGTTAAGTAAGTTGAATGCAGTTAAAATACGTTGTTATATATCATTGCTCCTAGTTTTTTAATGCAGTTAAAGTACGTTGTTATATATCATTGCTCCTAGTTTTTGAATGCAGATATATAAGGTCACAATTTGTTTCACTATAATCTAACACAGTCCCATTGTCACTATAATTTCAAAGTATAGTTGTTATATATATAATTGCTTCAAATTATTTAACTTTATTTGACATTTATAATGAATATATGATTAACTACAATTTAAATAATAATTTTATAATTTTAATTTAACCAATTTAAATAATAATTATAGTTATAATTTAGAATTTATTTGACATTTTATAACTAAATTTAAATAATAGTTATAATTTGGAATTTTATAATTTTAGAGATTATAAAATGAAATAGGCTTTTAAATAGGCTAATAGGCCAGACCAGACTTATAAAAAGGCTAGGTCAGGCCTAAATTAAAGCCTATGATAGATAATAGGCCAGACTTGGGCTTTGAATTTAAAAAATAGGTCGGGCCTTTTTATGAAAATCCTGTCCTGGCCTGACCTACTTCCACCCCTAATGGCAACCTTGATAATAAATAATGCTTGAGGGGATATACTCTTGTTGCATAAGGGCCAAACATCTTCTTTTGAAGCAATGGTAATGGAAGAACTGAGGGTCGTGTAGAGCCATTTCCAAATTTTAATTGCATCAGGACAATGAAAAAAAGACATGAGCATATGTTTCAACACGTGACTTGCAAATGTTGCATTTGAAAACCAAGGTGCAACCTCTATGTTGTAGCATATCATCAATAGGTATCTTATCATGTATTAGGCACCAGATCAGGAATGATTTAGAATGAGTCAAGTCTTGATTTCAAATGCATCCAACCCTATAAGATTTGATTGAAGGTGTTGACTTGCTTATATATGCATCTTTCAAGGAGAGTTTTCCATCTGAGGAAGCATGCCAAATCCTTATATCTAACTCCTCTAGTGAGGGGCTAACCATAGTCATATCTTAGTTCAAAAAGGAAACGATGTATGCTAGTGATTAGGGATAGATCAATCTCCATTGTGTTGCATGTCACAAACCAACAAGTTAGGGTCAATGCCATCCTCATCCAACATAGTTATATCATTTTTATATAGTGTGACCACACCAATTATCATTCCAAAACCTAATTTGTCTACGTTTACCTAAGAGCTAGGTAGTGTTGGTATGCAGAAATTGAAATTCAAGTTTGACGGTGAACCAAATAGTCAAAGGTATATGGTGCTTTATTATGCCATGCTTCCTTAAAACCCCAACTCTCACAAAAATAGCCCAATGCTTATCATTAATGCTCTTGTCCCAACCCGGTTTAACGTTGGTAATATTACTTAGAGTTATGAGAGATATTATGATTAAGTCTCCATGATCTTTAGAATGATAGGCCTTTTTCCAAGCAACTGTCACAGACTTCCTAGAGTTGACATTGCCACACCATATGAAGAGTATATCTACAATATAAGAAAGTTAAATGATCTGGAAATACCAAATATGTCCTTCTTGCCATTTAGCCTATCCACGTGGCCTGCCTCACGTCTCAGCTTCCAAAATTTAGCTTTCTTATTTCTTCCTACATGTTTATTCTTTCTTATTTCTTATTCTTTCTTACACAAAACCCTTTTCAAACTAAACCCTAAATCCGCTATGTTTTTTTCAAACAGAACTCATTTCTTATTTTTTCTTCCAGCCTGACTCATTTTCTTTTCCTTCCTCAAACTAAACCCTTTTCAAATTGGCTCTCATTTTTTTACTTCCACAAAAAATCTTCATCCGTCTCTCTCATGGCCAGACCCTTCGAGCAAGTTTGCGACATCAACGGAGTTGTGGAAGGTGGCGGTTCGAGATTGCGACATCAGCGGCACGAATGTTCCAATCTATTAGTGTTACTTCCATGAGAAAGATATGATTTTTACTGGTTTTTTATAGTTATGGTGTTTATTGATTAGTGAATGTTTCGATCTATATGTGAAAAAGATCTGTGATGTTTTTCAGATCTGTGATATCATAGAAGATCGATTTGATTTTTAACTTCACTTTTTTGTTTTGTTTTACAGGTTCTTTAGTTTTGATCTTTGGGTTTCTAAAAGGAATGTTCTGATCTATCAGATTTGAATTGCTTTTACTGTTTTCGTTTTTATGGTTGTTTCATTTTTTTGGCTGTGAATGTTCCGATCTATCAGATAAAATAAATAGTGTGTAATTTGGATTACATGAATGGGGATAGTTACTTATGACCAGATTGTAGACTTTTGTCGTGCACCATCTTCTTTTGATGAAGATAATTTGATACCATGTTTTGTGTTTGGTGATAATGAGTATCTTTTTCTGACTCTGTAATATTGATATGTTTTATGTTTTGTTGATTTCAGTTTTTATCATGAAAATAAAGTATGTCATGGTTTTGAGGAAGTACTTGCACACTGTAGACAGATTGCTCCACTCTTAAAACGGTAAGGTTTGCTCTATCAAATTTACTAAGAATATATATCAGTCACATGTTTGTCAGTTTTTCATTTGAAAAATAAGCTTACCATAGCTATTATTGGTAGAGAAACAACTCCATTATAATTTCAGTATATGACTCTATATCATGAGTTATGTTAGGCTTACCCCTATACTTGATAAGACTGACACACTATGTGTAGTAACCATGAATTATTTTAACAGAATTACAATGTGAGTGTTTGAACTGAATGAGAATTATGAGTTAAAGTGAGTGTTTGTTGAATCTTGATATTGAATTTAGTGATTGATGGTTGGTTGTGATTGGTAATTGAACAGAAGGAATCGGATCTCGGCAAGCTCTTCATGGGAGGAATATCGTGGGACATGGATGAGGAACGTCTCAAGGAGTATTTTGAGACTTATGGGGAGGTGAAATAACGAAGTAATGCCAGAAAAGATCATTAGTCTGTTCTTATTGATAATATTTTATTTTTTATAACAATATTACAATGGGATATATAGATTAGTTTTTTTTTTTTTGTGGAAAATACATGATTAGTTTATTTGTGTATTAGCAAGAAATTTGGGCTGTCAGAGAGATCTTGGATGAGAATATTTTAAATTTTTTGGTTTTAGATTTCTTCCTATTTTCTATTGGTTAAAAATTTTCAATTTTTTAATTATTTTTTAAACTTTTTTTCTTTCTAAAATAATATTTTTTTGTTGTTGTTTTTAAAATGGTTTGAAAATTTTGATTTTGATTATTTTTTATTTACCTTATTTATTGCCTTTATTTTTATTATATTATTTCTATTTTTGTTTTCTACAGATCAAATCTTTTTAAATCTATTCATTTGTCTAATCACCTATAGATTTTCATCATCTTTTCTTTTCTCCTTCCCAATGTCATACTGCAATTTTCAACCACTCTTCTGCTATCAAATCATTTCACTTATCCTCTTCTCTCTCCTACCATTTAATTATTCTGCAAACAAATTCAAATACCCTTCTTCTATCATCAATTTCTTCATGAGACTCCATAATCTTCTTCCTAATATCTAACTTGATTTATTCTTTTAATGGTCACTTAATTATGATCATTGCATTTTCTTTACTTGATGGCTTAAAGGGACAAATACAACATATTCATATAATTAAAAGATAAATTTAATAATAATTATATGTTTACAACAAATATTTACAATTTCAAGAGGGAGAAAACTACTTATGAATTATATATAATAAAGATATCTTTTCATATATTATATTTAAAAAAATTAAAGTACTATATATAATATATAATTTATATATTTTATGTTTTGAATCAATTAAATATTACATTAATTATTCCATTGTTCAGTATTATTATTATTAATTATGTTGTTCATTATTCATTACTATTGTTCACTACGCTTTATGGAGATTTATAGCGGACTATTGTTTTTAATTAGCTAATAAAATTTTGTGATTTGATTATTGATGAATAAAATATCATATATTATTAAACAATAAACAATTATTATGACTGATTTAAATATTTTAATATATAAAAAAATCTTCTACTTAAGTTACAAACGAAAAATATTGTGTTTTTTACTTACATAAAATTTTTTAATAGAAATATTAAATATTATAAGACAAATGTATGCATAATTGTTTTTGTTATAAATAAAAGATAAAAATGATATTGGTTAATAAATAATTTGGCTAAATTATTGGATAGAAAGTGTAGGATAAATATGTAATAGTATTAGTAGGTAATCATGACATTGTCATGGTATAATAACATCAATATTTTATTTTCAATATCTTCTTAAACCTACTTATAGCAACGACAGTCTATAATATAGCTTTTATGTCATATCTTTAACTTTTTTATCTTCATAATAATATTTTAATATATGTAATAAATTTCTTAAAGATATTATGTTATATGTATGTGTAGTTGTTTTGGATATTTGGTTCATAAATTCATTTCAGTCTTACTTTGCCCATCTTATGTATGTTCATAGTATTGTAGATATAATACAAAAACTACTTATCCTACTCACCTTACAATAGCTTATGCTTCATCTTTTTTCCCTCTGTTGTGTTATGTAATAAATCTATCGAAAGTTGCAACA
Source organism: Vicia villosa (assembly GCF_029867415.1). Taxonomy (NCBI): domain Eukaryota; kingdom Viridiplantae; phylum Streptophyta; class Magnoliopsida; order Fabales; family Fabaceae; genus Vicia; species Vicia villosa. The sequence continues at coordinate 1,095,993 of NW_026704961.1, read as the reverse complement.
TATTTTTTTTTTTTTTGCGCTTTCAAATTTGTTCCTGAGTTTTTTTTGACACATTTTAATGTTGATTATTTATTTCCCAAATAATGATTATTAATTTTAATTAAAAAATATATTAAAAAATGTACATCTAATATTTAAGAATCATTAAAATATAGTAATAATTTGTAACCATACCACATATTAGGCATCTCCTAATATAAGAAAATTCAATTATCAGAGAATCACTGAAATAACTTTGCTTATATGTCTGCATATCAATGAATTGAGGGCAAATTTTGTCCAACTAAACTATGTCCCAACCAATCCTCACATTTGATTTTATATCAACCAAAGACCAACTAAACTATGTCCCAACCAATCCACACAAAGACCAACTCTTTCTCCTTTTAAATTATCTCACACAAAGTTATGAGTGACAAGATAGGGAAAAATTTATACTTATTAAAATGTGAGTTTTCTATGTTTTGAAATTTGTAATTATTATTCATAATTATATAATAAATTGGATGTTTTATTATTTTATAGCAGTTAATAAATATCAATTAATTTGATCAATTTAATTATTTTAAAAAAAAATATCTTTCACTATCATAATAGTCATTTAATGAGTTTGGTAGAAAGTGATTTTAAGGTCAATAATTTTTGTGACATGATAAACTTAGCTAACATTCTCATTTAAGTAAATGATTTTATAAGAAACCATTTTTAATAAATATTTTTTACAATTTTAAATTTTAAAAAGAAAATAATATATAAGAAAATTTATGCTTCTAAAATGAAATTAATAATATATTTTAAGTTTGTTTTAGTGTATAAAATGTGATTAGAAAATAAGAATATATTTTACTAAATTTGTTGTACACGGGAACATGAAGTTATTGATCAAAATATTGATTACTAACGGGACATGAAATAACTGATCAAAATACTGATTATTAACACGGGACATGAAGTTACTGATCAAAATATTTTTTAAGGTACACGAGGACATGAAGTTATTGATCAAAATAATATTTGTAGACGGGAACATGAAATTATTGATCAAAATATTGATTATTAACGGGACATGAAGTTACTGATCAAAATATTTTTTTATTAATTATATATTTAATTAGTGGAGTACTTTTTCACGGATAACCAGATATTTTCCTATTAAAAAATATATATCTAAAATAAATGCGCGTCCCGTACCAGAACCCGTGCGAACGCACATGTTTGTTCCTATAATATAGTATCCAATATTTTAAATCTTTCCTTGGAAACACAAATATTTTATCTTGAGTTTTTTATAATAAGCAATTTATATCTAGCGGGTTTCGAACCTGAGACCTTGAGAGGAGCACACTCTCAGGACCTAACTAATGAGTTAATATATCTTCCTATCTTTTATTCTTATTTTTAAATATTATTTTCTTTTTTATATTCATAAGATTTCTCTTTAATTTTTCTCATATTTTTTTCATTCATAATTTTTTTAGCTTCTATTTTTTAATTAATTTTTTTATCTTCTATTATTCACATATTTTATAATAAAATTATATTTTGTATTAAAAAAATTTATTGATCAAAATGTTTTTACGGGTACCAGATATTTTTTTATACATTCAATTAATTTTTTTACGGGTACTAGACATTTTTCTATACATTCAATTATTATTTTTTCACGGGTACCAGACACTTTTCTATACATTCAATTATTATTTTTTCACTGGTACCAGACATTTTTCTATACATTCAATTATTATTTTCTAACGGGTACTAGATATTTTTCTATTAAAAAATATACATCTGAAACAAATGCGCGTCTCGTACCAGAACCCGTGCGGACGCACGAGTTTGTTACTAGTTATTGTTGAATGATAAATCATACTCTTCCATCATAAGTTAGAGTTGAACCTTTCCAAGCAGACAACTTTGCCACCTTTTTGTCTACAAAAGCTTAAAGGTGGATTCTCTTGACATTTCCTTTGAAAATTGGAACTCAAGTAAATGAAAGACAAAGTACCTCAGTTAAATCTAGTGAGATGAATAAAGTGATATGCCTTTGTAAAAGACATTGGTCCAAAGAAGATAAAAGACTTTAAATTGTTAATGATCTAGCCAAAAGTAGTAGAGTATTCATGGAATAATTTCTAAAGAGCTATAATGTCGTAAGTTTTTCCCATGCAGAAGACAATAAAATTATCTGCATACAATGAATGTGTAGGAATGCTAAAGTCCCAGTTGCCTTTATAAGAGTGAGCTTGCCCATACAAACCAGGTTGGTTATATTCCTACTCAAGACATCTGTAGCAAGATAAAAGAGGATAACAGAGAGAGGGTTCACTTGTATAACCCCTTTCTTGACATAAAAGTACAATAAGTGGATCCATTCAAAGAGTAGAGACTTTGGTAGATTCAAGAATTATTGTTATCCAATTACAAAAAGTAATGTTAAGTCCATATTTCTTGAGGACCTTGATGAGGAAATCCCAACTGATGGTATCAAAGGCCTTTGTGACGTCAACCTTGAGGGTAATGTTACCTCCATGATGATTTTTGTCCAGGAGATTAGCTACTTCAGATGTTATACATACGTAGTCTTTTATGTTTCTCCCTTGAACAAGCCTTTTATGTTCCTTGTACACCAAGAAATGCATGATTTTGGTGAGCCTTTCAGCAATAATCTTAGAGATGAGCTAGGACTTGTGATTTGCAAGAGAAATTGGCATGAACTTGTCCATAGAGTCAACAAAACTAGTTTTTGGGATAGTAACTCTAATATTTTCATCGAAATTTGAAAGCTTCCATCATGTCCTGAATAATTTTTAGACTGCATTGTAGACATTAGCTTGAATAGTACTCCAATATGTTTGGAAAATTACTTCTCTAAAGCATATGGACCAAGAGCACTATCCTTCCTAAGACAAATTTAGGGACAATGTCATTTAGATCAGAATCTTGAACAACACCCACATGACCTGAGGCTTGTTATTTTGCTTCTAAATTCTTTTATTTTGGTAACTGTGGAAGTATGAGGCATTTCTTCCACCATGTTTGTGCCATCTAATTCTTGCCTTTATCATCCAGAAGAGTTCTTCCTTATCTAAAGCTTGCTCCATGTTTTATTGTGCTTTAATCTTCTGCTCCTTTAGACATTTATTCATACCAATCAACTTAATTTTCTGTTGAACTTTGTTGAGATTAAGAGTGGAGGTTTGGACCAATTGGTGAATGTCTCGAAAACCTCCTTGTTCAAAGTTTTAAGATTGTTTTTCAGGTTTTGAAGCTTTTGGGATAAAATGTACATTGGGTATCCTACGATGGGCTAGGACCAAATATTTTCAATTAAGGCTCTACATTAATCATGGAGAGTCTACATGCTAATAAATCTAAAGCTAGATTTGAACTTGACTGTATTGAAGGTACCTTCCTCAAAATGGGAAAATGATCAGATCTCAGCTTCGGAAGAGTGACTATGTGGGTGGTATTTCATGCCGTTATCCAGTTTTAATTGTAGAAAATTTTGTGCAATTTGCTTTCCATGTGAGCTACCCCAGACCTACCATTGGACCATGTGAAAAAGAAGCCCTTAGTTCGCATATCAATAAGCAGTTTTGGTTAACCCAATCTTGAAAGTCATTGATGGAGGCTCTAGAGGGAGGAAGTTTGTCTTTATGTTCATGGGCTCCAAGGATTACATTGAAATCCCCTAAGAAGCACCAAGGTATAATATGGTTATTTTGGGGACTAGTCAGGACAATCCATAAGGTTTTCCTTTTGTGGTGACATGAGGAGGCATATATAACAATCATACCAATGTTTTGATTATCCAAATTAATAGAAAAAAAAACATATTGGTTAGTGATTGAAAGGATTTGAGGGTTAACTTTTTTAGAGTAAACACGCGAGAGGCTAGGAAGGCCATTTGGTATAGATTGGTGGAATTTTTTTTTTAAGGTTGAGAGAGTCAATAAGCTTAGGAGGAAAATGTTGCAGATCCATACAAAGTTTTGCCAAGAAGCAGAGATCAAGTTGGTGAGTGCTGAGGTTATTATAGAGAACAAATTTGGTAGGGGTATTGGCTAGTCCCCGTTCATTAAAATAAATGAACTTCATGAGGTATGTTTAGAAGTACCAAATTTGGATACGGTGTGATAAGTGGATTTAACTTCGGCTTTGTATTTATGGCACTTGTACCACATGTCACTGTTGATGTTCTAACATCAGAGCATGATGTCAAGACATATGTTACAACATATGTGAACAGACATAACAGAACAAATAAAACCAGATTGTAATTATGCATACATAAGTTACAGAATCACAAATCACAATGTCAAGACAGATGTATTGACATCGTTTACTGACATAACACATATTTACCAAATAGAAAATCATGTAGGATTAATTGTAGAATGGTAAATAGAATAGTCAATTGTTAACCCAACTTGGTGCAACATCACATACTCTTAGGGCTACCAAGCCAAGAAGGAAATCCAGTATAATAGTATTAGTTCAAAGCCTAAACTGTCCCAATTTAAAACTTCTCTCCTAATCACTACGCCGTGTAACTTCTACCTAGAAATCAACATCTAGATATGAGAAATCCCATCTCACTTCCAATCATCGCAGTGATATACCTGCAACCAAAAACCTTGTGACTGGAATCAAGAGAACCCAATAGAGAGATTACACTCTCAAATAGACAATACTTAGTTTTGCTTAAAAGCTTTAACCAAGAACAATACTCAACTATACGCTTAAAAGCTTTAAGAGTGAGAATAATAACTTGACAAACAGTCAAGTAACAACCAGTCCACCACATGGTATCAAAAGATACATGGGTGACTTAAAACACAAGAGACTCTCAAAACCTAAGACTTCAATTTAGGTTGGACACACCTCTCTTCGAGTTGATTACCATACTGAATTCTCTCATGTAATATCCAAAAATTCAAAAGATGGTCAGACTCGAGTATCATTCACCCTCACTTGACACTGAAGGAAAGATAAAGTTCACCTAGTTTGCACTTAAGATGGATGACGATTTAAAGATTTTGTGGAGTACTTTTCACTTATACTCTACTAAAGGTCTGATTGAAGTTGAGCAAAACTTCAAAGATCAGGAGAAGATGTTATCAAAATGTTGAAACGTCCTCAGCTACTCATTTATAACAATATGTAATGTTAAGCTACTTTGGTTTTGAGGTTTTTGTTTCTGATTAGTAGTCAGTGTTTACTTCAAATATGTGTCCGAAAACTACTATTTAGTGCATTCAGATATGTATCTTTGTATTTATTCAATAAAAAACTAAAATGTGTTAAGTTCGGATATGTATATCCAGATTAGGAGAGTATTACAAAAAATTGGCCAAGGACTCCTAAAAACCAAGAAACTCCCAACTTATTGGTTCTCATATAGTTAGGCCCACTACAAGCCCAAGATCCCGGAAATAAGATCTACAAACGCCTAAATTGTGCCCAATCAAATCCAAGGACTCCCATAATATAGACTAATAGAATATTCTAGAAGAAATTTGAAACCCTAACTATATAAGCTAACTCCCACTACAAACAACCTCCTTTCACTTCTAATCACAGTTTCAGGCTGTGATTTCCATCCTCTTCCTCTCAGATCTCTCTCTTTTGCGTAACGTACCAAAAGAGCCAAATTCAATGGCCGGAAAGGGAGAGGGACCAGCTATCGGAATCGATCTCGGAACAACGTACTCGTGCGTCGGTGTCTGGCAACATGACAGAGTTGAAATCATCGCCAATGACCAAGGTAACCGAACCACGCCGTCGTACGTCGCTTTTACCGACTCCGAGCGTCTCATCGGTGATGCTGCTAAGAATCAGGTCGCCATGAACCCTATCAACACCGTTTTTGGTTAGTTATTCTATACCTTGCAACTTTGCTCACTTAACTCTCCTAGTTGCCAGATCTATCCGTTATTTTATGTTTAGTTACTTGTTTATCTGCTTTTGATTACTAATTAATTAATTAGTTACTTTTTACTTAGATTCATATATAGAATTTGTCAAATGTATATATTGCTAAATTGCTAAACTTGCACATACCTAAAATACTACGTATTTTAATTGCTTTGTTATGTTGCTACGTATATATTGTGTATTAACTGGAGTAAAATTTTGGATGTATGTTTGATATGATGGATGCTGTGCTAGAATTTATCTCTAAATAGATGAATTTTGAGTTTGTGATTTTAAGACTATTTTCGTTTTTGTAGATGCTAAGAGGTTGATTGGACGTAGAGTCAGTGATGCATCAGTTCAGAGTGATATGAAGTTGTGGCCTTTTAAGATTATTGCTGGTCCGGCTGAAAAACCAATGATTGTTGTTAACTACAAGGGTGAGGATAAGCAATTTGCAGCTGAAGAGATCTCTTCAATGGTTTTGATGAAGATGCGTGAGATTGCTGAAGCTTACCTTGGCTCTGCAATTAAGAATGCTGTTGTTACCGTCCCTGCTTACTTTAATGACTCCCAGCGTCAAGCTACTAAGGATGCTGGGGTTATTGCTGGTCTTAATGTGATGCGAATCATTAATGAGCCCACAGCTGCTGCCATTGCTTATGGGCTAGACAAGAAAGCAACCAGCGTTGGTGAGAAGAATGTCTTGATTTTTGACCTTGGTGGTGGTACTTTTGATGTCTCTTTGCTCACTATTGAAGAGGGTATCTTTGAGGTGAAAGCCACTGCTGGAGACACCCATCTTGGAGGCGAGGATTTTGATAACAGAATGGTGAATCACTTTGTTCAAGAGTTCAAGAGGAAGAACAAGAAGGACATCAGTGGCAACCCTAGAGCACTCAGGAGATTGAGAACTGCTTGTGAGAGGGCGAAGAGAACTCTTTCTTCAACTGCCCAGACTACCATTGAAATTGACTCTCTATTTGAGGGAATTGATTTCTATTCCCCTATTACTCGTGCCAGATTTGAGGAGCTGAACATGGATCTTTTCAGGAAATGTATGGAACCAGTTGAGAAATGTTTGAGAGATGCTAAGATGGACAAAAAAAGCATCCATGATGTTGTTCTTGTAGGTGGTTCTACCAGAATTCCCAAGGTTCAACAACTTTTGCAGGATTTCTTTAATGGAAAGGAGCTATGCAAGAGCATTAATCCTGATGAGGCTGTTGCATATGGAGCTGCTGTTCAGGCTGCAATCTTGAGTGGTGAGGGAAATGAGAAGGTGCAGGATCTTCTCCTTCTTGATGTCACCCCTCTCTCTCTTGGTTTGGAGACTGCTGGAGGTGTGATGACTGTTTTGATCCAAAGAAATACCACCATTCCAACAAAGAAAGAACAGGTTTTCTCAACCTATTCTGACAATCAGCCTGGTGTGTTGATCCAAGTTTTTGAAGGAGAGAGAACAAGGACTAGGGATAACAATTTGTTGGGCAAGTTTGAACTTTCTGGCATTCCTCCTGCACCTAGGGGTGTTCCCCAGATTACCGTGTGCTTTGACATTGATGCCAATGGTATATTGAATGTCTCTGCCGAAGACAAGACTACCGGACAGAAGAACAAGATCACCATCACGAATGACAAGGGTAGGCTTTCAAAGGATGATATTGAGAAGATGGTTCAAGAGGCCGAGAAGTACAAATCTGAGGATGAAGAGCACAAGAAGAAGGTTGAGGCCAAGAATGCATTGGAAAACTATGCATACAACATGAGGAACACCATCAAGGATGACAAGATTGCAGGCAAACTTGATTCTGAAGACAAGAAGAAGATTGAGGACACCATTGAGCAGGCTATCCAGTGGTTAGACAGCAACCAACTTGCTGAGGCAGATGAGTTTGAGGACAAGATGAAGGAATTGGAAAGTGTTTGCAACCCTATCATTGCCAAGATGTACCAGGGTGGTGCCGGTCCTGACATGGGTGCTGCTGCAGATGATGATGATGCTCCTACTGGTGGAAGTGGTGCTGGCCCCAAGATTGAGGAAGTCGACTAAGTGTAGTTTCTTATTTCCTAACTATGATTAATTTTTTTCAAGTTATATTTTGTCTGATGCATTTGCCTTGTATTCTGTTTGCTTTAGCTGGATTTTGGAGCTATTTAGGCTATTTGGTTATGTTGTACTGTTAAGGATTATGTTATTGTTAATGCAATTTTCATAGACATTGTGTTTCTGTTTGTTTTGAGATAGATTATCACTCTCTCTTTACTGATACTGAAATGTAGCGGTTGGAAATCTTTTTTAATTTAAGACATCCGAACAGTTTGTGTTGTACATTTTACTATGAGCTTGATTATTCTGTTACGTAAAATTAGACAGCGTTCAGAGTTTACATTACATAACAGTGATATATAGTGTGCATAGCCAGAGTTGCTAACTGATAGATTATGGATAAGCATACTTAAGTATTTGCTTCAGAAGGATAAAAGTAGAATATGACATAAACGCAAATGACAACAATATTATAACATGCTTATACTGAAAATGCAAGTAATTGATTAACACTAAGGTTAAGTTATACATTCAGTTGTAATTTAGATACAAGATGGATGGCTAAATATCATTTTATTTTATTTTAACAATATTAAAAAAATTATGGATTTTATTGTTGTGTTAAGAAATAAATAAACACTTTTATTAAAATGTGTAATAGTCTAATGAACATATATATTTTAAAAATTGATAAATATTTATTTTTATATAATAACATAAATGATATTATATAAATATGTAGTGTGAGTATGAAATTATATAAATATGTAGTGTGGGTATGAAGCGGGGTCGATAGCAAAATATTCGTGTCCGTATTTTTATCTTATTCATTGTGAGTATTTTTTGCGAGTACTCATGAGGGTATGAGTTTAATTGCCATCCCTATTCAAGATTAAGGAGAAAAGATCATCTACCATGTTTGACTTTATCTCTAGGAGACAGGAGCTCTTTCTCCATTTTTAAAAGTTAAGTTCCGTTCAGACCAAACTTAAAAAACTGAGAACCTTTAAAGTTTGTCGATTCCTTGTTCAAGATATATGGTAAGTTCGGATTAGCGTCAATAAAATCATGTTTTGATGGAGTTCTAACTACGGCAATACAAAAGCTAAGCTAAGCTTCTACTAAAAACATGCTAATAATCAACAACAATGTCCAAGATGTAAATTCCAAAATCCTTGACCTCTTCAATTTCTCTTTAGTCGCGGTGTCTGTTATCTCCATTTAAGTTTCCGTCTCATCCTTTAATTTTCCTTCTCGCGTTCTTTTCTCTCCTGTTATGGTTATCTCAGGCTCAGCCCTTCCAATTAAAATCTGTTGCAGCGGCTTCCTATTTTATCACTAGATATAAAGCCGACTTTTATTTTATTTTAGCTTAACCAAATATTATTTGGAGTTTGGACAGTTAATGTATACTCTCAAACAGCAAAATAAAATTATATTTTGTTCTTGTAGTATACTCCATCCGTTTTATAATGAGTGTCGTTTTAGCAAATAAAACTTCTTTTAAAATGAATGTCATTCTCACTTTTCAATATAGTAATGATTGTTATTTTTCCAATTCTATCCTTCAATTATTACTTTGTACACTACTTTCAATATATTTATAAGGTTAATTTAAAAAAAGTACAGTGTCACATGACAATATTATTATATTTCTTAGTCTGTGTGCAAAAACCTTAAACGACACTCATTTTAAAACGGATGATGTAACTCCTAAAAAAGATCCAAGTCCAAACAAAGAATAAAACAGAGAGCCTAATAATGACAATAAATGTCTATACAATAAAAGGAAAAGATGATAAATAAAATTAAGAGTGGGACTACGCTAAAGACCCTCTTAAAAATTATCATACAATCAATCTATCAAGAAGTAGAAAATCTATAAGGTATTCCTAGCCTATTCATACAAAATTCTTTCTAATGTCCATCGGTATAGATTCAAAAATGGTTAGGTAGTTACAAGTTAAGCTAATCCGCACCGGAATTTCCTTCTTTATACATATGGGAAATGAAAATGCTTCTATGCTAAAAAAAAGTCAGACAAACATTCCACTTGTTTAAAATTTGCATAGGAACCAAATAAGTTTTGAGGAAAGCTTGTACGACATTGATTGAGTCTGTTTCAATCCATAACTTATTCCAAACCATTTCCTTAGCAATTTTCATTATCTTGAGGACTTCATCAAATCTTACCAAGTAAGATGAAGACCACACCACCTGACTAGCGAAGACGAGAAGAAAATCTCCTGACTGTTACGAAAAAATGCCTCCACAACTGGCCGAATTAAGGTTGTACGAGCCATCACAATTACATTTTATCCAGTAAAGAGGGGAGGATGTCAGATAACTTCAGGAGTTTTAGGAGGATTGATACGAACATTGAAAGCTTTCATGTTTTGAAAGTCTTCCATGGAAGAAAAAGAGGTAGTTCTGGTCTCTCGCCCTGTTAGAACCAACTGCGGTTGAATTTTAACAATTGTATACTTTAGTATGAAATGATGCTTATGAACTTGTCCCAATTTATAGCTTCCCAAATGTAATACAATATATAAATGATGAAAAATTTCAAGATTAGAGCACACTACTTTGATTTGTTACTATTATAAACAATCGACTAGTCCTTAAGCGTTGAAGGAGGGTTGATAATCTTGGCAGAAGCATAAAACCAAAACCAAATTCTCTTGGCATAGAAGTAATCAAAGAACAAGTGTTGTGATATTTCTTCTTTCGATCTGCAAAGGCTCCAACGAGTGATAATCTAGCAGCCTTGCACCCGTAATTGGTCATCCGTAGGGATGTTTTTCAACATAAGTCTCCAAGAAATCGTGGATTTAGATGGAGGGATATCTGCACACCAAATAATTTTTGCCCAAGACTAAGGCAATGTGGGAGCCTTGAATTAGTAAGCATGCTCTAAGTCTAGAATAATTGACTGAGCAAAAGGCCAGATTGCTATATCTTCAGAGTTTATATTGCTTAACATTGTTTGATTGAGTTTGTGCTAGATGACAGGGTAGTGGATGTGCCAATCACTAGATAAATAATAAATTCCAATTCCCATCACAGATAAAATTTTCCATCTTCGAGGAACTGAAGATTCCATGTCTGTTCAGAAAATTCAGGTGAGTTTCTAACAACAAGGGAGAACCACACCACAAATCCGGTCAAAAATTAATGCAATTACCATTCCCCCAAAATCTAAGTGATGTGAAAGGATAAGGTACTTCAATTAGATTTTATGCTAGACCAGAGAGAGGAGAAAATGTGATATTTAATTATGCCATGAGGTTTAAAAATCCTAGCTTTAAGAATAATGGACCAAGGTTTAGTGCTGTTTAAAATATCCCAAGCGAGTTTTAGGCTAGAAGCGACATTAAGGTTCATTAGAGACCTCAATCCTAGCCCACCATGAGATTGAGGAGTACATATCATTTTCAAGCCACTATTACAAGCTTATTTCGATTAACAATACTTATTAAACAAAATTCCTAAAAGCCTTCTCAATTTCTTTATTAGAGGGGTGAGCCAAGTGTAACAGGTAATGGTGTCTGTGAGCATACTTTGAATGGATGATTTACCTAGAAAGACCCTTCCCGCCCTAGATAAGGATGACACCTTCCAAAAGCTCAACTTTGAGATGATCCTATCTGCAATGAATTTCATATATATAGATTTGACTCTACCTTTAAAGAGTTGATTCTATCTGCAAAAGCACAAAGAGGTTCCTAGAAGCTATGGAGCAATTATTTACTAAAAATGATAAGGTTGCGGAATTTTTTTTCTCAAAATAAGAAGACAAAGGAACAACCTAAGGAGTCCACTTGCTTCTTTTGCAAGAAGGTTGGACATATGATGAAAGAATGTTCCAAGTATGTCATATGATATATGAGGAGGAAGATATATATATATATATATATATATATATGTATATATATATATATATGTATGTATGCGGTTGAAAAAAATTAATAAAATATTCCAACGGTTTTAATAAAAGTAGAAGTTAGTGTTGGCCATCCCTAAATGACAATTATCCACCTAAAAAATTAAAACCAGTTGTTAGATAGATGGAACTACTGTATATGCCAAAGTTTGGAATTTAATTTATGCAAGTATAATATTCTCATAAAAAAATTCAATTGCTACAAATATGAAATTAAATCGTTTAGTAGTGATTAAAAAGGAATTTGAAGTCATAAGTCTTCAATCATTATAATTCACTTGCAATATTACTTTAATCAATGTTCAATATCAATCTATCTAAGTGCATGTTTGGTTTGGCTTTTGAAAATGCCAAAAGCAATTCTAGAAGAGTAGAATTGATTCTGGGTTATTTTAAGATGTTTGGTTAGGCAAAAGTAAAATTGATTCTGTCTTCAGAATTGATTCTACCAAAAGCTAGAATTTGTAGCTTCTGCCTCCAGAATTGATTCTGGGTGATTTTTACATTGTAATTTATTGTTCAACTCACTTTTACATAAATGTATTCAAACATAAATCAATTCTGCTAAACTCAATTTTGATAAAATCAATTCTACTAAACTCAATTCTGCTAGAATCAATTATGTCCACCGCCAATCCAAACACACCCTAAGTAGATCAATTTAACTTCACCCTAAAGCAAAAGTAAGGTACCATCTTTGATCCACTCGAAATTATACATACACATACGTATATTAGGCGGGTATGTATATATACTCCAGTTTACGAAAATTATTGCTGGTATAATAACGTGTCTGTGATAAGGTGACAGCTATAGCAAAGTTCTGCAATGGCAATAAATTTCATTTACCATGCTCAACTACCCTCTCACCAATCAGGTCTTAGTATTTTCCCTATAAAAAGACACTCCCCCAACCACACTTCGCCACACAACTACTCAGGGTAAGAGAGAGTGAGTGAGTGAGTGCAGTTATCTTATAAGATATACATTCCTAGGAAGTTGGAGAGAGATATGGCTAAGTGGTGTATGTTTTTGTTGGTTCTTGCTCTTGTTGTTGTTGCTACAACAAGTGCCAGAGATGTACCAAGTGATGCTGGTCTCAAGGACCAGAAGAACTTTATGACATACGGTGGTGGTTTTTATGGAGTAGGAAACAACGGAATACCTTTCGGTGGAATCGGAGGTGGTATAGGTGGTGATTTAGGTGGTGGTGGTGGTGGACTTGGTGGTGGTGGTGCTGGATTAGGTGGTTTAGGAGGACTTGGTGGTGGAGGTGGCGGTGGTGGGCTTGGAACTGGTATTGGTGGTGGTGGGCTTGGAACTGGCGTTGGCGGTGGAAATGGTGTTCTTCCTTTCCCTTAAGATCATCAACGTTCAACTAAACTTGCATGGTTTTTGTCTTTGTTTCTTTGAAAATGTTACTCTTTATTTTCAGTGGATGTGTTGTTTATCGTTAAAGTATTCTAGCTAGCTAGCATTTCTTGTTTATTATTTATTAGTATTATTGAAAATTAGTGGTAACTTTTGTAAGTTGTAATGTGTCCTTTTTGCAAGTAATGCAAGCAATTTATGAGTTTAATTAATTTTGTACTTTTTATGTTTTTTCCTCTTTTTCTTTCATCATATGATATGGCATGGGGTTCAACCTTCAATTCAAGATGTTATAACTAATGGATAAAATATATCAATGAATTTTAATAAATGAAAAGGTAAAAACTAATAACTTCAAGTGCTGCATTGACATAGTATTATTTATTAGAAATTGTTTTTCAAACTTTTATAGCTCATCTTTACAAAATGCTCCACATATTCAGTTCAATTAATACTCTGACACTGTATTGAATTTGTATATTAAGTCCAATTGTTTTTAGATAATTGATTTGTAAGACATAAGATGTTACAATTTGGAAAAAGAAAATACTTAAATTAAAATAACTTCAAAATTTTAAAATAAGTGACCTTTTTTTAGAAATAAATATGAAAACAAACCTAAATTTATATTTTTAGGAACAATCATGAAGAAGAGAAAAAATTTAAATTTATTTTAAATTTTATTTTATTTTTAATTGAAATCATGAGTGTTTGTGATTATGGATGAGAGATACATTATTATTTTTATTTTTAAAAAAATAAAAAAATTTATAATTGATTGTGTGTACTGTGTAAGATGATGTGTTATGTTTGTGCCTATCTAAGTATTTTTCCATTTTTTTATTCAATGTTGTACAAATTTGTCGTTATGAAAGAAAATTAATTAGTATTTTTTTATATACTAGATAAATTACAAATATATGAAATTAATTTATACGTAAATTCTCACATGGAAATTAAAACTCAGTTATTACTATAAAAAGAAAACTTAATTAGTGCACGTATAGGAGGGTTGAGATATATTTATTGGTGTTGCTTTCGACCTGCCCAAGTGAGTAAAAAAGATGGTGCTATTCCGGGCTAAATACTCCAAACAAATGTTGGCTCCTTTGGAAACATGTTGTGATACATAGGGCTAAACAAAAGATACCATACAGTTCTTGAGTAAATAAACGAAATAAAACAGACAATAAAAATAAGTGCTAAAATCAAGAACTAAGTCATGCCAAATATTGAACCATGCAAACCATGTTAATCTAAAACATGATGATAATCATCTATACATCACTCCCAAAACTTTCAGGTCAGATAATGGATTTGAGTTCATGCGACACCAATTTTATGCATTTAAAGGTATTATGCATTACAAGTCTTATGTTAAAAATCCTCAACAAAACGGTCGGGTGGAAAGAAACCACCAGCACCTATTGAATATAGGAAGAACTATTCTATATCGGTCCAAACTACCAAGAACATATTGGTTCCATGCCCTTCAATTTGCAACCTTTATCATCAATAGAGTACCAACACATATTCTCCTTGATAGATCACCTTACCAAATCCTTCACAACAAAATACATGACTTAGACACCTTCAAAATCTTTGGATCCTTATCATTCATGAACATATTTTACCATACAAATTCACCAACCAAACACTGCATACTTCTTGGTCACATCCACTTCACCTGAAATTCCCACACACCAACCTAACACAAATCCACGTGATGATACATTTCACAATCCCACACCATCATCACCTGACCACTCTCCATGCACCAACACAAGTAACATACCTAACATCCTTGATGACCAACCTAACATCATTGATGACCAGTTTGCTCACAAAAACCCGCGTTCTACTTTAGCAAATGATCCACCCTCTACTCTAGAAACTGATGCTCATGAAACTCCACCTCCTAGAACCTCTTCAAGAATGAGACATCTTTCCTCTTACCTGCAAGATTATATATGTAATTCTCTTATTACTTCAAATCAAGCTTCAAAAGGTATTTCTTATCCATTATCAAATTACATTTCACGTGAATATTTGTCACCTTCATATTTCCATTATGCATTGTCTTTGGTTTCCAACATTGAATCTAAAACATACACTGAGACATCCAAACATGAGTGTTGGAAGCAAGCCATGCAACTTAAACTTTCAGCCCTTGAAAAGACTGGCACTTGAAAGATTGTTGATCTCCCACCAAGCGTTAAACCATTAGGCTGCAGATGGGTTTACATGATTAAATACATTGTTGATGATTCTATTGACATATTTAAGGCACAATTAGTAGCTATGAGATATAATCAGATTGAGGGTCTTGATTATTTTGATACCTACTCACCAGTTGCCAAAATCACTACTGTGAGAACTATCATTGCTTTAGCTTCATACAAACAATGGCATATTCATAAGCTCGATGTTAATAGTGTGTTTTTACATGGAGAAATTAAGGAGAATGTATATATGATAATCCCTCCTTGAGTTTCTGGAGTTTCCACAGGAAAGCCTAACCAAGTTTGTAAGCTTGTTAAATCCTTATATGGACTTAAGCAAGCTAGTAGAAGATGGTACAGAAGGCTCACAACATTCCTTGTTGAGCATAATTACAAACAAGCCTCTTTAGATCATTCATTATTTGCCTTGATACATGCAGGTCTATCTCTGGCCAGTGCTTCGTCCTTGGTCGATCCCTCATTTCATGGAAAACAAAGAAGCAATTGACTGTGTCACGTTCTTCATCCGAAGCTGAGTATAGAGCCTTTGCAGCCGCCACATGTGAACTTGAATGGATCTTATACCTCATGAAAGATTTACATGTCACATGTACTAAAACCCCTGTTATCTACTGTGACAATCAAAACGCGTTGCACATTGCTTCGAATCCCGTATTTCATGAACGTAAGAAACACTTTGAAATCGACTGCCACATAGTTCGAGAGAAGCCAAGCCAAGGAGACTTAAAGCTACTACCTGTTAAGTCCAAAGATAAGCTTGCATATCTGTTCACAAAATCTCTCAATCCTCAACCATTTCATGCTCTGTTAGTCAAGTTGAAGATGAAAAACATCTATCAACCTTTAACTTGTGGGGGGATATTGAACCATGCAAACCATGTCAATCTAGAACATGATGATAATCAATCCATACATCAGTAACTAACTTGAAAATCAGTTAGAATATAGTTAGTTGGTTGTTAGAATTAGTTACACACTAAAACCTCTAATATGGTGTGCTAGGGTCTAGCTTACTTATGGTGCAGGTCACCATGTTTCTATATAAGAACCTAGCTTGTAACTATTTCATTTCAATGAGAATTCACCAGTACCATGTTCATTTTGATATCTTAATACCAAAGAATAAAAAAACAAAGACCTCTCTCCAAAAAAGTCAGGAGATTAGCTCCGGACGGCCAACACCTAATAGAAACAAAAAAACAGCAATTTATTATATCACTAATTGAGACAGCTGACTTTCAAACTGTTACCAGTTTAAGCAGAAGATAAGGTTCTTCAATCACTCATATAAGGTGTAAGCGCGATTAAAAGTCTCACCAAAATGCCACTTTTAGGAAGAGAATTTTCTCTTACAGAAAAAATCCTCCACGGTCATTGTCGAACCCAATAAAAATATTAGAATCATTATGGGATTTTCAAATAAACCATACCATAAAGTGTTAAGTCATAGTCAAACTGACTATATGCCTATACTTAATCCTGAACGATCTAGTAACCTCAAGTTATGATGAGAGGTCTCTATGAAGAACCAAATCCCACCCAAACCACCTAAAAACTATATACCACAAACTAGGTGCCACACCCACAAGTAATAAAGAGATAAAAAGTTGACCCTAAGGATTGAAGATACAAAAAGTGCATGAGATTCCTTCTAGGTTTAGAAAGACATAACGTTTAAAAAGTTTCTCACTCGTGGGGATCATATCCTAGAGGAGTTGACGTGAGAAGACAGTCACATTATAGGGAATCCAACTATTCCAAATACTAGGCAAACAATGAGCAATTCTACTAGTGGAGGTTTTCACACTTAGTCTATAATCGACTACCAAAGATCCTTTTCGGGGGAAAAGTACCATGAGTAACCAAATGAAGGTCGTTTACCAACTCTTTTTCTCAGACAAAGAGCCTTTTTCTCCACCTAAGATCCTAAAGCAGTATCTTGTCCTCCAATTAACTAAGTCCCAAACTTTACGAGTATGTTGAATAGGAATATGAAAGTTTTTTAGGAAAATAGACTCTCAACAGAATTAGACCCAACCAAGGGTCATCCTAAAAGAAGCGAGTTGATCATTCCCCACTTTTCTGGTCTCACTTTCCATAAGTGAGTCAACTTGGACGACATGATCAAAGACAAGGAATGAAACCCCCTTCTGTCAAGTAGAATTTGATTTAAAATTAGTTAACCTTCACCCACTAAGAGAGAATATGACCACAGTCATATATCTTGCAGAAAGAATTTTTCATCAAAATCCCGAGGTACCTGAAATTAATTTTGACTGTCATTTTCCAAGAATGGCCAAACTGACCAAATAAAGATCAGGAACATCTATCCCTCTCTTAATTTAAGACTTACAAACATCACACCACCAAACCGAAGATATTTTTAACTCATATTTCATTCATCTCCCAAAGAAACCTCCTTTAAAGCCTCACAATCCTTTTCCAAAACTTAACCAACATTTCAAGAAAAACAAGTAGAAAATATGGATTAAATTAAGTGCTGAGTTGATGAGAACCATCCCCCAAACTAACAAAGATGACTCTACAAAATAAGTCATATAGAAATAAGCCTAATCAGAGGCTACCATGATGATTCAGAACTAGGATTATCACCCACCAAAAGGCCAAGATATTTGGAAAGGAAATAATTATTTTTATAATGTAGGAAGCTTTACATCAAATCCATAAAATTCATGTTATATTGTCTCCAACTCTTAGCAAAATTAATTTGACGCCATGGAGATAACTCAAAGACCCTGAGGGTGGTTTTGATTATCTAAATGTTCTCCATTGTAGCCTCTATCAAGATATGACAACCATCCATATAGTGTGGATAAGAAACTTCCAAACTAGAATTCCCCACCTTAAACTTAGTTAATCGATCCAAATCCACCGCTCCACCAAGCAGACCATTGCACCCTTCCACAACTAACAAAAAAAGAAACTGGGCTAGAAGATTTTCCTTACTTAAACCCCCTTTGAATATTAATCTATAGAATGGGACTACCATTAACAAAGAGGGAAATATTTTAAGAGAACACGTATGTATGCATCCATATATACCATTTGTATTGAAAACCAAACCTATTAATCATATAATCGATAAATCTTTGGCTTACCAATAATATGACTTGTTGGGGGGGGGGAGCCTTAAATTTAAAGCACTCTTTCTTTGCTTTTTTGGCCATATCTACAATTTTGTTAATTGCCACCACCCTGAAGGATAGAAAAACACTTAGAAAGGGGGGGGGGTTTGAATAAGTGTAGCTTTAAAAACTTGACCGATAAAAATAAATTGCACAGTTATTTTTATCCTGGTTCGTTGTTAACTAAACTACTCCAGTCCACCCCCGCAGAGATGATTTACCTCAACTGAGGATTTAATCCACTAATCACACGGATTACAATGGTTCTCCACTTAGTCAGCAACTAAGTCTTCCAGAGTCTTCTGATCACACACTGATCACTCCAGGAACAACTGCTTAGATACCCTCTAAGACTTTCTAGAGTATTCTGATCCACACGATCACTCTAGTTACAACCTGCTTAGATAACCTCTAAGACTTCCTAGAGTATTCTGATCCACACGATCACTCTAGTTCCTTACAACTTAATGTAATCAATTCTAAGAGTATTACAATTGCTTCTTAAAAGCTATAATCACAAACTGTGATATTTCTCTTAACGTTTAAGCTTAATCTCACTAATATATTACAACAGCAATGTAGTGAGCTTTGATGAAGATGAAGATTCTGAGCTTCGAATAGAACAGTGTTTTAGCAAGTTAATATTCACATAAATTGTGTAAGTTCGTTAACCTTGCTTCTCATCAGAACTTCATATTTATAGGCGTTGAAGAAGATGACCGTTGAGTGCATTTAATGCTTTGCGTGTTCCGTACAGCATCACATTTAATGTTATACGCTTTTGTCAACTACCTCGAGCCTTGTTCACGCTGTGTCTACTGACGTTGCCTTTAATAGCTTCTAACGTTCCTTTTGTCAGTCAGCGTAGCCTGCCACTTGTACTTCCTTCTGATCTGATGTTTGTGAATACAACGTTTGAATATCATCAGAGTCAAACAGCTTGGTGCAAAGCATCTTCTGATCTTCTGACTTTGAAGTGCTTCTGAGCGTGATACCATCAGAACTTCAGTGCTTCTGATCTCATGTTCTTCTGATGCTTCCATAGACCCATGTTTTGATTCTGCTTCGACCATCTTCTGATGTCTTGCCAGACCATGTTCTGATGTTGCATGCTGATCCCTTGAGAGACAAAGCTTCTGAGCGCTGAATTATGCATACTCTTTATATATTTCCTGAAAAGGAAATTGCATTGGATTAGAGTACCATATTATCTTAAGCAAAATTCATATTATTGTTATCATCAAAATTAAGATAATTGATCAGAACAAATCTTGTTCTAACAATCTCCCCCTTTTTGATGATGACAAAAACATATATAAATGATATGAATTTGCGATCAGAAAGAGCAGACGACAAAAGACAAATTACACAGCTATAGCATAAGCATGTGAATATGTCTCCCCCTGAGATTAACAATCTCCCCCTGAGATAAATAATCGAAGAACTTTAATAAAAGACTTCCCTAATTATTTCGGTAGAGACGATCACATAAGCTTCTGTCTTCAGAGAATTCATAGCTTCTGACTTCTGCTTCCATTGGACAGCTTCAGAACTTGAATTTCTTTAGATCCCTAGAACACTCATAGCTTCTGATTCCTGCTTCCATTTAGGACAGCTTCAGAACTTGAATTTCTTTGATCATCAGAACATTCACAGCTTCTGATTTCTGCTTCCCTCGGATAGCTTCAGAGCTTTGAATTTCTACCAACATCACTTCATGCTAGATTTGTATCAGAACATTGTTGAATGTACCAGAGCATCATCAGAGCATCTCTACATCCTGAAATGTTACAGAACAAAACTAAACGACAAAAGTCAGCATGAACGAGTCAGAACATAAAATGTATATTAGAACACATGATATGTATCAGAGCCATATAGGCTAAAATAATGTATCAGAGCAAATAGAATTTTGTCAGAACAAATAGACAAATATGGATCAAATTCTATTATCAGTGCTTCTGATTCTGAAGCTTGACAGCACTCAGCTTGCTTCAGTTTCCATAAGCTTATTCTTTTTACAGAATAACGCTTCTTATGGTTTTGCTTCTTGTGTTTGCTTTGAAGATTTTCTTCACTTCTTTATACCTGCAAAACACTTAAACCATATAGAACTTGCAGTTCTTGTTAGTAAATGTGTGGGAGCCTTACCCAGCAACTGATAGATTAATCAAATCATTTATCATTTATCTTCTCCCCCTTTTTGTCATAACATCAAAAAGAATATATCAAAAGATTCAGATGTATAAAACGACAAACAAAATCAATGAAATGCAAAACAAAGAAACTTTTCATTGATAATCAAAAGATATTACATGAGAAGATGTTTAACAAGCAGATGCAACAAGGAAAGAAAACTACTAAGACCAAAGACTAAGACCCTAGCTAAGACAAAATCTGCGCCAGCATGTCTTGAACCCTGTCATAATTTGCAGTTTTCCTTGCCATGAAGGAGAGATAATAAAGACAAATGAGGTGACTAGCACAGTTACCTATGGTCGGCGTCCCTTCAACTGCACGCGCGCTTATCCATGAACAGTAAAGACAGGTTTACCATCCCGAGATAAAACGTTACAGCTGTTTTGCTTTAAAAGAGGTTCTGAATCAACTTAGACAATGAAACGTTAGTAATAACCGGATCATAATTTCTAAAAGATTTCAATCAGAACTTCTGATTAAAAAATAATCCACTTTCATTTCAGAAGATACCCATACATAAGAACTTCTCATCTTCTCATTCTGGGCATAAATCCATACTGATGTTCTTCAGAATGAACTTAAACCTATCTTCAGCCAGGGGTTTTGTAAAGATATCAGCCCATTGATGGTCTGTATCTGTAGCGGGGAAAATTTGAGATCTAAACCATAAATTGACTCGACTCAATATTTCAGTGAAAGTCGCCACCGCGCTTTATTGTTTCCAAAGGAAAAGGGAAAAGAACGAAGAAAACCCAAAGTTTGTTTTTAAAACAGAAAGAGATCTTAGGTACGGGTGTTGATTATACAAGGGGAAGGTTTTAAGCACCCCTCATATCTGTGGTACTCCACAGGAACCTTTTTGAAAATCTGTGTTTATTAAAAGATATTGTGTGCGAAAAGAAACAGTTTGTGATTGAAACCTTTATTGAAAGGCGTATTGAATGATTATATTGAAATAGAATGCATGGTCAAATCAACTGAGAACTACCCTGCCCCAGGTTAAAAATGCGGGTTTTTTCATACAGAAAGAAACTCCCAACTTCAAGGCTCAAAGGGGTTGACGAGAGATTAACTTCCTTATTTTTCCAGTGTTTGGGAATTGAAACAATGCCTGTACATCATCAACAAAGTTTTATTTGAAAGCATACAGTTCAACAACTTGGGTATCTAGTTGTCATCATTCTCCCTACAATCTTTGCATAAAACACAAGTTTGATAGAGAAAATATATGGAAGGGAAGTTTTGAAAATAAGGTATAAACATAATGGGTGAATTCAAAATATGTAATGCTCATTTCATTAAAATCACCATTCAGAAACAAACAAAGTCTAAAAGCAAACAGTACAATAAAGGAAGTTCAAACAACAAAGTAACAAGGCCTAGTGACTAATCAATGACAAGGATAAGCTGTCTTGTTAGAAACACTGGCTTTAGGGAGATAATTTCCTTTCTCCGCCTTCAGCCACTCTGATCTGAAACAGGATTAGTGACAGCATTGGGACCAACATCCCTGAAAGAAAGCATATTTGCCTTAATCAACTCTTGCACTCTAGCCTTCAGTGGATAGCAACTTTCCAAATCATGGCCAGCAACATCTTGATGGAATGCACAACGGAGATCAGATCTAAAATCATCTAGAAGAGGATTTGGAGGGTTTAAAGCCCTTGTTGTAATCATCCCTTTCCGAACCAATGAAGGATACAACTCAGTGTAAGTCATGGGAATAGGATCAAATTGAGTCCTACTCCTTGCAGGACGATTTTGATTTTGGTTAGCAGCCTGGGGTTGAGGAACTTGAACTTGTGGAGCCCTAGTCACAGGAGCAACATCAGCCACATAACGTTGATCAAAATTCTGAGGCCTACGACGATGTCTTCTTCTGTCATCCAACACAGCATTAGTCTCATTCTCTTTCTTCTTATGAAAAGTCGAATTAGAACCATACCTCATCGCCCCACTAGATGAACTATCACCTCTAGTTAAACGACCCTCTCTCACTGCTTCTTCTAATCATTCCCACCATCTCAGTGAAATCAACGGGAGCACTTGCAATCATCTTTTCATAGTAAAATTGGCTAAGAGTCTTCAAGAAAATCTTAGTCATCTCCTTCTCTTCCATCGGAGGAATTACTTGGGCGGCTACTTCACGCCATCTCTGAGCATATTCCTTAAATGATTCTTTTTCTTTCTGCATCATAGCTCTCAGTTGATCTCGATCAGGAGCCATGTCCACATTGTACTTGTATTGCTTAACAAAGGCTTCAGCTAAATCATTGAAAGTGCGAATATGGGTGCTATCAAGGCCCATATACCATCTAGAAGCAGCTCCAGTCAAACTATCTTGGAAATAATGGATCAACAGACGTTGATCATCAGTGTGGGTGGACATCTTTCTTACATACATCACTAAATGTGCCTGAGGACAGGAATTTCCCTTATACTTCTCAAATTCCGGTAACTTGAATTTAGCAGGTACTTTCACATTGGGAACAAGACAAAGATCATGCACATTCTTCCCAAACAATTCCTTCCCACGAAGGGCTTTCATCTCTTTCTGCAATTCTTCAAACTGATCTTGAAAACCATCCATTCTATCGTAGATGCCAACACTCTCACTCGGTGCATCATTATGATAAATGGGCTCAGGAACAAAAGGATTAGTATGAACAAAAGGAGGTGTAGTGACCATGATAGGAGTCAGAGGACGAGTCATTTCAGGAGTAGACAAATAGCCTTCAGGCGTGCCCCAAGGATACCCATTGGGCATAAATTGTTGAGTAGCACCGACAGTTGGGATTGTAGGAATTGTCGCAGAAACAATCTCAGAAATCACAGTAGTCTGACCTTGCGGCTGACCTTGAGCTTGAGAATTGAAAGGAGGAGGGACCTGATTCTGATTCTGAGCAGCCAATAGTGTCTCGACTAGAGCGGTGAGATGCTCCACTCCAGACCTCAAAGTAACAACCTCTTCACGTAGCTCTCGGTTCTCTTGCTCGAGTCCTTCCATCTTCTTTTTGTAACTAGCTCGAGTGTTATACCGGTGAGACAGCTTGATTCTGTATGAGGAACACTGAATAAGGCTTCTGGAATCCTCTTGAAGACAAGACCAAAATGCAGAATGATGCATGAAATGAAAATGAAAATGGTTTGTATTTTTTTATTTTTGAGTTTCAAAGAACATAAGATATTAAATTGTAAACACTCCAGCATTGGATCAAAGTATCGATCAAGTTATCATCAAAATCAATCATCCATTTTGGTGGATTAGAGTTTTCACCCCATCAACACCTAAGATCCATTGAGTTTTATGAAACTTATGATGTTTACAAGGAAAGACCTCTAAGTTCCTTGAAAATCATAAGAAAAAGAGTTTTCATGGATGCATGAATGCATGGTTTATGCATCAACCACAATCAAGAGCACACAAAGGCACATAAAATCACACAAACAAGGTTCAAAGGTTCGACGTCACAAGCATGGAGTCAAGGTTAAGAACCACCCACAAAGGTATGTACTAGGGAATTTTGTACCTGCCGAACGGGTTCTACAAAGGTTCCCAGAGTTTTCAATCTTCTATCGGATACTACTGGCACGCACAATTGCTCATGGGCACCAATAATATTCCTAAAAAGACCTCGTCTGAGCGTAGCATCGCATGACAACAAGCTCAAATTGGTACTTGACCTTGTTTCTGCGCTACATCCTAAAAGGCTAAGATGGGTTAAAAAGGTTCTAGGCCATTCAGCTTCTACGGACACTCACTATCGAAAGTAATAGCGTTCCTACGATAGCTCGTAACAACATCTACTACCTTCCATGAGGCCTCCACTGATTGGGGTTCCACCATATGATGCTCATGTTAAGGATCGCTCCTGACATGCAACTATTGGTCACACCACCTCCTATCTCAAGTTACTCACAAAAGTCCGGGGTAGGACTTTGTCTCATCACAGAGGAACCATCGAGCATCAAAAGGAATAAAAGAAAATAATCAAAGCACACAATAATATATACAGATAAAAAACATACAGATAAACAAAAATAGGCTTAACACTCTTAAAACTGCGTCCCCAGTGAAGTCGCCATTTTTCTGTAGCGGGGAAAATCTGAGACCGAAGCCATAAGATTGACTCGACTCAATATTTCAATGAAAGTCGCCACCGCGCTTTATTGTTTTCAAAGGAAATGGGAAAAGAACGAAAAAACCCAAAGTTTGTTTTAAAGCAAAAAGAGATCTTAGGTACGGGTGTTGATTATACAAGGGGAAGGTTTTAAGCACCCCTCATATCTGTGGTATCCCACAGGAACCTTTTTGAAAATCTGTGTTTATTAAAGATATTGTGCGCAAAAGAAACGGTTTGTTTGATTTTTAAAATAAGCTCGGCAAGACATAGTCTTGTGCCTACATACCTCCTCGGTGCAATGGAGAAGTCAGAGCTAATGTAGTTCCGCTTTTAAAAACGTTTGAAAAAAAGGTATAAACACATTTACCATCGTCGGGGCGAATACTCAGCCATTGATCTTAAACATGAGAACGAACGAATTCTTTGCGTCACTAATGAGAGAAGGGCGCCAACTTGGATAAAATCGACAAGTATGCCACTAGCTCTCTCACGTGGAAAAGATTTCGTCATGTCAATCAATATTAAGATCGTGGGGTATCGCAACTAATGACAATGATAAATCGTGCTTACTTTTGAAAGAAAATGCCAACAAGGGCTAAATATAGTTTTAAAGAAGATTTTAAAAGGGATTTCAAACATAAGAAGTTTTTTAGAAAAAGAGAGGAGACTTTGAAAATTTAAGAAGTGGGAGGAGATGAAGAGGCTATCCTAGTGCGAGAAAATAAAAGTTTAGGGAAAATGATCTGACCAAAATAAGAAGTCGATACTTGACACATTGAGTCAAGGAAGAATTCCCATCCTTTGGATTACCCACACAAAACCAAAATTACCACTTAGGTACCAAAATGAACTTGCAAATCTTCGAAGAATCACATAAGTTTCTGACAGAAATCGGACAGAGTAACGGTTGCAAATGGACAAAATCCTTATCTTAGTGCTTTGGAATTAACCTTCAAAGACTTTTCGAGGAGATACCTACACACATCACAACAGCAATCCAACCAGACAAAATAACAAGCAAGATAACAGTCAAATAATAATCCACAGTCCATTGGTCCTTAAGTGTTTTTTAGGTTTCATCTTGTTTATTAATGTTTTAGCATAAAAGTAAAGTATGGTCCAAGTGGACAAAAGAAAAAATAGCGGAGAATAAATATGACGTCCAAATGGACAAAATAAAAATAGCAGAAAGTAAATATGATGATATGATAAATATAAGAGCAATAAATGTAAATGACAATATAATTAAATGCGGAAATTAAAATTAGTCATTAGTTGTTAAAGATAACCATCTTGAAACTTGTCAAGTATGTTATCAAAGTTAGTAAATAAGGATTAATAATGGAGGAAGGATGAATTCGGATTCAAATCAACCACATACGACTTCCTCTCATTTTTAATCTTTTATCGATTCGGGACAAAGAAATAAAAGGATAGATGAAGAAGAAGAGTAAAATTAAAATAGTAAACTAATATATCAAAAGAAAACACAAGGTATAAAATAATAAGACATACTTTTGTGATTTCTTTTCATAATTTTTGAAATAAAAACAAAATTAATATAAATTTCTAAAGTTAGAAACTAATTAAAATGCAAATAGTAATATAAAATAAAGCAGAATAAATTCCAGCCATCAGATTTAGTCAATTGACTAATTTTATGTAGGATCTAAGATCCAGAACTAAAGTGCATAATAAAATATGTAGTAAAGAAAATAGAGGATCATTTTTTAATCATCTCCTCAGGTCCGGACAAGTGGCTCCGATGGCCACTTATCGTTCACCCAGCAAACCGGCGCGCATCACGAAAAGGGGAAGACAAGAGATTCAAATCTTAAAACAACTTTTCTCTTCTTGCACAGCAAAACGTACCATCAATTTTTAAAGAAGAAGAAAAAGTCAAATAATGGTACATTAAAGCCATGGGTGTGTCAGGTTTTGAAAACAAAAGTAAGAAAAGATTCCTCTCTTATCTACTCCATTGATTTTCGGTACAGCATATGCTAGAGGAGAGAGTGAACTTTCAAATTACTAGTACATCGTCAACATTATTATTATTAAAAGACAGCATTCATTTCTTTCTCATAATAAGGAAACAAAAAAAAACTCTTTCTCATATCTCTTCATAAAACATCATCATCACAAAATAGCAATAAATTAAAGAAAAGAGCATGGCAGCCAAGAAGAAACTCACGGTGGTGAGGAAGAAGCTCGACGGCGGCTCACCGAAGCTCACAGCGGCCGGAGCTCCTCCGGCGCGGTGGCCGGAGGTAAAAAACTCAGAATCGTAAAAAATTTACATCGTTCTGTTCGGTTTCCTCTTCTGATTTCAAAAGTAAAACTAGTTTTACAGGATTGTTAACAAAAGCTTGTAGATCTAAAACAGAAATTTGAAAGTTCTAAACTAAAAATGTAGCACAATTAGTGCAAGAGTCACGAAAGTAAAGAGGAATTCGGGTTCAGAAATATGTTATCAACCTTTTGAAGTAACAAGATCAAAGAATGGTGGTGAAAAGAAACTCTGGCGCGGTGGTTTCCGGTCAAGCTCGGTTCAGGTGAGTTTTCTGATTTTTGTTCTGATTTTGTCAGTCTGAATAGTTCTGAGCCAAAGGTCCTTGTGTCAGTGTGAGTCAATGCTTTTATAGTGTAGAATTTAGGGTTTGCAATGAATAACGTGGGCTGAGAAAAATCTGAGTTTGTGTTGAGGTCAGGTTCAAACAAAATGTCAATTTCTTCTTGTGGCAGCCCAAATCCGAAAATGCTATCCATTCAGTCCAACAATTCACATTCTTTTTGTTTGCAATGTTTTTGCAGTTGATTGAAAAGAACCTTGGGCCTGGATTTAACTTTGAACTTGAATTACTTGTTGGTGTGAATGAAAATTTACCACAGTAACTTCACTTTGTACCATTATTTTCTTGAATGCTTGTGTATGATTTTGATTGCATCTTAAATTCTCTTCTTCTTTGCATATGATGAGCACCATTGACATGAAGATGGAGAGAAAAGCCTTGGAGGGACTATGGTGAACTCGAAGCCCAAACATGAAGTTTGAAAGAAAATGGTGGACTTATGAAGTGACTTCAATCTTGATCACACAAAACTTTGAATTCTTGTAAAATAAAATGTAGAAATTTGAATTCTTGCAACCATAATGATGAAATCTTGGATTGTCATGAATTAGATCTTTGTATGAAATAAAGACTTTTGCTTTGAATTTTGTAATCTTTGATGTATCGTTGGCTTGAAACTTTAGGAATTTAATTCCTCTTGAATGAATGTACCTTTCATGTAAAACAAATCTTGGATCATGAGTGCTAATTTTGCATTTTGAATTCCTTGAATGGTAAATGCCTTTGAATTTTCAACTTGGAATTATGTGTTAAACAATGATGAATATTTTTAAGTTCCAAGTAATTCCATATGAATTTGAACTCCAAACAATCATGCTTGCACTCTTAGTCTTGAATCAAATTCTAGAACAAAATAAATGTCCAAAAACTCAATATCATTTGATTGATCATGAACACTCTTGAACCAACTTTTAGCCACTTGACAAGCACCACCACAATGAGAAAATCTTGATTCAAACCTCTGAACCTTGATTAGAAACATTATCTGAACTTTTTGGTCTTCAAACCCTATTTGATAAAGAAACAAAAAAATAAAAAAACATATTTTTTTGAGTTTTGATTAATGGTTAGTAAAATATAAAGACTATAAATAAATAAAAAAAAAATGAGAAAAGAGGTGTCTGATGATTCCCCTGAAGGTGAGCTAGAAAAGAAATAGGCACCAGAGAACCTCGTAAATGATTTTGATGTGATTTAAACAAAGTCTGAGACGCGGGATCTTAGGGTCAAAAATTGGGGTATGACAGTATCCACAAAGTTTAAAGATAGAACACCCTTCTGAACATAGTCCCTTATGAAATGATGTTTAATCTCAATATGTTTAGCTTTTGAATGAAGAATAGGATTCTTAGATAAACATATAGCAGAAGTATTATCACAGAATATAGGAATGTTACTCTCATATATCTGATAATCTTCTAGCTGACTCTTCATCCAGAGCATCTGTGTACTGCAACCAGCAGCAGCGACATATTCTGCTTCTGTTGTTGATAGAGCAATAGTTGCTTGCTTCTTGCTATACCAGGAGATCAAATGACTTCCAAGAAATTGGCAACTTCCTGAAGTACTCTTTCT
The DNA here is from genome assembly GCF_029867415.1 of Vicia villosa. Taxonomy (NCBI): domain Eukaryota; kingdom Viridiplantae; phylum Streptophyta; class Magnoliopsida; order Fabales; family Fabaceae; genus Vicia; species Vicia villosa. The sequence continues at coordinate 1,066,793 of NW_026704961.1, read as the reverse complement.
TTCAATTCTGTCTCCAGCATAGTCAGCATCGCAGAATCCTACTAAGTTGTATTCTTTAGATTTTCTGTAAACTAAACCAACATTAGTAGTACCTTTCAGATACCTTAGAATTCTCTTAACAGCAGTTAAATGAGATTCTCTAGGATCTGATTGGAATCTAGCACACAAACAAACACTGAACAGAATGTCAGGTCTAGAAGCAGTCAAATATAGAAGAGATCCAATCATACCTCTGTATAACTTCTGATCTACCTTCTTACTTACCTCATCCTTACCTAGGATGCATGTTGGATGCATAGGAGTTTTGGCTTCTTTGCAGTCTAGAAGATTAAACTTCTTCAGAAGTTCCTTCACATACTTGGTTTGGTGAACATACGTTCCTTCTGATGTTTGATTTATTTGTATTCCAAGGAAATACTTGAGTTCTCCCATCATGCTCATTTCAAACTCAGCCTGCATAGACTCAGCAAACTCCTTTCCAAGTGTAGCATTAGATGTTCCAAAAATAATATCATCTACATATATTTGACAAATTAAAATATCCCTTTTAAAGGTTTTACAAAAGAGAGTAGTGTCCACTTTTCCTCTAGTGAAACCATTATCCAGAAGGAAAGAACTTAAGCGTTCATACCAAGCTCTGGGAGCTTGTTTCAATCCATACAACGATTTCTTTAGTTTAAAAACATGATTAGGAGACATGGAGTCTTCAAAACCAGGAGGTTGATGCACATAAACTTCTTCATCTATATAACCATTTAAGAAGGCACTCTTAACATCCATCTGATAGAGAGTGATGTTATGTTGAGTGGCAAATGAAATTAATAGACGAATAGATTCTAACCTAGCCACTGGTGCAAAGGTTTCTGTATAGTCAATCCCTTCTTGGTGACTATAACCCTGAGCCACCAGTCTGGCTTTGTTCCTTACCACTTCACCTTTCTCACTGAGCTTGTTTCTGAAGACCCATTTTGTACCGATTATATTGAATCCATCTGGTCTAGGAACAAGATCCCAAACATCATTCCTTGTAAACTGATTCAGTTCTTCTTGCATAGCAATTATCCAGTCTGGATCTTCTAGAGCATGATCAACAGAAGTTGGCTCGATCAAATATACAAGACCTAATTGACAGTCTGCATTGTTCTTAAGGAATGCTCTTGTTCTGATTGGATCATCCTTCTTTCCAAGAATGACATCTTCTGAATGACCAGAGATGAGTCTGGATGATCTTCTGACAGATGGTTCTTCAGAAATGCTTAGATTCTCCAGAGAAGCTGATACTTGATCTTCAGATTCTTTGCTTCTGAGAAGCTCTGCTTCTGATGCCTTGCTTCTTGGCTCAACAACTTCTGATACATCAATATCACAATCTGCAAAATTATCAAACTGCTTTGGTTTTTCAGAACCAAGCTTATCATCAAACCTGATATTGATTGATTCTTCTACAATCAATGTTTCAGTATTGTATACTCTGTAGCCTTTTGAGCGTTCAGAATATCCAAGAAGGAAACATTTTTGTGCTTTGGAATCAAACTTACCAAGATGATCTTTAGTGTTCAGAATAAAGCATACACATCCAAAAGGATGGAAATATGAAATGTTGGGCTTTATATTCTTCCACAATTCATAAGGAGTCTTATTTAGAATAGGTCTGATAGAGATTCTATTCTGAATATAGCATGCAGTGTTTATTGCTTCTGCCCAGAAATGCTTAGCCATATTGGTTTCATTGATCATGGTTCTGGCCATTTCTTGCAGAGTCCTATTCTTTCGTTCTATAACTCCATTTTGCTGTGGAGTTCTAGGACAAGAGAAATCATGGGCAATACCATTTTCTTTGAAGAACTCTTCAAAGAATCTGTTCTCAAATTCACCACCATGATCACTTCTGACCTTTATGATTTTACACTCTTTTTCAGATTGAATCTGAATGCAGAAATCAAAGAACACTGAATGAGACTCATCCTTGTGTTTCAAGAATTTTACCCACGTCCAGCGGCTATAATCATCTACGATGACTAATCCATATTTCTTCCCTCTGACAGATGCTGTTTTGACTGGGCCAAACAGATCAATGTGCAAGAGTTCTAATGGCCTTGAGGTAGAAACAACATTCTTGGACTTGAATGCAGGTTTGGAGAACTTGCCCTTCTGACATGCTTCACAAAGAGCATTTGATTTGAATTTCAGATTAGGGAGTCCTCTGACAAGATCCAGTTTGTTAATCTGAGAAATCTTTCTCAAACTAGCATGACCTAATCTTCTGTGCCAGACCCACTGCTCTTCAGAAACAGACATAAGACAAGTCACCTTCTGACTCATAAGATCTTGCAGATCTGTCTTATAAATGTTGTTCTTCCTCTTGCCTGTAAATAGGATTGAGCCATCCTTCTGATTTACAGCCTTGCAAGACTTTTGATTAAAGATTATATCATAACCATTGTCACTCAATTGACTGATAGATAAGAGGTTATGTGTTAATCCTTCTACAAGAAGTACATTAGAAATGGAAGGAGAGTTACCAGACTTTATAGTTCCAGAGCCAATTATCTTGCCCTTCTGATCTCCTCCAAACTTGACTTCTCCTCCAGACTTAAGCACCAGGTCTTGGAACATAGACCTTCTTCCTGTCATGTGTCGTGAGCATCCAGAGTCCAGGTACCACGACATGTTGTGCTTTGTCCTTTTTGCAGCCAAGGATATCTGCAATAGGAATAATCTTATCCTTAGGTACCCACATTTTCTTGGGTCCTTTCTTGTTAGATTTTCTCAAGTTCTGATTGAACTTGGGTTTAACATTGTAAGCAATAGGAGGAACAGCATGATAATTCTTAATGTGAGTTTCATGATATTTCCTAGGTTGTGTCACATGCTTCTTAGTGTGTGTAATGTGAAAACTTTGAGCATGTGAAGTGTGCCTAATATCATGTGAGTGGCCATACTTGAACTGATCATACAATGGCTTGTATGTGATTTTCATCTTATCAACAGGTTCAAGTTTGTATGGGGTTTCACCCTCAAAACCAATGCCGACTCTTTTGTTTCCAGACACAGCATATATCATAGAAGCTAGCTGACTTCTGCCAATACTTCTAGATAAGAACTTCCTGAAACTTAAATCATATTCTTTCAGAATATGGTTTAGACTAGGAGTGGATTTTTCTGAATCAGAAGGAGATCCAACATTATTGGATAATTTTAAAAGTTTTTCTTTTAATTCAGAATTCTCCAACTCAAGCTTCTTTGTTTCAAATTCAAATAGCTTTTTCAGCTTTTTGTATTTGAGACTAATCTGAGACTTGAATTCCAGAAGTTCTGTTAGACTGGAAACTAACTCATCTCTAGTAAGTTCAGAAAATACCTCTTCAGAATCTGATTCTGATGTAGATTCTGATCCGTCATCTTCTGTCGCCATCAGCGCACAGTTAGCCTGCTCATCTTCAGAGTCTGAATCATCTTCTGACTCATCCCAGGTTGCCATAAGACCTTTCTTCTTATGAAACTTCTTCTTGGGATTTTCTTTCAGAAGTTTTGGACATTCATTCTTGAAGTGTCCAGGCTCATTGCATTCATAGCACATGACCTTCTTCTTGTCAAATCTTCTGTCATCAGAAGATTCTCCACGTTCAAATTTCTTTGAACTTCTGATGCCTCTGAACTTCCTTTGCTTGTTCTTCCAGAGTTGATTTAGCCTTCTGGAGATCAAGGACAGTTCATCTTCTTCTTCGGATTCTGATTCTTCAGGATCTTCTTCTCTAGCCTGAAAAGCGTTAGTGCATTTCTTGATATTGGATTTTAATGCAATAGACTTACCTTTCTTTTGAGGCTCGTTTGCATCCAGTTCAATTTCATGACTCCTCAGGGCACTGATCAGCTCTTCCAAAGAGACTTCATTTAGATTCTTCGCAATCTTAAATGCAGTCACCATAGGACCCCATCTTCTGGGTAAGCTTCTGATGATCTTCTTTACGTGATCAGCCTTGGTGTATCCCTTGTCAAGAACTCTCAATCCAGCAGTAAGAGTTTGAAATCTTGAAAACATCTTTTCAATGTCTTCATCATCCTCCATCTTGAAGGCTTCATATTTATGGATTAGAGCAAGAGCTTTAGTCTTCTTGACTTGAGCATTTCCTTCATGAGTCATTTTCAAGGACTCATATATGTCATAGGTCGTTTCCCTGTTAGATATCTTCTCATACTCAGCATGAGAGATAGCATTCAGCAAAACAGTTCTGCATTTATGATGATTCCTGAAAAGCTTCTTCTGATCATCGCTCATTTCTTGCCTTGTCAGCTTTACGCCACTGGCATTTACCGGATGTTTGTAACCATCCATCAGAAGATCCCATAGATCACCATCTAGACCAAGAAAGTAACTTTCCAGTTTATCTTTCCAGTATTCAAAGTTTTCACCATCAAATATCGGCGGTCTAGTATAACCATTGTTACCGTTGTGTTGCTCAGCAGAGCCAGATGTAGATGTAGACTTTGCAGTTTCATCAGCCATCTTTTACTGAAGCGTTTTTCTCTTCCTGAATCTTTTCTAAACACGGTTAAGTGCTTGCACCTTAGAACCGGCGCTCTGATGCCAATTGAAGGATAGAAAAACACTTAGAAAGGGGGGGTTTGAATAAGTGTAGCTTTAAAAACTTGACCGATAAAAATAAATTGCACAGTTATTTTTATCCTGGTTCGTTGTTAACTAAACTACTCCAGTCCACCCCCGCAGAGATGATTTACCTCAACTGAGGATTTAATCCACTAATCGCACGGATTACAATGGTTCTCCACTTAGTCAGCAACTAAGTCTTCCAGAGTCTTCTGATCACACACTGATCACTCCAGGAACAACTGCTTAGATACCCTCTAAGACTTTCTAGAGTATTCTGATCCACACGATCACTCTAGTTACAACCTGCTTAGATAACCTCTAAGACTTCCTAGAGTATTCTGATCCACACGATCACTCTAGTTCCTTACAACTTAATGTAATCAATTCTAAGAGTATTACAATTGCTTCTTAAAAGCTATAATCACAAACTGTGATATTTCTCTTAACGTTTAAGCTTAATCTCACTAATATATTACAACAGCAATGTAGTGAGCTTTGATGAAGATGAAGATTCTGAGCTTCGAATAGAACAGTGTTTCAGCAAGTTAATATTCACAGAAATTGTGTAAGTTCGTTAACCTTGCTTCTCATCAGAACTTCATATTTATAGGCGTTGGAGAAGATGCCCGTTGAGTGCATTTAATGCTTTGCGTGTTCCGTACAGCATCGCATTTAATGTTATACGCTTTTGTCAACTACCTCGAGCCTTGTTCACGCTGTGTCTACTGACGTTGCCTTTAATAGCTTCTAACGTTCCTTTTGTCAGTCAGCGTAGCCTGCCACTTGTACTTCCTTCTGATCTGATGTTTGTGAATACAACGTTTGAATATCATCAGAGTCAAACAACTTGGTGCAAAGCATCTTCTGATCTTCTGACCTTGAAGTGCTTCTGAGCGTGATACCATCAGAACTTCAGTGCTTCTGATCTCATGTTCTTCTGATGCTTCCATAGACCCATGTTCTGATTCTGCTTCGACCATCTTCTGATGTCTTGCCAGACCATGTTCTGATGTTGCATGCTGATCCCTTGAGAGACAAAGCTTCTGAGCGCTGAATTATGCATACTCTTTATATATTTCCTGAAAAGGAAATTGCATTGGATTAGAGTACCATATTATCTTAAGCAAAATTCATATTATTGTTATCATCAAAACTAAGATAATTGATCAGAACAAATCTTGTTCTAACACACCCTTTCAACCAAAATTCTTCCTTTTCAAAAGGTAGATTGATTAGGAAAGATTATTTTATCCATAACACTTGTTATTCTAGCTAGTCGGTCCTTTGCCACAAGCCTATATAAGGAGCCAACTAGTCTGAATGAACGAAAATACCCTAGTTGGGTGGGAGAATCAACTTTAGGAATTAGCCAAATGAACTTTAACAATTGATTAAGAAAATATCATTGGAAGATTTTCTCAGTGGTAGGATGATTACACAAAACTCAATTATTAGGTACGAACTCCTTCCAATTGTATCTAATACAACTTTCTAGTTTTATCAATTTGATGAATAAATCCTTATTCTAATCCCTCGTGTGGATTATTCTCAACTCTTGCTTCTAAACACATATAATCTTATTATAATTAACTTAGTTAAGTTAAACTCAAAGTTTTAACAATTGGATATTAAGTATATCCCATAACATCTTCCTATATAGAACATGCACCTCGTAGTGGGCGAAACCTACATTATTTGATATTAGTCTTGATGAGTGCTAAATATTGAAAAGATTAAACTTAATATTTATTTTGAGGTAATTTCTAATTAATTTGATCTCACCTGACTATTTATCATATAAATCATCTCTCACATGCATCAACATACATTTACATGCATTAAAATATATTTATATTCATCAACATACATATAAAATGATATGGATATGGCCCCCATAGAACAATTGTTCCCTCAAGTCAATTAGAGAACCTAAGCTAGACCTAAGGACGGTTTATGCTTCTCCAAGCTAGACCTCCATTGTTGTCCTCCTTTGATCTTTTCTTATTTTCTTTCTTATATTACATAAAAAATACTCTTTTTACATACAAGGGAATAAAATGAGAAAATAAATTACATATAGAGAATAGAGAAAGGTGTGACACGCATGTCGTATTTAAAAATCTCAAAACAAAGAAAAATAAAAACTAAGGTCATAACCGCTCACCCCAAGATAACAACAATAAACACATTCTTCTTCTTCTTCTTCTTATTATTATTATTATTATTATTATTATTATTATTATTATTATTATTATTATTATTATTATTATTATTGTTGTTGTTGTTATTATTATTATTATTATTATTATTATTATTATTATTATTATTATGTTACAATAACAACTACCAAGCCTTATCCCACTAAGTGGAGTCGGCTATATGAATCAACTTGCACCATAATATTCTATCTAGGACCATGCTTCTATCCAAATTTTTAATCTCAAGATCTTTCTTAATAACTTCTTTTATGGTCCTTCTAGGTCTTTATGTCCCCTAATTGTTTTACTTCTCTCCATCTGATCTACTCTCCTTACCACATAATCTACAAGTCTTCTCTTTACATGCTCAAATCATCCAAGTCTATTTTCCACCATCTTCTTTACTATAGGTGCTTTCATAACACTCTCTCTAATATTTTAATTTCTAATATATCATTTCTAGTTTTACCACAAATCCAATTCAACATCCTCGTCTATGCTATACTTTCTTTACTCTTGTATTGATTCTTAATTACCCAATATTTTGTCCCGTAGAATATCACAAGTCTTACTGCAGTCTAATGAAAATTTTCCCTTCAGCTTGAGTGGTACCTTTGCGTCACATAGAAACCTTGAAACAATCCTCTATTTCAGCCATTTAACTTGAATTCGATGATTTACATCACCTTCTATTTCTTCATCATTTTGTATTACGGGCCCAAGACATTTAAATCATGCGACTTAGGGGATGATGTGATTTCTAACTTTCACCTCTAAGTTAGAAATACTTCTTATTTTGTTGAACTTACATTCCATATACTCCGTCTTACTCCTGCTTAAGTGAAAAACCATGGGTTCCTAAATCTCGTCTCTAAGTTTGCAACATCTCATTTAAATCCTCCTTCAACTCTCCAAGTAGGACTATATCTTCTGCCAAAAGCATGCATCTCGTTGCTAGCTCTTGGATGAGTTTCACGAGTACATCCAAAATTAAGGTAAAAAGATAGGGTATAAGGGCTGAACCTTGATGTAAACCTATTGTAATAGGAAAAGCGTCTATTTCTCTGCCTTGTGTTTGTTGGCTAGTCTATGCCCCTTCAAACATATCTTTGATAACTCAAATATATGCAGATCTAACCCCTTTCTTCCTTAGGGATTTCTACAAAATCTCTCTAGGTACTCTATCATACACCTTCTCCAATACAATAAAAATTAAGTTCATGTCTTTTTGGTCCATCTGATACTGCTCTATTACACGTCGTAGTAGATAGATCGCTTTTATGGTCGACATTCCATGCATAAAAAAAATTGATTTCCAATTACTTGGTTCTTTTTTATTAGTCTTTGTTCAATCACTTTTTCTCATAACTTCATGGTATGACTCATAAGTTTAATCCCCATATAATTTACACAAGTTTAATCCCCATATAATTTACACAATTTTGTATATCCCATTGTTCTTATAGATTGAAACTAGAGTGCTTCTTCTCTATTCATCTAGCATTTGATTTGACTTCATAATTTCATTAACGAGTTTAGTAAGACACTCAATAGCTTTATCTCCAAGAATTTTCCACACTTCAATAGGTATGTTGTTTGGTCCAACCACCTTATTCTTGCTCATCCTTTTCAATGCTTCCTTTACCTCTTGTTTTTGAATTCAACAGTAGTAATTATTCTTTCGATCCTCTTCTCTAATGTCAAGCCTACTAGATTCCAGTAAGATATCATATCCTTCATTAAATAAAATGTAGAAATATATCTTCCACCAATCCTTTATATATTTTTCCTAAGCCAAGACTTTGCCTTCTTTATCTCTAACACACTTCATTGATTCAAATCTCTTGTATTTCTTTCTCTTTCTTTAGCAAGCCTATATATAGATTTTTATCCCTCCTTGGTTCTTAAAAATTGGTATAATCCGTTAAAATCTTAGATTATTGCTTCAATCACTGTTTTCTTGGTCTCATTCTTAGATTTCTTATACTTTTTCTAAATTTTGGCATTTTTACACCTAAACCATTCTTTAAAAAAAATCATTTTTACTATAACTTTACTCTAAACATTTTTATTCCACCACCATGATTCTTTACCCTCTCAACGTCTCTTAAGTCATTTCTATAATCTCTTAGGAAATCTTATTCCACATATAATTTTCACTTCTTTGAGGTTTTCCAAACCCTCCCTCCAAGATCTTGTGTTGGAAACTTTCTTGTTTTTCACTCTTAAAATGCCACATAAAAAAACACTCTATGTTGGGTAGTTAAGCTCTCTCTTAGACTAACTTTATAGTCCAATAAAATATACACACACACACACACACACATATATATATATATATATATATATATATATATATATATTAGAACATGTCACCCCATTTTTATATGTGATACGATGCTCATCTCTTTTCCTAAATTAGGTATTTGATACAGTAATATCCAAAGTTAACGAAAACTCCAAGATGGATTTACCCTACGCATTCCTCTCCCCTAGACTATACCCTAATGCACGCCCTAAAAACTCGTTGTTGTGCTCCCTACATATCCATTTAGATCCCCTCCTAGAAAAAGCTTCTCTCCTTGGGTTATATCCTGGTGTAATTCTTCTAAATCCTCCCAAATTTTTACTTTAAGGTGTTTTGCTAACCCAACCTGAGGTGCGTAAGCACTAATAACATTAAAGGTGTTCTGCTCCACTACAGATTTTAAGCCTATGATTTGATCTCCTACTTTTTTCACATCCATAATATCTTTCTTCCACTCTTTGTCGACTATGATGTCCACCCCATTTTTCGATCTAACTTTTCTGGTGTACCAAATCTTAAATCTTGAGTTGTCTAATTATTTTTCTTTTTCACCATGTCGCGGCGCGAAAAATGCCTGAGTCTCCACTGAACTTTAATTATTCCAGCAGGAAAGGAAAAATATTGATAAAACCCACAAACAATGACAAATGGTCATCGCAACCAAATTAGGATTCAGAAGTCGGTTATGCAATGGAAAGGTATTAGCACCCCTCACATTCACTGTACTCAATGAGACCTATTTAGTTAGTCCTGTAATCGGATGTTAGCGTGATATCTACTTGCGATTTTCTACTTATTATGCGAGAAAAGAAGAAAGAAAAATAATTTTGGAATTTTTATTATCGTGCTCACCAAGATTTTAAAATTTTGTACCTATGTATCCTCGTGTGCAATGAGGAAATCAGAGTTTTGTAATTCGTGATACCAAATGTTTGTTGGTTGGTTGATTTTATCGAGAAATACTCTATCTCATTTTAACGGAAAACATTAATTCTACCCCAAAACATGAAGAAGTGAACATTTGCCCTTTAATTTTTAGTCATTTACATTTCAACACATTTTCTTTCCTATTATTTAACTTAAATTATCATTTATTATATTCATTTACTTTTTCTTACAAATTAAATATTCAAATATTTTTATAAAAAATCAACCTTCAAACCCAAATCAAATGCAAAAATATTTTCAAAATATTTTTATAACAAAAATCAACCTTCAATCCCAAATCATATGCAAAAATATTTTAAAAATCACCATCAAACATATATAAGTTACAACTTAATAACCAAAATGAAAACTTCAAAATCACATTATTTATTTATGTTTCAGATTTAATCAACTTATTTTAAATTTAAAAAAATAGAGTAAACACTAAACACTCACTTAATCCTATGCCTCACATGCAAAATAAATTGTAAAAATAAAATTAAAGCCGGGTGGAGTACTGATTATTTACTACTATATTTTTAAAGTATAGTGTTACAATAAACGACAAAAACAAATAGTCCTAGACATGTTTGAATTCCACATATTCAATCTTTTGGATAAGAAGTGGCTCTCGTGCTACTAGGATATGATGAGTTAGCTTGACCAATATTAACTGCAAGAGAAAGTTTGGTGAAGTTGTAAATGGTGAGAGTAGAACTTGTTGAGCAATGCAGGAACCAATTTACGTCCTGCAGAGATGGCAACAGGCTCTGTGTTGCATTTACAACCTGTCACTGACAACACTCAGCATGGCAGCTATCATGAAATTCAATTATCATGGAATTCAATTTTCCCTCCATACGTTCTTCCACAATATTTATTTTTAAGTGTACTACTCCCTCCGTCCCACAATGAGTGACCCATTTGAAATAAAATGATGTCCCAAAATGAATGACTCATTTCAATTTCCAATAAACTTTTTCCAATTCTACCCTCTAATTATTAAATTGTTCATCATTCCCAATACATAATAAGGGTATTATAGTAAACATATTATTCTCTCTCTTACTTTTAACTACTTTTCTTAATCTGTTTGAAATGGTGGACTAGGTCACTCATTGTGGGACGGAAGGAGTATTTAACTGCATTTAGTTACTATTATGTACATTATTTTATTACTATTATCTGTTATATAGTTATGATAACGAAAATTTACCAAAAGTTAATAAGATTAATGAAGTAAAATAAAAATAATTGATCATATTTTTTAAATTTATGTGAATTGATTCATTTCATTATTCGTTTTGAAACATAAAGATATTAAATATTCAACCCCTACTATTTATTCTTGCTTCTATGTTACACCTAACATAGTCTCAGGTTTTTTATTTTTGCTATTTTTTTGTGTGTGGAGGAAAGTTAGTATACGAGACCCACAAATTGTACAATATTTGTTGCTATCAAAATATCTTACTTGACATTTAATACTCTGAAGAAAAAATAAAGGGCATAACGTATGAGGTGTTTGTAGATTGATTTTGCACAGGTGATTTAAGAATTGAATATGATTTAAGAATGGGTCCCAGGTTTTCTGTTTGTTTTGTTGATCGTTTATTCAATGAAAATTTCTTTGCCAACCTCCCAACCTTCTAGTTAACCTCTGGTGAAAAATCCAAACTACCCCTGACTTCGGAAATAAACTTCCGAACTGCATGAAAAATGTGTTTTTGGAAGTTCATCTCCGAAAGCGCCTTTTTTTAAAAAAAAATTGTCTTATTCCGGAAGTTCATTTCCGAAAACACCATTTCGGAAATGAACTTCCGAAACAATGCGCGTTCTGCAGATTAAGCAGAACACTCCCCCTCCCCCATTCATTTACCCTAATCCAACATCAAACAACACCAAAGGCGAAATTTTGTTAAAAGACTTCCAAGGCAACATCAAAGGCTCCAACAAGCTTCCTATACTACATTAAAAAGCACTCCAACCTCTTCAATCGGTAAGCATTATGAGTTTTAGATCTATGCTTAAAATTGATATTAGGGTGTTTACAAATAGGAAAATATGTATTAGGTTAGGTTGGTACTGGTATTTAGGATGTTTAGAATGTGTAGACATAGGTTTAAAGTTTGATTTTGGGGTCTGCCATTGTAGGTTGCAGAAAAGCTCTGCGCAGGGGTGTTTCGGAAGTTCATTTCCGAAAACACCTCCATCCCAGTTTCGGAAATGAACTTCCGAACTGTATCAGAAGTGCATTTTTTTTTGTTTTTCATTTGTCTCGCATATTAATCGATTTCGATTGTTTACAGGAACATGTCAGGCAACCAGCCAGCACGCATCAGACAGGGCAGGGAGTCCCAGACTGCGTCGGCTAGACGCGAGCGGGCGGCGACGCAGCTGGCGTCGACACGCGGGCGGGGCCGGGGACGCCGTGTGCACGTTCCACAGGACTTGGTGGAGAGTTCATCTGCTTCAGGCTCTAGGAGTAGGCTGGCTCGGGTATCTTCTTCCCGCCAGCGAGAGGAGGAGGATGAGGATGAGGAGGAGGGGGAGGTCATACCGGATGTTGACCCTCCAGTCGGGGAGGAGGAGGAGCAGGAGGTGGATAGCTATCCGGGAGGGCCTTTTGACACTTCCCTGCTGATTCACTACCAGGATCACGTCGCTCGGCGGATCTGGGAGGGAGAGGTATTTTTTTTAACTTAGCCGTTTATTTGTCACCATTTTTTATAATTTTACCGTTTATTTATCGCTTATTTGTTTTTTTTGTAACAGGAGAGAGAGCCATTGAAAATGGTGAACCACTCCAGGAAGATTTTCGGTCTGTTTAAACCAGCAGCTCAGTGGTTTAACGACCATGTGCGAGGTTCAGGGCTTTGCGGGCTCTGCATGACCGGGTACACCACTATCAGCACCGGCATGCAGGGGGCATTTGTGGAGCGCTGGCACAAGGAGACGTCTTCTTTCCACTTGCCGGTGGGGGAGTTGACGATCACCTTGCATGACGTCCAGTGTCTTCTCCACCTGCCTATTAGGGGGCCGCTGTTGAACCACTCCAGGATCCAGAGGGTCGAGGCCATTGAGTGGATGATGCACTATTTGGGCCTGCCGCACGAGGTTGCTCACTTTGAGTGCGTCACGACTTGTGGGCCTCATGTCCGGTTCACTACACTGAGCATCTATTTTGAGTTCCACCTGGACGCGGCGGCCGAGGCCGAGCAGGAGCATAACGACCTATTCAGGGAGTACCACCGCGGTTGTGCTCTCCGGTGCTGGTACATGCATGTGGTAGGCGTTGCATGCTTTGTGGACAAGAGTGTCAGGTACGTCGACGTGGCCTACCTCCGCTATTTCATGGACCTGGATACCGTTCACCAGTGGAACTGGGGGTCAGCTACTCTGGCATATCTCTACCAGAAGCTGAATGAGGCCTCCAACTGGAGGACGAGGCAGTTGGTCGGATCCTGCACACTGCTTACAGTACGTTTTATTTTAATACATTATCATATTTATTTATTTATATATGTTTCGTATTTAATTTTAATACATTATCTTGTTTCTGTTTCAGAGCTGGATCATCTCCTACTTCTCCCGCATCCACGGCTTTCACATCGATCCTGCGTACGTGGACGTCATGCCCAGGGCCGCCAGATACGCTCTCCAGAGGGGGAACGATGCGGTGGGACCATACCGTATGTACTTGGACCGCACGATGCACGACGACGTCACCTGGAGGCCGTTCGTCGACTACGCTCAGATTGTCCCCTTTGACGGCATTGCTCTATATTCAGGCTGGTTGGCATGCGGGACCGGCATCATGGTTCGATATCTCCCTGAGCGGTGCATGCGTCAGTTCGGATTCGTGCAGCGGATACCCAGGTCACCCTTTGAGGCTGCTCCCGACACTGTGACCCGAGTGCAGCTCACTGCCATATGGGAGCATTGGGAGGATCATGTGGTACCGCTGGAGTACCGTCTCACTCGGGTCACCCAGGACTGGCACAGTGAGGAGGGATACGTCACATGGTTCTACCGGGTGTCACATCCTCTTCTGAGACCCGACATTCCCGGCGCTCCTAGGCCAGTGTAACTCGGTTTTTTGAGGCGAACTGACTCCTTGCTCTCTTTTTTTTTTTTTATATTTTTGCAAGAGTCGCCACCGACTTTTATTTTATCCAACATTTAGGAAAGGCATAAAAGAACAGGAAAGACCTTTTGACAAATTTTGGGTTCGGGGGGTTGGTTATACAAAGGGAAGGTTTTAAGCACCCTTTGTATCCATGGTTATCCATGGGCTCTTAATTGTTTAGCTCACTTTTGATTTAAAAATAGAAGAAGTGAAGATGACAGAAACATAAACAATGCGTCCAAATGGACAAAAAAAATAGCGGAAGCATAAATAATATGTCCAAATGGACAAAGAGAAAATAGCGGAAACATAAATAATATGTCCAAATGGACAAAGAAAAATAGCGGAAACATAAATAATATGTCCAAATGGACAAAGAAAAATAGCGGAAACATAAATAATATGTCCAAGTGGACAAAGAAAAATAGCAGAAATATAAATAATACGTCCAAATGGACAAAGAAAAAATAGCAGAAATATAAATAATATATCCAAATGGGCAAAGAAAAAATAGCAGAAATATAAATAATATGTCCAAATGGACAAAGAAAAAATGACAGAAACATAAATAATATGTCCAAATGGACAAAGAAAAAATGGCAGAAACATAAATAATATGTCCAAATGGACAAAGAAAAAATGGCAGAAATATAAATAATATGTCCAAATGGACAAAGAAAAAATGGCAGAAATATAAATAATATGTCCAAATGGACAAAGAAAAAATAGCAGAAATATAAATAATATGTCCAAATGGACAAAGAAAAAATAGCAGAAACATAAATAATATGTCCAAGTGGACAAAGAAAAAATAACAGAAACATAAATAATATGTCCAACTGGACAAAGAAAAAATAACAGAAATATAAATAATATGTCCAAGTGGACAAAGAAAAAATAACAGAAATATAAATAACATGTCCAAGTGGACAAAGAAAAAATAACAGAAATATAAATAATATGTCCAAGTGGACAAAGAAAAAAATAACAGAAACATAAATAATATGAATGATAAAATAAAGTATAAAGCAAGAAATATAAAGAACAATATAATAAAATGCGGAATTTAAAGTTAATTGTTAGTATGTTAGCACGCGAATCATCTTGAAGCTAGTCAAGTATATCCACGATGTTAGTAAAGATCGATGGTGAGTGAATGATGATCTCGGATTTAAAGTTAATGAAAATTTATCAGAAACTTGATAGAATCATAGCGACTACACGATAAATTTCCAAAAGTCTTAAATCAACTGCATACAATCTCTGCCATATTTGATCTTTTATTCCAATTCGGGACAAAGAAAAAGATAAGAAATAATATCAAATAATATACAAAAATAAATATAAAACAAATTAAACTTAATTCATTCTTTTTGTGATTTTTTGGAATTGATTTTAAGTTAATTAACAAGCTAATTAAACAAATAATTATACAAATAATTAAACTTAACAAGAAAAATATTATTTTATATGTCAAAAATTAGATTATAAAAAATATAAACCTAAATCTAAAAGGAAAATATTTTTGGAGTTTTTTGATTGGTTGAAAATAATTAAAAAAAGCAATATTTACATAATTACTAATTAATTAAGCAAAATAAATTAATTATGAAAAGAAATAAAATATTTTTATGTTAAAAATTAAATAAACATTTTATCAACTTAAAACTAAAATTAAAACTTTTTTTTTGAGAAATTGAAAATATGCATAAATATGGAGTTTTTAATTCATGAACTCCTAACACTACTACATATTAAAAATTACATTGTACTTACTCTATGATGTCCCAAGAGTGGAATAGAGTGATTGAAATTGATTGAAAGTGGCTATTTGAATGAGCCTTGATTTTTACAAGTTTCTTGAAACTTTTGCAAAAATATAAACTTAAGCTATGATTTTGTGGTGATTGTTGTTGTTCTTTGTGTTCCTCCCCCTTTTTTTCCTCTCCTTGAATGAAGAAATGAAGCTCTATTTATAGGCAAATGATTTTATCTTGAACCTTTGCAAGTTGGAATTTTCATGATTGATTTTGTGGAAAAAATATGATAATGGAATATTTTCAATGAGTGCATTTCTTAACTATGGTTAAAATACTCAAGTATTATTCTCTTCAATCTTGCAATAATATATTTAAGCATCTTGAATGGTCATTGCTTGCATCACATGAGCATCTTGGATAATATTTTTGAATTATCTCACTTTAATTAAACTTTAAATGAATAAAATTTAATTAAAATGAAATAAAAGTGTCATGAATCATGGATAGGTCGTGGATGCCCTTTAGACATATGGGAATCAAGATTGAATCACAAAAGAATTGGCCTTTTTGAAAAAGAATCAAGTTTTGGTCATTACTTGTTTTATGCATTTTCTCAAAAAAGGTCAACTTCATCAAGGCATATATCCCTCAATTTTGATCCTATGAAAGTGTTCTTATACTTTTTGGAAAGCGCAAGATGTCCTCTACAACCCACTTTGGAAGCGTTTTTGCATTTGGAGAAGTTATCTTGATGATATGGGCTTTGACAAAAAACTGCTTTTTGTTGACTTTGAAAATGACCTGTAATGTTTTGGCTTATATCTCTTAGGCGGAAGCATTTCTTGACCTTGGTCCCAACATCAAAGTTGTAGAGAATTGAATTTCCTTGAGAATGAGCTTTGATTGGAATTTTTCTGATAAATTATGAGAGAGTTATGGTCGGTCAAAGTTCAGTTGACTTTTAGGTAAAAAACTCTAATTTTGCAATTTTGAGTTTTGTCGATTTCTGAACTTTTCTTGATGAATTATGATCAACCATTGATCACATGATGAATCTTTTGACAAAATATGGATGTTGACAAAAAATTGCATTTTTGACTGTCTGTTGACTTTTTGGTCAAACTGGTCGTCTGCTGACTGTTTGAGCTGTTGACTGTGCGTCCGAGCGAATCGAAGTTTGAAAATTTGTCTGGTGGTACTTTGAGACATATGGAGATCCATGAAATCCATTTGAGGTCTCAAAAACTCGTTCTCCAGTATAATCTGAAACCCGGACTCCGCGCCTGCAAATTTTAATTCTGTACCAACTGCGTCAGCATTATTTATCTGAAAATAAATCTCAAATAAACAGTGTATGAAGTGATAAACAGTATTTGGCGTTTATGTAAGAATAAATTTAACAGCGAACCAAAATACTGTATAAAAAATTCTAAAAATTGAGTATTCATAAAATCAGGATATTTATGAAATAAAAATCCAAGATTGTATAAAACTCCAAATTTTTAGACAGAAGTCTGTTGACTTCTCTTTGAAAAAAAAAAGACGCGGGCAAATTTTGGGGTATAACAATAATGATCATAACACTTAGAAAATGATGGGATCTCAGAGGTCAAAAATTGGGGTGCAACAGCCAGCACACGAGGAGATCCTGGAGAACCAGCAGGCCGAGGATGATCACGCCATTGATCTCATGCCGATCTGCCAGCGGATATCGATGCTTGGGCGGGACGCGTTGGATCGAGGTATCGTTGATCAGGGCGGTCCAGAGGCAGTCGCCGTGATGGAGATGATCGTCACTGATGCGGGCCGTGCGGCGGGGTACAGGCGGCAGAGGAGGGCCCAGGGTGAGAGGGTTAGGCATACCCAGTAGTGGTCGGGTTTATTTATTTTTTGATTTCGGATTGTATATTCCGCACAGTATTATTATTATTTTCGGATTGTATATATTATTTTCATCGGATTAGTATTTTTTTTTGTTTATTTATCATATTAGTATTTTCAGTTTATCTATTGCTTATTTTATTTGGCGTTTGCGTTTAATTAAAATGCGAGACTGTTATGAAAAAACATTAAAAAACACAGTTTCTGCATAATTCGGAAGTTCATTTCCGAAGACACCCCCCATGAGGTGTTTTCGGAAGTTCATCTCCGAAGGCACCCCCCATGGGGTGTTTTCGGAGATGCACTTCCGAATTAAGGAAATTTTTTAAAATAAAAAAGCGCTTCGGAAGTTCATTTCCGAAGCAGGGGTATTTTGGGATTTTCGCTGGGGGTGACCCCCATAGGGAGGTGGCCAAAGAAAAAACCTTATTCAATTGGGTTGATTTGAGAATTGGTTGTGATATGATTTTAGGCTAATTTATTTCAATTTTGATCATCATCTATTTTTTGTTGTGTAATATTTTTTGTTGAGAACCATTAAGAAATGGGTTACTTATTTAAAAAATAATGAATATTTGATAAATTAATTTTCAAGGTTAGAAAAACATGAGAAATTTAAAGTTTGAATTGTGTTTGTTTGAGATAGAAGATAAAATAATTTAAAGTAAATGAATGAAGATAAAGAGCCAAGGAGAGAGTGACATAATTATTTATTCTTTCTTTTTTTAGCGGAAAAAATTTATAACATTTTATTCACTACAAGAAATTCTGCAATTTACCAGGGGCTAAGCTCCTCACAAACTATAAAAACCCCTCACCAAATTGAAAATTGCAAGGGGACAAGACTCCTGACAAAACACGGGGTCACAAATTGATTTGCTTGGTGGGAAGCCCCTTGCTAATTCGCTTGGTGGGAAGCCCCTCGCAAATTGCAGAGCACAGATGACACACAGGCCTAGACCCAGTATAGTGGTGCAGATGGCGCAGAGGAGCAGAGTTCTGTCAGTCAGTTTGCTTGGGGTTTTCCCCCTCACAAAATGTATACGCTTTTCAATTGCTTGGGGGTAAACCCCCTGGCAAATTGTTTATATATATATATATATATATATATATATATATATTTGACAATTAATATATTCAATATTATAATTTTAAAATAATATAAATTCATAATTTATAATTTATAAAAATACAAATATTAATTAAAAACTTAAAATTATATTATAAATAGTTAAAATAATATCCATACATAATATTAACCTCCATACATATTAAAACTACAAATACTAATTAAAGTTCATACAAATACTTAATGTTCATACAACTTAAAATCCATAGATATTCAAGATATTTTAAAAAAAAACAAGCTCAAACATTCTCTTCCTCTTCATCTACCTCTTCCTCTTCAACAACTCCTCCATGTCCACTAACACCTCCATATCTATCACCTGAATTTTATGAAGCAAAAAATTGATCAATTTTTTGTGCCCGCTCATTTGCAATACGCATAGCTTCTTGATATTCAAGTGTTTGCCTCATCATTTCTTCCCGCAACTTTGTTTCTCTTCTCATCATCTCTTCTTGCATCTCTATTTGTTTTCTCTTCATTTCTTCTATTTCTGCATTTCTTGCTGCCACTTCACGTGCCGCCTCAGTATTCGCCAAATTTCTCACAGTTTCAAGCATTTTAGCGGTTAATATTGGTGGAGTTGATGATCCTTCTCCATCAGCAAGTCTCATTCTGAAATACCTATCACGCTGCTTCATAGTTTTGGCATACCCTCCAACACCATACACTCTCTCATTTTTCTTCTTTCCGCCAGAACATCATACCAAGTACGAAAAATCCACACTAGGATCAACAGGATATCCCGATGGCGATTCGGGTATTTCAGGATGCTCTGACAACCAATGAGCAAGTCGTCTATCAAACTCCTCCTGTAAAAATAAAATAGTTAAATATCATAATAGTTTAAATAAATTAGGTATTTAAAAGAAATAAATAAAATAACTTAATATAATAAAAACTTACTTGAGTGTTTTTTGAACGCTCATCAACAAACTCTTCATTTCTCTTGAGATGAGTCTCCATATGGAGCTCATTAAGAAGCGGAGTTCTACCCAACTCTTCACGCTAATTAAATGAAAAATAAATAAAAATAAGTTAATTAATTATGAATAATCTAAATCTATTGAATAAATTAATAAATAAAGTTACCATCCTCTGTGCAACTTCAGCAACACTAATACTACCTGCAGCGTAGTTGCAACCGCCAACTTCAGTTTTTTTTTTTTTTTGCCTTTTTAGATGTCTCTAAAAAGGCTTCAGAAGTCCAATAGGCAATAAGCTTTTTAAATAAGTTTTCTCCTATCCAACATGGACGTGTTCCTTTTTTTCCCATCTAAGTCTAACATTCCTCATGGCGTCAGAAAATCGGGCAGCACATTTTATGTGAAAAAGTTCTTTAATTTGGACTTCATCTCTAACATCCCAACAACACGTCTCCTACATTGTATGAATTCAAAAAAATATATTAAATAAAGTATAATCATGATTTGGATTATTTCAAATGGATTATTTCAGGAGTTGGAGCAACAATTCATGATAATTGTTGCTTGAACCATGCAGGAAAATATTCATGTGTGTAACCAGTCAATGGTTGTTCGCCTGTGCTTTGAGAATAATAGGTACTAAATGCCCTATTTCAAAAAAAAACAATAGATTAGAGAAGATTCAAACTCTTAACCAAAAGTAAAAATATACTAATTAAATATACTTACTTAAGATATGGTTTAACTTCAACACAGTAATCAGCACATGAACATGAGCAGATTGCATTTCTTTTTTAGAAAGCCAATGCTCACTCATCTTTCCAGAGGGACGACCGGGACGACCAAAAACTGATAAGGTGAATTGACTTCTTTCATTAAAGTGAACTTCGTTTCTTATGATTCTTAGAGTCAACATCAAGTGATTGAAATGATGAGAGCAAAAATGTGATGTTTCCCGATGCAAATAATGCGTACAAATTGATCGCTCAACTCTTGCCTTATTTTTACTGATCGCTTTGAATCACCCATGAATCGATCAAATGGATACATCCATATATATTGAACAAGTCCACCAAAGAAAGCCTCATAAGCAAGATGCACAGGGAGATGCTCCATAGAATCAAAGAAACCTGGCGGAAATATTTGCTCCAGCTTACAAAGAATAACATGAATATTCTGGTCCGATTTAATGATGTCTTCTACTCTTAAAGTTAGCGCACATATGTCTCTAAAAACTTGACTGGTCTCAGTTAGAGGATTAAGCACATTCTTGGGCAGTGAACTGAAGGCAATTGAAAGCAACCGTTCCATGAAAACATGACAATCGTGACCTTTCATGCCATGCAACTTCCTTGTTTTGGAATCAGCACATCTTGCCAAGTTAGAAGAATAACCATCAGGCATCCTAAACTCATTTAACCACCGACAAACTGCTTTTGTTTCTTGGGGAGTAAGAGTGTAACAAGCCTTGGGTTTTAATAATTTTCCATTTGGACGAGGTTTCAACTCCAAATCTTTTTTACTATACAAAAGTTCCAAGTCTTTTCTTGCCTTTTCATTATCTTTCATTTTCTCATTATCCATCACCGTGTTAAATACATTATCAAAAAAGTTCTTCTCAATATGCATAACATCAAGATTATGTCGTAACAAATTATCCTTCTAGTATGGGAGGTCCCAAAAAATACTTCTTTTCGTCCAATTATGTGTGACCCCATATCCTTCAATTCTGCATGCTTCACCATTATCTGTGAATCTTGGTAGGTCACGAACATTATTCCATACTTCAATCGATGACAATCGAGGGGGAGGTAAATCTGTTACTTTTTTACCTTTTCTAAAAGCATTCATGTTTCTTCTAAATTCATGGTTTTTAGGCAAGAACCTACGGTGACAATCAAACCACAAACTTTTCCCACCCTTTTCCAAAGTAAATGCTTTTGTATGCACCATGCAATGTGGACATCCCATTTTACCATGTGTACCCATCCAGACAACATGCCATATGCAGGAAAGTCATTTATTGTCCACATCAAAACAGCTCGCATATTAAAGTTTTATTTACGAGACATGTCATAAGTCCACACTCCCATCCATAACCTCTTGAGATCATCAATTAAAGGTTGCAAATAAACATCTATTCCAGCCTTTGGACTCGACGGTCCTGGAATGATGTATCTCAAAAACATGTATGGTTTTGTCATGCACATCTCAGGAGGAAGATTGTATGGGGTAACAATAATTGGCCAACAAGAATATGCGTTTGGTGACAAATTATAAGGAGAGAAACCATCTGAGCATAACCCAAGCCTGATGTTCCTAGGTTCTACAACAAATTCAGAATGTACTCTATCAAAGTGTTTCCAAGCCTCGCCATCAGATGGATGTCTCATAATGCCTGAACTACTTATGTTTGTATGATGCCATGTCATTTGGCTTGCACTGTGCATTGTTGCAAACATCCTTTGCAACCTAGGTATTATTGGTAGATAGAACATGCATTTCACTGCAACTCGTTTTTGCTTCCGATCAACTCCTTTACTGCCAACTAAATACCTTGGACTATTGCAAAACTTACATTCCTCCAATTCTCCATCATTTGTACCAAACTCATTGTCATAAAATAACATGCAACCTTTAACACAACAATCAATATTTTTTATTTCTAGTCCCAACTTCGACATCATCCTCTTTGCATCATAATAGCTTGTAGGCATGTTTTCTTTCACATGAGTCGCGTCCAACATCATTCTCGCAAAGAATTCCAAACATTGATCGGGAACATTCCAATTTGACTTTGCAGCCAACAGCCTCACACACATTGATAGTCTAGAGTCAGAAGACCCCTCAAACAATGATATATTTATTTCTTTCAACAACTGATAAAAATTTTGGGCTTTCTCATTTGGGAGCTCTTCCGCAATAAAGTCTTGAGGTTCATCATAAGCCACATTCACCCCTAATGCGTCACTCACCATATCCTCGACTAAATTAAATTATTCCTGACATTGCATATGCGTTGAACTCCCTGGGGCATCTCTGATTATATCTGGTGCAATATGTGTTTGACTGCCAGAAGCCTCCTGATTTATCTCTGGCATTTTTTCTCCATTAGCTGTCCAAACCCAATAATTTGGCCTAAAACCCACTCTCTCCAAGTGGCGTTTCACTTCATAAGGGTCACTAATAATATTTCTACAACCACACTTTAAACACTGACACCTTACCCCTCCTTCACTTTGACAACAATCTTGAGCAAACGCATATGAGATAAACCCGACAACTCCTTCCATAAAATGCGGTGTATGTCCACGTCTTTCAGAAAATGTTCTATCATACGTCCACCTACGATAGAATTCATAACATTTCATACTGCACATGTACAACATTGTTCATGTTTAATTTTATTAAAATAAAAGAGAAAATGAAATATCGACAAATTTTTAAATTTTTGTCGATAACATCATATAACTAATTATACATTTGATAATATTTATTACATTATATTTACTATAATTAAACAATGTATTATACATTTGATAATATCTAACTAATTTTAAACATATGTAATCATGCATATGTATTATACCGTCTAAAAAAATATTTTTTCTCTTTTTCCAAAAAATTACATCTTTATATATATTTAAATATTTTTATAATTAGTTAACGGATACGGATATTTGTAGGTACGAATATCATTAAATCCATATCCATTAAAAAAGGGTATTTAAATATCAATTTATTTTATCCGTGGATATCTATTAAGCTCACCGCTTCGTATCCGTGATAGATTTTATTTGCGGATATCCGCGGGTACACATTTTTTTGTCATCCCTGGGCCACACAAGCACACAATTGGTAAAAATGATAAAACTCAACACAGTGAAGAAAAATATAAAACTATAAGAACAACCTCGAGAAAACGCAGAGTTCCTTTTAACTCAACACAGTGAAGAAAAATGCAGAGATGTGAAATGATGCAAGTTAACCATGGTGGAAGAAGCAAACCTGAGTGAGTGAGAGCAGAGCAAGATGAAGGGATGTGTTTTGAGAGAGAGAATGCAGAGATGAGGTAACTCGAAAACACAGATGAAGAGAGAAAACAAAGTTGTGTTATGAAATGGTGCTTTGTGTGTTGAATCTTTTGGGAGGAGGGAAAATTGAATTTTTTAATGTGACCAATGGGCAGCAAACAGTTGGCATCATATGGGATATCCCTAGTACATAATCTTTCCCTTAATTATGTAGTTACACATTCATCCTTTTAGTATGGCAAAAGTGTACTACAGAGGGTGATGATAAAAGGGCTAATTTGGTATTGTGCCTACATTTTAGGTGAAAAGGTGTGTTAAATTGTTAGAAAAGGTGGATTAATTAGCAGGTTACTAAAATGACCTTTTTGAAGGGTAAATTTTTTTTGATGAAAGGGTAAAATGGATAGATTTGCCAATTGTTTAGTAATGGGTAGATAGTAGAAAAAATTAAATGGATTAGTTTTATTATGGATAAAAAGATGTTAAATACAATCAATTATAATAGTGATAAGTGATTTTGTATACTAAAAAACTTAAAAATTAAACAAAAATGTAATAATTTTAATCAAATATTTTATTTTAATATTTGTCTTAGGCCTCAACATGTTTTGAGCCGACCCTGATTATTTTTATATATTTAAGAATTATGTTAAAAGTGAGTATTATTTTAAAAACTTAATTTAAAGATATTTATTTTTATTCTTATTCGTGTAAAAAAATAGTAAATATTATTTATTTTTGTCGATATTAAATTAAAATTATATATAATTTTCTCAAATAAAAAAAATAGGCTTGAATGCAGGTTCAATCCCCTATTTTAATTTTTTTAAATTTTTAGTCCACTTTAAAAAAAAATCAATTTTTTAGTCCCTCTATTCAATATTTCTTGGAATTTTTTTTGTCCCCCTTCAGATTTGATTAGTGCACTTTTTCATGACTTGGCAAAACTTATGTGCACCACATCAGACACCTTTTGCCATGTCATATATTTAAAAATAAAAAATTGATTTTATAATATTATTAATTTATTAAATAAATATTAAATTTAAAAATAAAACAAAAGTAAAATAAAAATAAAAATTAATTTTTTGAAACAATAATTATATTAGTTTATATTATTATTTTTTATAGAAATTTTGAGTAATTAATTAATTATAGGAAGTTTGAGAAATTATTGCATAATAATGTACAAAATAAATTTTTCACATGAGGCAGTTTCGAACCCACTACTACATAGAGTAATGCCTTGTGGTTAAGCCAGCTGAATAACAATACATGTTAATTTCATTCAGGTGTTATACATATTCTATCAAATTTTCTCAGAAGCAATCTCATCAAACACCAAGAAAAGCTATGCATCTCTACTCTAAAATGCATATAAATGGTGTTTCTTTTAAATGCTTATGTTCTTCCCTCTTTCCTTGATGCATGTATCATGTTCGAAGGAATGTCACATAAACATGTTGTCACGTGGAACATCATGATTTTGGGGTATTCAAGATCAAGTGATATAAATAAAGTACATAAAGAGATATTGTTTCATGGTTTTCATGACAGTGGAGGGGTGGATGGAAGTTTAATGACTGCAAAATTTGGGATTAAATAATTTGGACTGCTTTTATATTCCTAATTGTTTAAGCAAACACGTGTGCTATTCTATTCAGGTTTGTCACACTTTGTTTTTCTACTACATATTTGAATTAGCAACATCTCTAACTTAATTTTACTGATATATGATAATTCTTTTACTGCAAAAAAAAGTCTGTTTTGATTCCAAGAGCAAATTGGGAATTAAATCCTGTTCAGCAAAAAAGTTTCAATACTGCTGACATTTAATTGTACTAAATATAAACGTAGGGTTATAGTACACAACGTCGGAGGAGTGGGTTCGAATAACCTTAGGGTCCATTTATACTTTTCTAAAAATAATTATTTAATTATTTTTTTAAAAAAGTAATAATTTAAAATTATTTTTTATTTTGAAAAATGTGACATGGCATAATTGTGTGACGTGGCATCACATGAGCACTGCCAAGTCAGGGCCACATCAAGAAGAAAAGTGCCAACTAACCAAATCTGAAGGGGGACAAAAAAAATTCCAAGAAATATTGAATAGAGGGACTAAAAAGTTGATTTTTTTTAAAGGGGGACTAAAAGTTAAAAATAAAATAAAATAGCGGGATCAAAACTGCATTTAAGCCAAAAAAGTAAAACTTGAAAATTGACTGCAATGAGAGTTGATTCGTAAACTTCAAAGACATTAGAAATTGACATTACTCCGGACTACTACACAAAATACAACAAACAATGCTTTAATGGAGATATATTTGCTAACCAAATTATTTGAAGGCCTGATTTATAGCCCAATAAAGTGAGGCCTAAGGCAATGCTTGCCTTGCCCTTGGGTCGGGCCTAGTTAGGGTAGATTGGAGGTTTGTGGAAATGGAATTTTTGTGGATATGAAAATTTATCTATTGATAGTGACAACTCCTCTATCGATAATGGTGTTGATTTAATGTCTTTTTACCCAAGATTAGCGAGGCTGCTTATGGTGGTTACCACTTTCGAAAGTGTCGCCTTATTCGATGAAGTGAAAAGCATTAGCTCCTTTTATAATGACAATGATTGGGTCAAAACTTTCTAAGTTAACTTAATCATATCCAACACGGTAAATGAGGTTGATGTCGTAATATAACCCTGTCTAAATGGCGAAAAGTCTTGCATGCGATGACCTAGAGAGGTGGATGATGAATATTTTTATTTCTATATGGGGATAATAGCTGAATTTGGAGTTGGTGATATATATATATTTCACTATTTTTTAGACAGGTTTTGAATGCAATATATCTCGCCCCCTTAATTTTATCTTAATAGTTGGATATTTGTCTAAGGCTTTGCATTATTTGTGAAGGTTATGACATCACCCCTATAATGGGTATCTTTTTCTTTTTTTTTTTAATTTCCACGAGACCAAAGATAACAAAAAGGGTTGGGTTTTTGTAGGTTTCGTTCCTGAAAGAGACATTCTTACTTCTCACTTGTTCAACTAAAAAATTAGAAATGTAAGTTCAAAATTGAAGCAGACCAAAAATACATTTATTTTTGATTCGGATGAATTTTTACCTTCAAACCGATGCAAATCACACCGCAAACACGGCTAGAAGTAGAAATAACATTAGAAAAAGCGAAGGAAAATAGGGTGTGAGTAGCAAAAACAGCAGACAGGGGTTGGACTGGCCTTTGTTAACTTTTGATAACACAATTAACAGGCCCAACTAAAAAAGTAGCTAAAAAAGCACGTCAACGATTTTCATTTTAACTTGCTTACAAAGACAAGTAGAACGCTTCATCCTAATATCATTCTCTCTCTCATTCCTCATTCACTCTTCGAGATTCCCGATTTCAAAAACGAACCATGGGTCAAGGAACACCAGGCGGTCTGAACCGGCAAGGTCTCCCGGGCGACCGAAAACCAGACGGCAGCGACAAAAAAGACAAGAAGTTCGAACCGGCAGCTCCACCGGCTCGCGTCGGTCGCAAACAGCGAAAACAGAAAGGTTCAGAGTCCGCGTCGCGTTTGCCGACGGTAACCCCTCTCTCCAAATGCAAGCTGAGGCTCTTGAAACTCGAACGAATCAAAGATTATTTGTTGATGGAAGAAGAGTTTGTAGCGAATCAGGAACGGCTTAAGCCTCAAGAAGAGAAGGCGGAAGAGGATCGATCTAAGGTCGATGATCTTAGGGGTTCGCCTATGAGTGTTGGGAACCTTGAAGAACTCATTGATGAGAATCATGCGATTGTTTCTTCTTCGGTTGGACCTGAGTATTATGTTGGGATATTGTCTTTTGTTGATAAGGATCAATTGGAACCTGGTTGCTCTATTTTGATGCATAACAAGGTAGGGTTTTGCACCTTTTCCTTTTTGTTTTATTTGTTATGCTAATTATGTGATTCTTAGGGTTTTGTTTGGATTTAATTGAAGTTTGGGATGAATTTTAGGTTTAGGGTTTGGGAAATAACAAATTGATTTTTTCTAGTGAAGTGAAAGTGAAACTTGTGTCTGAGACATGGTCACATACACTAGGGTTTAAGTTTAAACACTTATTGTACTATGAAAACCTATGTTGTTAATAGCGGCCGCTACGGCCGATATAGCGGAGCGGAGCGGATTTTCCGGCCAGGCCGCTTCCGGTGTTACCGGTACAGCGCGACATGAAGAAGCGGCTTGAGCGGCCGCGAAAGTGGGTCTCGGAGCGGTTCGGATGCGGCCCGATCCGGCCGCTTTTCCTGTTTTCGCAAAAAAAAACCCTAAGTTTTGTATTGGGCCGGGTCGGGTCGGGTACAAAATAGGTTTAAAAGGTTAAAAAAAAACCCTAAATTCTGTGTCGCTCTCAGTCACAGTTCACACGCCTCTCTCCTTCTCCTTCGCACATCATCATCATCTCCCCGCAGCTCTCCATCGCACGTCATCTCCATCTTTCTTCTCTCCATCCCACATCATCAACTCTGCTTCAGCCATGTCAACTCCTCCTCCTCCTACTAATTCTACTCAACCATCATCATCCAAGAAGAATACAAAAGGAAGGCAAACAAACTTGAAGGCAAGCATAGTTCGTTTCTTTAATCGGAATGGAATTGATTTGGATGTTGCAAATTCAAGAAGTTTCAAAATGATGGTTGAAGCTATTGGTTTGTATGGTGCAGATTTGAAGTACAACCAAATGTTGAAAGACTTGGTTATAAAGTATAATCAAACTTTGAAAGAGCGATTTGAAAGTGATGTTTTGATTGATCCTTTGGTCATGGATGGTGATATTGATACCAATAACCCATGGTTGTGTGGAGATGAAGATGAAGATGAAGAGGATGAAGAGGATGAAGATGATTAAGTTATAGATGCTTAAGTGTTAGTTTTCTTGAATTTTATTGTTATTTGGAAGTATGTTTGAATGTTTTGCTTAAGACTTATGCTAATATGTATTTGGAAGTATTTAATTTCTAAGACTTAATGAAATTTGTTTTTTTTGGATATTTGCTAGTTATGTTTTCAGCATGTAAGTGTCATTACAATTTTTAGTTTTTAGTGTCCGCGTCGTTGAAATAGCGCCCGCTCCGCTCCCCGCTTCCGCGCCGCTCCCATTTTTGGGTTGACCGCGCCGCGCCGCTTTCCGAGATTAACAACATAGATGAAAACCTAACATATTTAACAATTTTGTGTCTGAAATATGGTTTCTGTTCATGGTTGACATAATTATAATCAATATGTATAGTGGGACAAAGATCAGATAATGCTGGGTTGATAACTCAGATAATGCATACCTTGTATACTTTCTCAGTTAAGATTTTCAATTGCATTTTAAGAGAATTGATTTGTTATGTTTCTCATTAATTGATAATGATATTAGGGTACCACCTCATGTTGAAATCTTTCCTC
This sequence comes from Vicia villosa, assembly GCF_029867415.1. NCBI lineage: Eukaryota > Viridiplantae > Streptophyta > Magnoliopsida > Fabales > Fabaceae > Vicia > Vicia villosa. The sequence goes on along the minus strand of NW_026704961.1, from coordinate 1,037,458 downwards.
AGCAGTGTGAATGTTTTTAGTTAAAACACCTGCAGTCCCACTAGAAGAAAGGTTAAATACAACTAGTAATATTTAAGTTTTTATTGTGTCAAGCTTTAAATGATACACTTCTCATTGGGTTTTAAATATTTTGAACAATACAGTATTTGTTTCTTGAGACTAGGGTAGTCAAATTTGCAATTTGAGATTCCTTAATTCCATGATTTTATTATGCTGTCTTGCTGGAAGAATAATATGTTTATGAATGACTCTTTACCAGGTTCTTTCTGTTGTTGGGCTTCTTCAAGATGAAGTTGATCCAATGGTTTCTGTCATGAAGGTAGAGAAGGCTCCTTTAGAATCATATGCTGACATTGGTGGTTTAGATGCCCAGATACAGGAAATCAAAGAAGCTGTTGAGCTTCCCCTGACACATCCTGAACTGTATGAAGATATTGGTATCAAGCCTCCAAAGGGAGTCATTTTATATGGAGAACCTGGAACCGGAAAGACGTTGCTTGCTAAGGTGTGCATTTGTGTGTTTATGACAGGGCTGTTGAAATAGAATTTTTGTCTTAAACAATTCATTTTTCTGTTTTTCATTTTCTCTGCTTAGTGTTTGCTATCTCTATATATATAGCACATGATCTTTGTTAGAAGTTTGCTTTGACATATTGCAGTGATGAAATTGTATTTTATTTTATATATACTTCACTTCACTTTGCACTATCGATTTGGTCTAAATACAAAGCTTTGTTTGCTGTCAGGCTGTAGCCAACTCAACATCAGCAACATTCTTACGTGTTGTTGGTAGTGAATTGATACAAAAATATTTGGGAGATGGTCCAAAACTTGTGCGAGAACTTTTCCGAGTTGCCGATGATCTTTCTCCTTCTATTGTCTTCATTGATGAAATTGATGCTGTTGGAACAAAAAGGTATGTTATTGGGTATCAACTTTAGGAGTCACTGGTTTTAAAAATCTGCTCTTGAATGTGGTATTTTGTCTAGGACAGAGGAGGTGTGGAGCTAGTAGAAGAGTGGTATATTGGGTCATGTCTTATTATATTTTTCTTGTGCGCCTTGCAGGTATGATGCTCACTCAGGTGGAGAGCGTGAAATTCAAAGGACAATGTTGGAGTTGCTTAACCAGTTAGATGGTTTTGATTCTAGAGGAGATGTAAAAGTTATTCTCGCAACCAACAGAATTGAAAGCCTTGATCCAGCTTTGCTGCGACCAGGTCGAATAGACAGGAAGATTGAATTTCCTCTCCCTGATATAAAAACAAGGAGACGTATTTTCCAGGTAGGCATGACTACTATTTAAAAAGCACATTGGTTGCTGTGTTATCTGATACTGCGGTAATTTATATGTATATTCTGCTTATTTGCATGGCTAAAAGCTATCATTTTTTTGTAATTTAGATACACACATCAAGGATGACATTAGCAGATGATGTCAATTTAGAAGAGTTTGTTATGACTAAGGATGAGTTCTCTGGAGCTGATATAAAAGCAATATGTACCGAAGCTGGCCTACTTGCTTTACGAGAACGCCGCATGAAGGTTAGAAGTTACTTCTATATCTTTTGTACTGTTTTTGGCCAAAACACTGATCCTGTGGAAATATTTGTTGGTACTTTGTTGCTGTTTGTAGTTTTGAATTTTGTACTACTGATTCGAGAGGAGCTCATTTTATGGCCCATATTCATAAATTATGCTAAAATAAGAAAATATAGCATAGATTGTTCAGATATCTCGAGTGTACAATACCAAACCTTTGAAGAAAGTGGCTGGAAAAATGGAGGTGATGGATTTGGGGCCATATATTGAAATCATGCTCTTTTCCTAGGTACCATTGTTATTAGGAAGATGATTCATGTACACCTTTTTTTACTGTACACTGTGCGGCACTTGATTAATCATGTGTAAAATATGGTTTATTCATGTATTTGAATGAACCACAATTGACAGAACTGAATTAGCCATATGTTTCACTGAATTAACCACATTTTTACATGTGGTTATTTAATTGCCGTATGAGTGTAATACAAAAAAGAGGTGTACATGTATCATTACCCTATAAGCCCTTGTTATTAATAGCTCTGCAGTTTCAGTGCCCCAGGCTGAGGCCGCCACAGAATTCCTATTGCCAGGTAGAAAATACACCTGGACTGTGCATCGGGGCAGAAAGCCCATGTGGCCCCATTTTTATCTTTGTTGTGCAGTTCCTCTTTTGGGTTATTTCAAGATTTCTCCCTTTCTTCATCAGAAGAGGTTAAATACTTTAAAAACCCTAGTTTGGATACTGTGTCTGTTTTGTAGGTTTCATGTAAAGACCTTATAGCCTTCTCTGTTATGTTATGATGGTACATCCATCTGCTTGCTGGCATAGTTCTGGCCAAGCAAGGAAGCAACAACCCATTTTTCCCTTGCTCACAAACTATATTTTGGATTTTCTCCTCATTTTAGTTTTCATTCAAGAACTACGAGTTATTCTCACAATGGCTTTCCTTTGATCTACTTGTGATTTTCCATCCTTCTGTTTTTATATTGTTTGTTGTATTTTCTGACATTTGTATTGGTCATTTATCATCATCATTGACGTTTATGGATGCATTGAAATGTTTTAAACCCCTTCCTTATTATCAATTGTTTCTCTTCTTTTTCAGGTGACACATCCTGACTTCAAGAAGGCAAAAGATAAAGTCATGTTTAAGAAGAAAGAAGGGGTGCCAGAAGGGTTGTATATGTGAAATATCTTCCTCATTTACCCTGCCTCCTTTGTTTTATCATTGTCTTTCTCAGTGTTCACAGATGTGTACTATTCAACATTGTGAATTATGGTCGGTTATTAGGCCTGAACTATAGTTTTTTAAATTCAAAAAATGGGATTTTTTCCATGATTCTTAGCAGACTTTCATTCATATTAACAGCACACATTCCTTTTCTTAATGATATTGTTCGCTGGTGACTACAATTGATTTAGTTCTATGTAGAGATGTCAAATAAACTCCTTTCCGTTGAAAATAACTTTTAAATACTTGTGGAAAAATAACTTTTAAATATTGATCGAAAAATATTTTTAAAAAGGCTTAATTCATAATCAAACAAATTAACGTAAATAGTAAGATATTAGGTTATTATTTTCTTTTACTTAAATAATCATTTTCATAGACCAATTTCTTTTCCAATTTTAAAATATATGTTAAAAAGAAATTATATAAAATTTATTATTCAATTTATTATTATATTATATGCTTTAAATATCATAGATAATAATATTTCTAAAGGAGTTTTTTGGCAACTTTGCCATTTGTAACAAATCTAGCATGCTTACTATTTTAATAATTTCTATAATTAGTTAAATTACTATTAATAGATTGTTATTATTTATACTTAATTTTAAATTTTGAATTTAAATTCTCAATTATTTATTATCAAATTATGAAATTTAATTTTCATAAATATATAATTTCTCGATAGATGTAATACACATATACACATATTTATTTATTTTAGTTAATTTTGACAAAATAATAATTATAATAAAATTATTATTGGGTATACACATTTTCAATTTATTATTTTAAGTTAATAATAAATGTTGATAATAATATTAATCAATTAATCAGCTAAAATATTTCTAATTTATTTTAAGTTATTTATACATTTAATTTATCAATAATGAATATTATTAATAATATTAATCAACTAATATAATTATCAACAAACGAAAGATAGCTGGATAATTATCAACTAATATAATTATCAACTAATATAATTATCTTACATTTTCCAATTTATTTTAAATACTGTTAATTTAAATTTTAGTTTTCCAATTTATAGTACACCGATTTATATAACTATTCTTGGGCCTTGAAAATAGATATGCTTTTGCCTAATTATAACATGAGACCATGTGTTTCTTGGGCTTTGCAGAATACAAACAAATTGGAACCTTTTCTTTGTTGAGAATTCCAATCGACCTAATGAATTCCACGCTTTTATACTTATAGCGGCTACCTTCAAGCATCATTGTAAATTGTTCTTCTCGAAGCATCCTTCCAATTCCAATGACTCTGATCATCAATACTGTTACTTCCATCCAGATAACCATGTGAGTATATTTAATAACATCTTTAACGTTTTATTTTCCTTAGTATGTTTATGATTTATGGTGTATAAATAGGTCAACCTTATCTCCAATTTCATACAGTTTTTGATTTTCTCCTCAATTTTATATTCACCATTTCTCCTTCGATTCTTTGTAATTACGTTTGGAAACGCAACTTTTTCTTCCAAAAGATAACTTTTTTTATCGTTTTTGTGCTGAAAAATATTGTCTTTTCGGTTTAATTTGAAATATCATATTTAGGGTTTCCTTTAAAATGGGTTTTGCTTGCTCTGTTAACAAATATAATTTCTGGTTCCAATCGATCCCAATTCAACGATCCTAAATAATTGAATATTGATTTTAATGTTTTTTTGTAAGTATAAGGAAATCAAATGGGATCCGAAACAATTGATTGGATATGGTGGAATGTCGTATTCGTATTCAGCTACTGTTATTGCTGTTACTACGGCGGTTGGACTTCGTTTATTTTTTTTCGTTTTCAATATTTCATTCTTCCTCTTTTAGATTCTCTGATTATGATGGGTCATTGTTGTATTTTTAAAGATCTGAAGATGGAGCAAGAAACCAGTGTCTAATACTGGGGCAATTTTATTCTTTTGACTGTTATGGTTCCGTTGAAACATGTGCATATGTGAGTGCTATAAAAATATGGTTGGTGTCAAACTTAAAATTGCTATAGTTAGTGTGTATATACAATGAATATGTGTATGTGCTAGAATCATGAACACATATAATACCTGTGAAAGTCACTGTCTCTAGGTTTTTACTGTCTATATAAGCTTTTGGTTTTTGCTTTCAAATGTCAGTTTTCACTTATACATGCAACAGAAAGAGATAACATGTAGGATTATTTTGTGAACTATAATTTCAATGCAGGATTTAGGTATGAAGTCTGTTGGTGTGAAAGTGGCTAAAGAATATGGATCAATAGAGGTATAAGCTTATCATTGGTTTCTATATGATAAATATTTGTATGTTCATTTGTTGTTATTTGTATTTCGCTCAGGTTGATGAATACTCTCAAACACAGGTTCCTTATATTTTTATCACCGAGTTATTTTTGGCTATTTTAACAGTATGTGCAGCCCTGAAAGAACAAATGCTTTTGAAGAATGAAAAAAGACTCCTTTCAGTCTTATCTGCCACCATTGAACTCATTGATGCCCTTTCAGATCAACGCTCAAATTCACACACTGGATTATCACTTCAAATTCAATGATTTGATTAATTGAAATAAGTTTATTCCTTTTTAATCTTTCGAGTTTTGATTTACCCTTTTGCTTCATTTCACTATATGATCGAGTTTTACTTCTATTTACAGTTACTAGGAAGTTGAGAAGTTGATGTTTAAGTCTCTCTGGTGATGGGTGTATGTGTATGATTAGTAGTTGTGTAAACTAATTATTCTGGTCATGATCAGGATGTGATTTTTGTCTTAATGGGATTGATAAAGTTTTATTGTTTTATAATAATTGATTTTGTTTTTCTGTGAGTTTGGTACTTTTTGATTGTTGGAAGAAATGAAATTAGTTTTTGAAAATTGTGGTCGTGGTAACCTATTCTGTTGTCAAATTGTTACATAAATTGAAAGTACCGTTTGAGCCTGTTTTGGTATGAGAATAAATTTTATGTTCACATTTCCATTCACTTTTAATTGGAAAAATAATATTGTGTATATGTATGAAATCATAGTATATGTGAGACATCTTTCCATTCTATTTTGATTATCTATACGATTTTGCATGTTTAGAGTATTCATGCTGCAATTAATTGGCTGAATAAATATTGATTCATTGTAATTTGGATGTTTATTATTTTTCTATGACAGCGATATCATAATTTCTATTGAAGACCATTGAATTACACATTAAGCACCAAAGTGGTATTGAAGAATAAATTAAATGTAAAGTGACAGACCAATAAAATAGCACATATAATTTCATAATAATCCACATAAATACTATATGTGGTGCTAATGTTAAATAATTTGATAATGAAATTTGTAAATGTTTGTGATAATAAATCATTTGATGGTAAAAGTAATTAACATAATAGTAATTTTTTTTAGAGATGTTTAATAACTTTTTGTATTTTTGAATTTATTTTTAGAAATGTATAATATAATAATTATAATAATGATTATGATTTTTTCGAAAGACCATTTTTCAATATTTAATTTTTTAATAGTGATTAACTTCTCTTTTATAAATTTTCTTTATTCAATCGTAGCTTTTTCTTTTTTCAATATTCAAATAATTCAAATAGTTAAGTTTTATATGAAATTGTTCACTTTTTTAATATACAATCATAATCTCAATTTTATATATAACATATAAATTAATATAATTAAGTTTATTAACATTTTAATTGTAGTTCAAATTAATATAATTAAGTTTAACAATCTTAATTGTAGTGCAAATGGTTTATTGGATATACATATTATTCAATTTTATTTATAATTTATAATTTGTGTATCATTAATATTAATAATATTAATCAATTTTACTCCGTGCAACGCACTAGTTGATATAGATAGTGCAATTTTAAATTGAATTTGGTAATTAATAAAATTAAAATATAAAATCAATTAATGAAGAATTATTATTAATTGATTTCGGTACTATTAATATTAATATTAAAAAAAACTTTATATAAAGTGCAGTTTTAAATTGATTTTGATAAAAAAGTATTTATAGTACAGATTTAAATCGATAATTAATAAAATCAATGTGTGAAATCAATTAATGGAAATTTATTGTTAATTGATTTTGATATTTTTAATTTAGGAGTAAGTTTAAGACACTCGCTTCAAATTTTAACTCTTGATTTTTATTAATCTAATATAATGGATCATTTAATCTAATTATTTTTGGAAACATTTTTTTACTATAACCAATAAAACATTTAGATTAATAAAAATCAAGGATAAAGATTTCGAGGAAGTGCTTTAAACTTACTCCTATATATATATATATATATATATATATATATATATATATATATATATATATATATATATATATATATATATATATATATATATATATATATATATATGGGGACGACTCAAGTGAGAACACTTGGTTATTATGAGAAATGAGAACAATGAATCACGACCATTAAATTCTGATTTTGTTGATTTTAATGGACTGGATTGGTTTCTCTTTCTATGATCCTTAGTATTTATTTTAAATCAACATAGAAAGAGAAACCAATCCAGTCCATTAAAATCAACAAAATCAAAATTTAATGGTCGTGATTCATTGTTCTCATTTCTCATAATAACCAAGTGTTCTCACTTGAGTCGTCCCCTATATATATATATATATATATATATATATATATATATATATATATATATATATATATATATATATATATATATATATATATATAACCCACTTACTCCAAGAGTAAGTGTAGAAGAGTTACTCCAAATCTTAACCATTGATTTTTATTAATCTAACAATTTTAATTAATTTTTTATATAAACAAAAATTTCCAAAAAATAATTAGATTAAATGATCAATTAAAGTCGTTAGATTAATGAAAATTAATAGTTAAGATTTACAGTAATTCTTCTACACTTACTCTTAAGTGTATATATGGGAGTTCCTTGCTCAAACAAATTGTCTGAGACTTTACATATTTTAAAAAAAGTGTTTAGAATTTACAACAAGATTTACTTGATATATAATCAAAGGTACAAAGAACACAACACAAACAAAGACCTTGTTATTTGAGATTTCTAAGATGTACAAATGTAAGAAATCTCAACTCTCTGTGCAATTCTAGTGCTTTGTTGTAATATCTTGTCTCTATTTCCTTATAGAGAGGCAACAAAAGAAACGTTGGAAGATAACTTGCACAAGTGTCTTTGCTGAAGAAGCAGTTTCTAAGAGAGAGGCGTTAGAAGTTGGTACAGTTAGGATCTTCAACTTCAGAAAAAAATTGTCCATTGTGTCTTTCTCAAGTAAGGTGACTATAGGGATGCTGGAGCATACTAAAGAAGTTGTGTCAAACAACCTTGAGCCTTGTGCTAGAATCTCTGGTTGACTTTCTCCATAATCTGACAGTAGACAAGATGGAGTTGTATTACACAAAATACGGACATGAGGCGCAATATTATGTGTCTAGGTCATCACAAGCTAAGTCATCAGATTCAGAGGTTTTAAGTGTCGACCAGATCCTGATCCATCAGAGTCTGCGTGTCATACCCCAAAATTTGCCCACATTATTTCTCTTATTCAAAATTCAAATCCATATGCAAAAGCTCATAGACACACTCTCCTGTACAAGGCCCTGAATTAGGGTTTGGGTCATTCAAAGGAAAATCACTGAATCAATGGCTCAAGGTGGTTCCATAGGGTCCCCAACATCCCAAAGAATCTCCATGTAAAGTTTCAAATCAATCAGAGCAAGTTGAGTCCCTCGAATCTTGATTAGGTCAACAGTCGACTCTCAAGGGCAAAATAGTCATTTCAAGTCAATATACAGTCAAAATTCAAAATATTTGCTCCACAACATCCTCATAACCCTAAAATCATCATTTGATCAAGGGTTGATCATGATGATGCAAGGAAAGATCAGAAAAGTCAAAAGCCAAAAGTTACTATTTTGGGCATGAACTGAAAAAGTCAACCAAACTTTGAAAATTCACCAAATATTCATACTTCATCATAAAAATTCCCACCAAAGCTCATTTTGAAGGGAATTCATTCCTCTATCCAATGGTCCAAGAATCAAAGCCCATAGGTCAATGGTTTAAGAGATATGGCTTCATACATTACAGGTCCTTTACAAAAGTCAACAAAAAGACATGTTTTTCAAAAAGTCATAAAACAAGAATGAAAAAAGATTTTGATATGGGACCAAAGGCATTGGATAAAGGACTCTCTAAGGTTTCCAAAATGTCCTAGAACACCTCCATACCTCAAAAATTGAGGGAGATATACCTTGTCAAAGTTGGACTATTTTTGAGAAAAAAAAAAAGTGAAGAGAAAAGGTTCAAAATCCAAAATTCTCCAAATGGGCCTATGATTTCTTCACCCAATCTTCATTACAAGCCCATGCACGCCCCAATGATCATATCCTCACATTTTAATTATTTTCCATTAATTATTTGGTGATTTTAATCATTTAAATCATGAATTAATTATGAAAAATAAAAAAAAACATAAAAAGATATGATTTAGGCCTATTTTCCAATCATCATTAATCCAAGATATCATCCAAAATTCGTGCATAGGCTAAAAGTGTGAAAAAGATTGAAATTGATCCAATTTAGAAAGATTTGAAAACATATTTTCAAACAAATTTCCAAAACTTGCAACTCAAGATTCAAAGGAGATTTGATCAAATTTTCTTGCCCTAATCCTTCTGGTATATATATACAAGCTATTCAGATCATAAGGGGAAAGAATTTTTGCAGTCCAAGAGCCCTAAGTCCGAGTTTAAAAATCAAGCAAAAATTGCAAGGTTGATTCAGAGTTTGAAGCCAATTCAAGAAACCTCGTTGATTCCAATACATCCCTGGAGGTTCACTGAAGCTAACCTGATCATTCTCATCAAGCAAAGCTCTCATAATCGACGCTAATAAGCATTGGTTTGCACTTTTCTAAACTCATTCGATCTCCCTAAATCATGCATCATAACTCAATTATAATTGCATATTCTTGTTTATCTTGATGTTCTGATCGATTCTGGAGGTCTGTGGACATTATTGTGTTGTTTTGAACGACATGCCATTATTAGGGTTTAAGCTTCGATTTAGGGCTTTTTTATATAAGTAAAATTAGTGTAAACTAATGCCATAGCCAGGTTCGCAAGGATCATACGATCACGTTGATGGAGGTCCGCCAAATTTCTATGACGATTTGGCCCTATTCGCTATTTTCAAGTTCTATATGCAGGTTCTTTCGTAGCGCTCTAAACCAAAAAGCGCTGTAAAAGATGTTTACAGGTTTGGTTCACGAAGAAGACGACTGCGTGTCGCTTCCTCATTGGCTGGATTCAAATAAACGCGCGCGCGAAGGGATTGTAGTGCCAGGGAATCTAGTGCGTTATGAAACACGCCTTATGGTGATCCCTCGCCATCACAGCCATCCATCTCATCAGGCCACGCATCTAACGCCCAGGAGCTGCCAGTCTACCATAGTCTCCACGCGCGTGCCACATGGAATCAAAAGCTAAGATTTCCAATTTTTTTTTCTTTTTAATTATATAATGCTTTATTTATTTAAATATTTATATATCTATTTTATTTATTTGGTTTTTTTAAAACTATATACATATTTTTTTTTTCTTTCTAAAAACCTTTTTCACATATAATAATAATATTTAATTATTAATATCTATTATTTGTTTATTCATTTATTTATTGATTTAATTAAATATGTTCAAAAATTCGTATTTATTTTATTTTAATTCCAAAAAATTCCTAAAAATTACTTTTACTCTCGATTTTATTTCCTTATCCCGATTTAATTAATTAGGCCGAGAGACCAATAATTAATTAAATCGATTGTGTTACGTTAATTCAATTTTTACCCTAATCAGGGTTTACGAGGAACATTCCAATACACTGAATATCTATTTTTCTATGTCTTTTTCAGGGTTACCTCCAAGGTTTCCTCCGGCTCTAACCATATCAGATCAAATCCAAATCGAAGCTAAGTATTATTTATTATTCATTATCAATTTATTTATCTTTTATTTTATTAGGGTTAACCCTAATTGTTCCCGAATCGATAATGCACTCACCCCTTTTTGTTTGCCACGTTTCTTTCTTTCCAGGGTTCGCCAATTGCCAAAGCTCGAATAGTCGGTAACCCTAAAACCTCGACCTTATTTAATTATTACTTGTTCAGACCTATTATTTTATATCCGCTGGTTACAAATCCCCTTTCCTCCGCTGGTTACAATTTCCCTTCCCCATATTTTTATTGCTTTTGTATATTGCGTGGTTAGTAATCTTAGGGAGTGCAAGCCTTAAACTGAATTAGAATAACTAATTAAAAGATAAATATCTGAATATAATCACGTGATTGTTGCACACACGCACCCTTTGGGGTAACCTCTCTGTTGCCTTGTTGCCTGTTGCCTTTGTGTTTGTGTTTTTGCAGAATAAGCCACGTCCCTCGAATTCGAAGATACCTCAGTCATGTTGCCTCGAATAAAGGTTATGAGACCCTAAAAATGATGCTGCCTTCGATACACTAACATGACCTCGACCCTCGGAAGTTGCCTACGAATAAGGCTGAGGTATCTTCTGGCTGCCTACGAAAAGGCTTATTCTGATCCTTACCTTATACTACCTGCCCCTCTATGGCATGGGACAGTCTTATGGCAAAGGATGCTTCGATGACCCTTCAACCTCCAAACGAAAGGCTTCCTGCCCTCTTATGGCAAGGATAGACCCTTTCATTCTGAAAGGCAAAAAGAGACCTATCATCTGAGTTTAAGGTAATTGCCCCTAATTGCCTTGCAATGCTCAAACCTTTTTATTATATTCTTTCTCATAATTTTTCAAAAGGGCAACGCTTATTCACAAGCTAAAGTCCTTATCTCTTTCATCTACTTTTTCTGAAAACGAGCAAGCAAAGCAATTAAGAGCCCATGGAAAACCATGGATGCAAAGGGTGCCTTACACCTTCCCTTTGCATAAATTACCCCCCGAACTTGGATTTCTTTTAAAAGGTTTTTTTCTGTTTCTTTTTGCCTTTCCGAATCTGTTTGGATAAAATAAAAGTCGGTGGCGACTCTTGCTTACCGCGACATTCCGATTATTAAAACGTCAGTTCACCGTATTACAGAACTGGCGACTCTGCTGGGGATTTTTCGATTAAGAGGGGTTACCTTAAAAGTTTAGGATTCACTTAAATGTTTTCTATTGTTTGTTTTGCTTGCTTTACTTTTGCAGGGCTGTTTTGGGTATTCTGCTGTGTGAAAGGTCCTACACCCGGATCTAGTGTACCTTAAGTATGTGGCATGAGACCAGGGAGGCTGTACGACATGTATCGTTACGGTTGAACTGGTGGCCACCGTTAGTGCGACGCTTTGGTTTGTCCTGATGGCCCTTGAATCTGATCGAGGAGACATTTGGCTACCGCGTGGTGTCATGAGCACTAATTCGACCTTAGAACCTTAGTCGAACTTGACTTTGGCTTATAAGAAGTAGCGAGATGGCTGGCTTCGGATTCCTGACTGAAGCCGGTTGATACTCGATGCTACACTCATTGAGATTGGACTCAAGGGATGCTTTTGGCTGGCCGATTGAGTGCTATGTTGAGACAATGCCCACGAGAAAGATCAGGGATATGAGCACCATAGAACCTGGTTACTTTTTAGGACAGGTTGAACCAACTAAACGAAAGGAAAAAGGGTATATACCTATGAACTTCATGCAAGCCTACCCTTAAGGCAATTGTGTGACTTGTGTGACTTGTTTGTGTTTGCTACTAACTTTCGTTTCCCCGCAGGTTTTGTTGAAAGGACTTGTTTGTCCTTACCATCGCACACTAAGTCTAACGAATTGCATTCGCATAACATCATGACATCATGACATCATAAGCATAACATGATTTAACTAACTCTTCAAGGATCTTAGGAATTTAGGGCGCACAATTTCAGGTGCCTTTGTCAAAGACTGAATTCCTACCAAGGGGCAAGAGGATTTATTTTCATCTGGCCACATACCTTCCAATTCAAAGACACAGTACCAATCAAGGGGCAAGAGGATTTATTTTCCTCTAGCCATGCATTTTCAAATTCATAAGTATCCCGAATCAGAGGCGATGACCCACTCGATATGGTGAGCTTGATTCTCAAAGAAGGACGTTCAAAGACAAAATTCAAAATCCTTCAAACAAAGACATGACCAACTCATTTTCTAATGCTGCTAACTAGATTCCTAAAGATCTTTGAAAACATTTCATTTGCATTCATAACATCGCATAACAGGTTTCCTATGATGGATTCCTCATCCTTCCTCGCTGTTTATTTCAGCATCATGAATCTCGAACAATCAGTTAAGGATCTCCAAGCTCAAAACACTGAGTTCCAAGCCTTGATTCTGAATTTGTCCAAGGGGCAAGAAGAGCTGAAAGCCATGCTGACTAAAAAGAAGAAAAAGAAGGGTAAGAAGACTCAGGTTAAAAAGCTTAGACCGATCTTGCAACTCAGGGATGCTGAAGCCTCCGAAGAAAGTGATGAGGATGAGCAAGATGATGATGCTAGTATCAAAACCGATGCAAAAAGTAACCACGATTCTGCCAAACTCTCTGAAGAAGAAGAGAACTATTACCATGAGGACGAACATCCCGATGACAAATACAAGATGTTAGAAGAGCGCCTGAGAAGCGTAGAAATTCAGAAGATACCTGGGCTGGATTTTGAAGAGCTTGGACTTGTTCCTGGGGTCGTTATTCCTCCAAAATTCAAAACTCCCGCCTTTGCTAAGTATGATGGAGTCTCTTGTCCTAAACTACACTTGAGGTCTTATGTAAGGAAGATTCAGCCTCACACTGCTGATAAGAGGCTCTGGATCCATTTCTTTCAAGAAAGCTTATCTGGAACTCAACTCGAATGGTACTATCAACTGGAAAGAACCAACATCCATACCTGGGAAGATTTAGTTGTTGCCTTCTATAAGCAATACCAATATAATTCCGATCTCGCACCAACTCGCATGCAACTACAAAGCATGTCTATGGGACCTAAAGAAAGTTTCAAAGAGTACGCACAAAAGTGGAGAGATCTAGCTGGAAGAGTCCGACCTTCTTTGAATGATAGAGAGTTGGTGGACATATTCATGGGCACGCTAACTGGGCCGTTCTATAGTCACTTACTGGGTAGCTCCTCATCTGGCTTTACTGACCTCATACTGACTGGGGAACGTGTCGAGAGTGGCATTCGAAGTGGTAAGATTCAAATAGCGACATCCTCGGGTACTACAAAGAAGCATTTCAATGAGAGGGCAGATTCCAATGCTGCGTATGGGCAGAAAAGGATAAACCATGATCAATCTATTGGGGCAGTTCTGAGCTCCACACCGGCGCCTCAACAAGGTCGTCAAGACAAACAAGTTACACCCAGACGTCAATTCACAAAGATCAATATGTCACTAGCTCAAGCACTACAACACTTGTTGAAGTTAAAATTGATCACTCTAAAGGATCCCCCTAAGAATCCTAGTACTTCTGCTCGAAGCTATAATCCCAATATGAGGTGTGCATACCACTCTGATAGTCCTGGTCATGATACGAATAGCTGCTGGACATTAAGGAACAAAATCCAAGATATGATCGATGCTGGAGAAGTCGAGTTTGATCCTCCTGAGACTCCTAATATAGCTGCTAATAATGTGGATGGCTAGAAGGATAAACTTTTAATCATTAGTTTTACTTTCGTTTGCAAATTCCTATTCTGTTTGTGTAGACATTCAAATCATGATAGACATTATCTATTTTTAATAATCATCATCAGTGCATTGCATATGTTTGTCTTGAATAATTTATTTCGTTATCACTCATTTTAAAGTTATATCTTTACTTTACATATGTTTTTATGATACTCAACTCCTGCTAAAACTGTAAGCCTTTTGAGGGAGGATGACGAAAACGATACCGCAACCTCATACAGTAATGCTTTTGAACAGACTATGCTGACGATGTACAGGCGTTGTTTCAATTCCTAAACAGTGGAGATATAAGGATGTTAATCCCTCGTCAACCACTTTGAGCCTAAGAAGTAGAAGTTTCTTTCTTGTACTAATTAAAACCCTTGATCATAACCTGGGGCAGGGTAATTCTCAGTTAATTTGGCTGTGCATTCTGTTTTTAAGAGAATCATTCGTTACACCTTTCAACAAAGGTTTCAATCACAAGCGATCATCCGTACACATCAAAGAAATGTTGGAGATGTCAAATGCCAATGATGGTTCATCAATCGTCAAGCGAGGCAGTCAATATCTTTCAAAAAAGAAAAAAAAAGTGAAAAAACATATATACAAAGAAAAGCCTGCTAAGTCAAAAATCAAAAAGAAGACTTGGGCAAAAATCAAGGCGTCCCGCTGACTGTAAGTTCAAAAGAGACAGTTCAGGCAAAAGTTAGGGATATCAAAAAATGAAAGAAGAGAAGTTAATAAATTCCTAAACAACACAATGTTGTGACTACCAAAAGGAAGAAGTGACTGCCATCTCAAAAGTTCTCTTTGTTTGCGAACCATCAACATTATCAAAGGCGCAAATCCAAAAGTCTCTTGGAGCCTGAATGCATAAGTCGAACCAACTGAGCTTAGGAATGAAGAACATCACGAAGAAGGGGATGAGTATAAATAAACTTTGAGCCTTTATCTTTTGTTTCTTAAAACCGTGAACCAAACCACGTTACAACCCTTAAAAGTCCTAACTGAAGCATGGTTAGTTCGAAAGCATACTGTCACCAAAAAGGTATCCCGACTCCTTAAGGTTTACTAAAATGCTGAGTGGATATTTCGCTTCTACAAAAAATAGCATGTTTTACAAATATCACGCATTTACATCTCTTGTTTTAATGTTTTTTAAAACTCAAGACAAACGTATGCATTGCATCTCATGAATTCATTATTAAACATATTCTGCTACGTAATTTCAAATGTTAGCATCAGAATAAATTTGCACAGGGTATGGCTAATGACTGAAAGTTATCCCGACAAACAAAATCACTCCAAGAAGCCATGTCTCTTACGTATACAAGGGGCATGACATGTTTTTCCCAATCAAACTGGGGCAATCAAGTCAAGATTCGAAGAATCTCTCAAAATGCCAAAAGTCAAAGGCATTCATCCCAAGTGGACTTCAAACTATTTCCCGATCAATCTGGGGCAATCAAGTCAAGATTCCGAGAATCTCTCATGGATGCTCGAACAATCAGGAGCATACATCCAAGCATACCTAAAGCTAGTCCCCAATCAACATGGGACACTGTCTTGAGCCTACGATTACTGGGGGCATATCGCCCATAGTGTACATCTCATAAAGCCCTCGCGAGGCGAATCTTTCCAAAGTTCCTACTAACTGGGGCAAATCTATACAAGCCCAGTGTGACATCTTGATCAATACTCAGTGGTGTGTCCTAAATCAAATGGTATTTACTATAATACTGGGGGCAACTTTCGAGACACCCATGTCTCCCCCACAGAGTCGGGTTCACAAGATCATATCCCCACAGAGCAATCATTAAGAAGATATCTTCAAATGCTCTCGTCCTGACAAAGATATGGCTCCCCAATAGAGTTTACATCTTCAACACAACCGGTTTCTTCAACACTTTGCTCTTCTCCAACATGGCTTACTAATATCTTTCATCCCCAATCAGGATCCATCAAATTACTATTCATCCCCAAGCAGAAATCATAAATCCCCAGCTGAGCATCTTCAAAAAAGATCATATATCAAAATCACAATGATGCAGAGATTTATTTTCACAATCAAGGACAAACCACATTCTGACATCATATATCATAAACATGTTCATACATTGCATACATTGTCTCATATACAAGTTTCTCATTTATTTTGAGAAACTCATAACACATGCATCATAACATTGCATAAAGACTAACTCTACTTTTCTCAGGACATAAGTACAAGCAGATAAACAATATCTACGATCTAATTCAGTTACTATGAATGGTACTGACACGATCATCTCTCCAAGACCTAATTTGGCCACCACGAATGGTGCTGACACAATCAAAGAAAGAAACAGATTTAATCACAACACGCAAATCAGAAAAGACCACGACAACGGAGTCACGATAAAGGAATCACGACAACTGAGTCACGATAAAGGAATCACGACAACTGAGTCACGATAAAGGAATCACGACAACAGAGTCACGATAAAGGAATCACGAAAACTGAGTCACGATAAAAGAATCACGACAACTGAGTCACGATAAAAGAATCACGACAACTGAGTCACGATAAAGGAATCACGACAACTGAGTCACGATAAAGGAATCACGACAACTGAGTCACGATAATGGAATCATGACAACTGAGTCACCGTAATAGAATCACGACAAAGGAGTCACGACGATTGAGTCACGTATCTAATCCCGGTATTCAATTCAGAAACAATCAGGACAATGAAGTCACAACGATGGAGTTACGACACTAGAGTCACTACAATTAATTCATTTCACACTCCCAACATCCAGATGGCATCTTCAAGCCCATCTCCAACAAACACTTTTCAATACTTCGAGCTCAGATATAGTCTAACGCACGACTTATTCTGAATTTCGTATTTATCCAAACTGGATGGCATCTTCAAGCCCATCTCCGATAAAAGTCCCTACTTCAACTAGGGCAAATTTCTTGGTATTCTAGTGTTCAATCATCTTCCACCTCCAGATACCGACTGGCATACAAACCACTCTACATCTTCAGGTTTAAGATAATTGAACAGGGGCAGCTGTCATACCCCAAAATTTGCCCACATTATTTCTCTTATTCAAAATTCAAATCCATATGCAAAAGCTCATAGACACACTCTCCTATACAAGGCCCTGAATTAGGGTTTGGGTCATTCAAAGGAAAATCACTGAATCAATGGCTCAAGGTGGTTCCATAGGGTCCCCAACATCCCAAAGAATCTCCATGTAAAGTTTCAAATCAATCAGAGCAAGTTGAGTCCCTCGAATCTTGATTAGGTCAACAGTCGACTCTCAAGGGCAAAATAGTCATTTCAAGTCAATATACAGTCAAAATTCAAAATATTTGCTCCACAACATCCTCATAACCCTAAAATCATCATTTGATCAAGGGTTGATCATGATGATGCAAGGAAAGATCAGAAAAGTCAAAAGCCAAAAGTTACTATTTTGGGCATGAACTGAAAAAGTCAACCAAACTTTGAAAATTCACCAAATATTCATACTTCATCAGAAAAATTCCCACCAAAGCTCATTTTGAAGGGAATTCATTCCTCTATCCAATGGTCCAAGAATCAAAGCCCATAGGTCAATGGTTTAAGAGATATGGCTTCATACATTACAGGTCCTTTTCAAAAGTCAACAAAAAGACATGTTTTTCAAAAAGTCATAAAACAAGAATGAAAAAAGATTTTGATATGGGACCAAAGGCATTGGATAAAGGACTCTCTAAGGTTTCCAAAATGTCCTAGAACACCTCCATACCTCAAAAATTGAGGGAGATATACCTTGTCAAAGTTGGACTATTTTTGAGAAAAAAAAAGTGAAGAGAAAAGGTTCAAAATCCAAAATTCTCCAAATGGGCCTATGATTTCTTCACCCAATCTTCATTACAAGCCCATGCACGCCCCAAAGATCATATCCTCACATTTTAATTATTTTCCATTAATTATTTGGTGATTTTAATCATTTAAATCATGAATTAATTATGAAAAATAAAAAAAACATAAAAAGATATGATTTAGGCCTATTTTCCAATCATCATTAATCCAAGATATCATCCAAAATTCGTGCATAGGCTAAAAGTGTGAAAAAGATTGAAATTGATCCAATTTAGAAAGATTTGAAAACATATTTTCAAACAAATTTCCAAAACTTGCAACTCAAGATTCAAAGGAGATTTGATCAAATTTTCTTGCCCTAATCCTTCTGGTATATATATACAAGCTATTCAGATCATAAGGGGAAAGAATTTTTGCAGTCCAAGAGCCCTAAGTCCGAGTTTAAAAATCAAGCAAAAATTGCAAGGTTGATTCAGAGTTTGAAGCCAATTCAAGAAACCTCGTTGATTCCAATACATCCCTGGAGGTTCACTGAAGCTAACCTGATCATTCTCATCAAGCAAAGCTCTCAGAATCGACGCTAATAAGCATTGGTTTGCACTTTTCTAAACTCATTCGATCTCCCTAAATCATGCATCATAACTCAATTATAATTGCATATTCTTGTTTATCTTGATGTTCTGATCGATTCTGGAGGTCTGTGGACATTATTGTGTTGTTTTGAACGACATGCCATTATTAGGGTTTAAGCTTCGATTTAGGGCTTTTTTATATAAGTAAAATTAGTGTAAACTAATGCCATAGCCAGGTTCGCAAGGATCATACGATCACGTTGATGGAGGTCCGCCAAATTTCTATGACGATTTGGCCCTATTCGCTATTTTCAAGTTCTATATGCAGGTTCTTTCGTAGCGCTCTAAACCAAAAAGCGCTGTAAAAGATGTTTACACGTTTGGTTCACGAAGAAGACGACTGCGTGTCGCTTCCTCATTGGCTGGATTCAAATAAACGCGCGCGCGAAGGGATTGTAGTGCCAGGGAATCTAGTGCGTTATGAAACACGCCTTATGGTGATCCCTCGCCATCACAGCCATCCATCTCATCAGGCCACGCATCTAACGCCCAGGAGCTGCCAGTTTACCATAGTCTCCACGCGCGTGCCACATGGAATCAAAAGCTAAGATTTCCAATTTTTTTTTCTTTTTAATTATATAATGCTTTATTTATTTAAATATTTATATATCTATTTTATTTATTTGGTTTTTTTAAAACTATATACATATTTTTTTTTCTTTCTAAAAACCTTTTTCACATATAATAATAATATTTAATTATTAATATCTATTATTTGTTTATTCATTTATTTATTGATTTAATTAAATATGTTCAAAAATTCGTATTTATTTTATTTTAATTCCAAAAAATTCCTAAAAATTACTTTTACTCTCGATTTTATTTCCTTATCCCGATTTAATTAATTAGGCCGAGAGACCAATAATTAATTAAATCGATTGTGTTACGTTAATTCAATTTTTACCCTAATCAGGGTTTACGAGGAACATTCCAATACACTGAATATCTATTTTTCTATGTCTTTTTCAGGGTTACCTCCAAGGTTTCCTCCGGCTCTAACCATATCAGATCAAATCCAAATCGAAGCTAAGTATTATTTATTATTCATTATCAATTTATTTATCTTTTATTTTATTAGGGTTAACCCTAATTGTTCCCGAATCGATAATGCACTCACCCCTTTTTGTTTGCCACGTTTCTTTCTTTCCAGGGTTCGCCAATTGCCAAAGCTCGAATAGTCGGTAACCCTAAAACCTCGACCTTATTTAATTATTACTTGTTCAGACCTATTATTTTATATCCGCTGGTTACAAATCCCCTTTCCTCCGCTGGTTACAATTTCCCTTCCCCATATTTTTATTGCTTTTGTATATTGCGTGGTTAGTAATCTTAGGGAGTGCAAGCCTTAAACTGAATTAGAATAACTAATTAAAAGATAAATATCTGAATATAATCACGTGATTGTTGCACACACGCACCCTTTGGGGTAACCTCTCTGTTGCCTTGTTGCCTGTTGCCTTTGTGTTTGTGTTTTTGCAGAATAAGCCACGTCCCTCGAATTCGAAGATACCTCAGTCATGTTGCCTCGAATAAAGGTTATGAGACCCTAAAAATGATGCTGCCTTCGATACACTAACATGACCTCGACCCTCGGAAGTTGCCTACGAATAAGGCTGAGGTATCTTCTGGCTGCCTACGAAAAGGCTTATTCTGATCCTTACCTTATACTACCTGCCCCTCTATGGCATGGGACAGTCTTATGGAAAAGGATGCTTCGATGACCCTTCAACCTCCAAACGAAAGGCTTCCTGCCCTCTTATGGCAAGGATAGACCCTTTCATTCTGAAAGGCAAAAAGAGACCTATCATCTGAGTTTAAGGTAATTGCCCCTAATTGCCTTGCAATGCTCAAACCTTTTTATTATATTCTTTCTCATAATTTTTCAAAAGGGCAACGCTTATTCACAAGCTAAAGTCCCTATCTCTTTCATCTACTTTTTCTGAAAACGAGCAAGCAAAGCAATTAAGAGCCCATGGAAAACCATGGATGCAAAGGGTGCCTTACACCTTCCCTTTGCATAAATTACCCCCCGAACTTGGATTTCTTTTAAAAGGTTTTTTTTCTGTTTCTTTTTGCCTTTCCGAATCTGTTTGGATAAAATAAAAGTCGGTGGCGACTCTTGCTTACCGCGACATTTCGATTATTACAAAGTCAGTTCACCGTATTACACTGCGTCATATATATTTCTTCTTCATAAGATGTTTAACTGGGTTAGAACCAAGTTAATTAAGAGCTTAATGATCCTGCACAACACACTTAAACAAATGTTAGTATACATAATTGATCTTTAAGTACTTTATAATCATCAAAAGCCAAGGAGTATGAACAAATTTAGTTCCAACACGATAGAGGTTCGGCTGACACACTCTTATTTTCTCTCTCTCTCTCTCTCTCTCTCTCTCTCTCTCTCTCTCTCTCTCTCTCTCTATAAGTTGGATTGGTATTACTTGTTGTCTAAGCTCGCAATTCAGTGGCTATTAACTTCCCTAACTCATCCTCGGAGTCACAATTTATCTACATGGTTAACCAACACTTTCTTTCATGTAAATCTCAGCACGCTCTGCTTGCATGATATCGGTAAGTGTATATGCGTCTTTACTTAAAGAGTCACATTCTATCTACATAGTTAACCATCACTTTTCTTCATGCTAGTCTCAATGCATCCTGCTTGCATGATATTAGTAAGTGTGTATGCGTCTTTACTTAGAGATTATCATGATCAATCTCAAGTTCAATGTTAGGTAAATTCTTAATGTAATCCTACCAGTTCCAGATCTTATGACATACATTCCATAATCTAACTCGCGACACATATGAATTTTCTCTATACAAATCTTGAGCTTCTTTGATTCTTGCTAAAATGCATCATGTTATTCAAGGGTTACTTTCGTACTACAACACCCCTTCTCAAAATTATTAGATGTATGAATCTCGATCACCCTCAAGCTTGACTTCTTGGTAAGTACATATGTGTTAGGTCCAATGGAGACTTTAGAGGTACTTCATATCCCCTATTTGGGTTGTTTGACTAAATCATGATATCCTCACAATATGGAAATTTCATTCTAGACATATATTCCTTATAATTCATAGACCCTGGCTACTCCGAGTCCTTCATAGTCGAGCATAATGTATGGACCATCAATGTCCCTTTACCCCTTTATAAGGTTGTGTTTGTGTAATAGAGTATATGACCAGGACAATATCTTGACATACCCATCTTCTGCATGTATCTTAACTCGCTGCTAATCATGTTGTGAAGTCATATCAACCTCAAAGATAACTTAAAGTGAAATAGATGAGTTGACTTTGTCGCTCTACCAATCACTGTGCAATTGTAGTCCTTACATCTCATTCACATTAGGTATTCCAAGTGCAAATTTATGAAATTCTTTTCCTATACACATTTAGTACTTCCATTGGTCGTTGTATAACACTTGATTGTAGTGTTCAACCTTCACTAGAGAAATAACTAATTATAGAATTCTATTTAATCTCATCTTACTTCCACGATAGACCACCAACATGTCTTACCCAACTCATGGGACATCTTGGTTAATAGGTTAGGACAATTCTATTTTTGTAGAAAACCACAATTAAAACTGCAACGACAACAACCGTTATAGCAGTAAGAACATAACTGTGACATCTATTTTTATAGCAATGTCAGCGACATCAAAAGCTACGCATAGATGTGCATAACAAAGGTGTTCCTAGTGTCATTACCCTGTGTTGGATGATTCAATCTTTTTATATAGTTCTTAAAAAGAGACGTTGAAGGTTAAAAAGGTCTTTTGAATCCCAACGGCTAGTTCCCAATGGATAGAATCAAGCTTTTGTTGTGGATAATACTTGAATAGTAATTTCTTTTTGTCTTGTAGCTTAATATGTTGCAGTTGATGGGAGACAGCTTCTGAGGAATAGTACGTACAGATGGTTGAGAGATGTACTACTGTAATATTTCCTTCTTGGCCAAGTTCTTTTGATCTTATCCTCATATAATGTACTTCTGGTTCTGAAGTAGTAAGCTTGGAGGAAATTAATTTGTCTTCTTCTTTTCGATAATGATTATGATGTGTAGTTCAGAAACTACTTTGAGAGAAGAGAGAATCATTATCCCATGAGAGTTAGAGTCTCGTTTATCAGAATTTATAGTAGCATCTCTTCTAAAGAAACGATACTTGACTTCTGATCTGTAGTAGATTTCTAACATTGTAGCTTGTCCAGATTTCGTTTCAGAGTCCTTAAAGTTGGAACCTTGCTTTTCAGATATTTATGACAACAACCAATCCGAAAATGAGTTATTCCTTTGATGAAGGAACTTCTGATTCTTGAATCTTCGTCTTCAGTACATCCTTGAGTCTGATCTTCTTATGCTTGACTTGACCTTTGATGTATCTGATTTGTATTCAGAATCTCCAACTTTGTCTTCAGAAATGGAGGCAGCAGCTCTTATGACGAACAAATCTCAGCTATTGATTTTGGCTTGAAATCTTGATCTTGCATGCTGATTTCTGATGTTGGAGTATTGGTTCTGACTTTGACTCCTTCTGATTACTTGCAACTTCTGAAGCAGCAACTTGTGGAGAAGTGCACAGTAACTTGTTCTGATGATCATTCAGCAGCAAATAGTGTTTCTGAGTTGCCTAGATTGTTTTGATGATTCTTTGTGGACAAGAATCCAGAATCTCTTTAAACATAATATTACATACAAAATTATTACATTCAAGAAAACTATTAGAAACTAAATTATTACATACAAAATATATGAGTTGTTATCGTCAAAACATAGAGATTTATTGCTTGAACAAATCTTGTTCTTACATCCACTCACTTGTAAAATGTTCAACCTTCATTTTTCTAAGTAATGCGAGACTTAGAACTCACACTTGTTCTCAACATAATTCACTTATTTCTCAACTCTTAGGAACCTATAAGTTTCTTGTGTACTAGGAAGCTCGTCATATTGCTATCAAACATTAGGACTGCAACAAGTTGTTCGACTATCAAAAATATACAATTCATATCTTTTTGTGATTGAGCTATTTTTATACAATTTGGAATAGGGTTTATCAACGACTTGATTGTCCCTTGATATATAAATTTGTAATAAAATTATATTTAATCATTTTTAATAGGCCTAATATATATTTTTTTTCCGTGTATTAACTTCATGATCTATTTTGGCCTCTTATTTTAAAAAAGTTCACATTAGTTTCTTAATTTTGAAAACACATCATATTACGAAAAAAATTAAAATCGGTAATTAGATGAAAATGTAATAGAATACATTTTAAAAAGTTAATAAACCAATATAAGTTATTTTTAAAAGACCAAAATAAATTAAGATACAGAAAAATATATATTATTTCTCGGCTAAGTTATATAAAAAAAAACTAACCGTAAAAGTGTGATTAATTATATATTTGTGTGTAGCTAAATGTAAATGTGTTATTTATTTATACATTGACTATGCCGTGAAAAAAATGTACTAGTTAAAATCGTAATAGTTGAATTGAAAATTAAAGTGATCTAAGGCAGAGTAGAGAAAAAATTATTTTAATATTTTTATTTCAAACACCTTTGGATCAGTCAAATCTTTGTATATCATTCTATAGAATTGAATCCATTTGTATCTCAGATGAAATGATGTATCTGTATATACTTATATAAATAATGAAATAAAAACTCATTTTATTTATTAAATCCTTTTTCTTTTTACAGTCAAATACAAATCATATTATCACGCACCCTTTTTAATCATTTGTTGTGTTTTCTTGACACTGCCACGTCATCGATCCGCATGAAAAACGTTATTCGAGCATTATAACATCAAAGAAGGGATACCGTCCATCTTCTAACATCAACGGTAGCACTCAAACCAAACGAGACGACGCGGATCGCCATCGACATCCATCGATTGGATTATAATCGACGGTTAAAAATACTCTTCCCACTTGCAGTCCTCATTTATAAACACGACCTGAGTAATCAAATTCATTCAATCGCAATTCTATCTTCTTCTTTGAAATTTTACATTTTATAATTTTAAGCGAAAAATGTCAGGACGCGGAAAGGGAGGAAAGGGTTTGGGTAAAGGAGGAGCAAAGAGGCATAGGAAGGTGCTTCGTGACAACATCCAGGGCATTACGAAGCCTGCAATTCGTCGTTTGGCTAGAAGAGGGGGTGTGAAGAGAATCAGCGGTCTCATCTATGAAGAAACCCGTGGTGTTCTGAAGATCTTTCTCGAGAATGTTATTCGTGATGCTGTTACCTACACTGAGCACGCTAGAAGGAAAACTGTCACTGCTATGGATGTCGTGTATGCTTTGAAGAGACAAGGAAGGACTCTTTATGGTTTTGGTGGTTGATTCTTGTTTTCAGTCTAGGGTTTCGTATGCACTAGCTGCGTTTAGATGTAAATGTTGGGTTGATTTCAGGGAATTATGCTATTGTATTCTATTTCGGTTATTTCAATTAGGGTAGTCTTGATATGTTTGAACTGATCTGTTACAATTAGTTGGGATTCTTGTTTTTGAAATTTTATCTTAATGAAGAATACTCTCTTTTCTTCAATTACATTTTATGCGCAAATTGTTCTGATTATTTTCAATTATAAAATTGCTAATATTTAGTCTTGTTTCTTGCTTCTTATGTTGCGTTTTTAATACATAATTTGTTTGTGACGGCTATTTCAGCATAAGTGTTGAATCTATTTGTACTCGCTGAAAGGACTTTTTGTACATAATTTGTTTGTGACGAACATTTTCAAATTCACAGTTGAGAAAAAGTATGTAATGACATTTGTATGTTATTATTAAAAGACGAATCTTTTACCAGTATTGATTTAAGCTATCTAAAGACTATAGTCATCTTTTTGAAGAAGTTTTGGTTTCTGTTAACCGTTTGATTCATATAATCACTGAACTTGCCACGAAAATAAAGATAATGTTTTCTTTAGCTCTGCGCATAAAAATTCCAGTCAATATAGGTTGATGTATGTCTTCTTTAGATTGATGCATGTCACAGAATACTTGAACATGTTTTCAAGCAGTACTCACAGAATTGTAGATGTTTGCCACAAATATTTTTAAGTGTTTGCAAAGGTATTTCCTTTTAATAGAGATATAGCTGTTAGCATAACCCCTTTTATAGGCTGTTATCTGTCTTCCACTTTTATGTTTACGTTAGTTAGTTTGTTGCTACTTCGAATTGTAATTTTGAATAAATTCCTATAATTAACTTTTAATATGACATCGAAGCACGACGATACCGACGAGTATCATTCTGAGAAAGTATTTCCTTTCATCATCATTCCACCCAATCCTGCATATACTCAGAGTCGTCTCAAGTTTTCTGGAGGTCCTGTGTAGGTTAGTCATGGTTCAACCATGACAAAAGGATTAGAGGTCATATTTAACCATATTTTAATAGTGAAAAAGATTTATGATGCTCTATTTAAGTTACAATTTAATCGTGAAAATTTTAAGACCCTATGCAGTAACCTGTCTTGCACGCCCTCAAAGACGACCTTGTATATACTCAGAATAATTCTGATAATCCAGGAACCCTTCTTGTTTTTGCAACCTTGAATGACAATAACTACCGCACATGGCTTCGAGCCATGAAAACGACTCTATGCATAATGGTGAAGTTCGGTTACGTTGATGGTTGTATCTAGAAACCAAACCGCGATTCTACAGACTTTCTTAATTGAGAGAAAGTTGATTTCGTGGTCAGGGTGTGAATTATCAATGCGGTCGATCCCATTCTGCATGGAATCATCACTCACGCATCAATTGCTCGCGACATTTGGATCGATCTTGAAGAACGACTTGCTCCAATCAACGTGCCACACATTCATCAATTATGGCGCACCATATGCCTTTTGTAGATAGATTCTAACATGAGTATAACATAATATTACACCCAATCCAAAAGCCTTTTTGACGAGCTTGATGACCTCTAACCAATACCGAAATGCAGTTGTGGAGCCTCCATATCTTTAACCAAAAGAGATGATGATCAACATGTGCATCTATTTTTTGGTGGTCTTAACAACGGCCAATTTGCTCAAATTAAAAGCACCATTCTCATCTCCGATCCTCTCCCACCATTACGCCTCGTTTTCAATCTCATACAAGAGAGGAATCGCGATTGACAACTAACACAGAAAGACGCGTTAACGTTGATACATGTTCAGCCTTTCACTCCTCCAAACACGACAAATGAAAGTGGCACGAATCTTTGAAACTCAAGTGTGACCACTGTGGTAAAAATCACCATGTCAACAATAAATGCTCGAAATTGTTGGATATCTTGTACACTGGGAACCCAGGAGAACTCCAAGAAGAGACCACAACAAGCATGAAGGTTCACATCTTTTTGCATCTGTTGACAAACGTGACACCGGAAAAGGTTTGACACTAGTGCATGCTCTTCATGGCACCCGCACCAGAAATCCGCTTACTCCCCTCGATAATATGAGCGGTAATGTACATGCAACTCATACATGGATACTTGATAGTGGTGCATCCCATCATATGACTTATTTACCATCTATTTTGCATAATATTAAGCAAATGTCAACATCTTTTCAAATTATCACTCCTACTAGAACAACCACCCTTGTTGATTGCATAAGAGATGTATATCTGTCCAATCATTTCATGCTACATAATGTGCTCCTAGTCCCTTCATTCAACTGCAACTTGATTTCCATTAATAGATTGACTCATGATCTATCTTATACGGTGACTTATGATCAAAATTGATGCATAATCCATGACCTTCTAACAAAAAGAAGATTGGACTCGGTAGCATGTGTGAAGATGTCTATATGTTCACAAAGCCATCCCAAAATGGATATTTGTGGGCAACTAAGAAATATTTAACAACTTTGTGGCACAATAGAATGGGACACCCTTCTCCTCAAGCTTTACAACAAATTTCGCATTATCTTCAATGTACTTTTGACTCATATAAATCAACCTGCTTGATATATGTCATAAAATCAAACAATGTAGAAACTCATTTCCTTCTAGTAATAATAAAGCTATTGCAACTTTTGATTTGATCCATTACGATCTTTAGGGCAAATACAATACTACTGGACATAATGAAGCACAATATTTTCTTACCATTATTGAGGATTACACTAGAGGCACTTAGGTGTATCTAATGAAATCGAAAACTGAAACGCTGCACCACTTGATCACTTTTTTGTAATTTGATCAGGCAAAAATTCAACAAAACTGTCAAAATACGCTACGACAATGGTACAAAATTTGTTAACTCCAAATTTGTATCTTTCATTCACCAAGAGGGCATAATTCATGATACCTCTTAGTGTTTATACACCACAACAAAATGGACGAGTAAAATGTAAACATAGACATATATTTAATATAGCGCAAGCGTTGTGCTTTCAAGAAAACCTTCCAGTACACTTTTGGGTTGACTGTGTTTTAATTGCAGCATACCTAATTAATAGAACACCTACTGTTGCTAATAAAGGCCTCACCCCCTATGAGCTTCTTTTCGATAAGGCACCCCAACATGATCATCTACAAAACTTTGGATGTTTAAGCTCATGAAGAATGTCTCCAATAAATTAAACAAATTTGATCCACGAGTTGACAAATGCTTATTCATTGGATATTCACAAGAACAAAAAGGATGGAAAGTTTATAATCTTCAAACTCATACCTTCCATATATCGAGAGACATCTTCTATGAGGATACTTATCCCTTCCTTTAAGCATGAAACCCACCTTCCATCAACACTAACAAAAATACTACAGAATACTACAGTGATGATGAAGAACTACACCCCTCACAATCTGACTCAGTTCCATCACTTGAAGCCATTTCCCCTTACCAATGCACAAGAAACTATCACTGCATCGACCAACCTTGACACCCATGACATTGAAATCTTGCACCAGGACCATGGATACCACACACCCGAATCCCCTACCAACACATATGAATCAGATGAGCACAATACACCCAATACCATTTGAGCTCCAAACATTCCATACAACAATGAAGATGATACGATTGAGGGGGGGCACAATGAGGAACATAACAATGCTGGAATAGAGTTGCCACCAAGAATACGACATATTCCTATGAAGTGTTATGACTAAAACACATTATCAGACTTTTAGCAGTACATAGTTCTTATCTTTTTGCAATTGAGCTCTAGTTGTTTAGTTTCAGGTTAGGTTTATCAACAGTCCGACTATCTCTATCGATGATAGGTTTGTAAGGAAAATTATATTTAGCTGTCTTTATTATGTTTGTCTTGCCAAGTTATCCGAAAAAATGTCGACCTGTCAAAATGTGATTAATTATATACTTGTGTTTAGCTAAATGTAAATTTGTTATTTATACATATGAGGTAAACAATCATATAGTTTAAATTGTGACAATTAAATTGAAAATCGATTTTTTTTATGTTTATAGTCCTTACAAAATAGTCGAAGGAATATAAGAATGGTCTAGAATGACCTATTTTCTCCGTTTCACAATAATTGACTGATTTGATCATTTAACAATATTAAAAAAGCGAGAAAACTTATATACAATTTTTTGTGTCATTAAAATATGAAAAATGTATAATTCTCTCTTACACATATGCAATTTTCTTCTATTTTCACTCCTTAAATAATGTTAAAGTACATTTGTCATATTTTTATTGAGAAATAGCAAAAATCACACTTAAGAAATTGTAGGTAAATTTTCTTCTTAAAAATATATAAATAAAAAAGAAAATCACATTTTTAAATATAATGTGAAAGATAATGATAAAAATAATATCAATTATAAAGTATAATTGAGAATTGAAAATGATCTTTTAAGACAATTTCATGTTAGAGTAGAAAAAATATATTTTAAATATTTTTATTCCAAACACTTTGAATTCAGTATGTTGCCACCGTTGGTGTATCATATTATCACGCACCCTTTTAAGTCATATGTGTTTTTAGACACTGCCACGTCATCGATCCGCAAGATAGGGGCTATTCGAGCATTATAACATCAAAGAAGGGATACCGTCCATCACCTTACATCAACGGTAGCACACAAATCAAACGAGACGACGCGGATCGCCATCCTCATCCAACGATCAAATTATAATCAATGGCTGAAAGTGTTCTTTCTACTCGCAATCTTCATATATAAACACGACCACCAAATTTAAATTTATCCATTCTCAATTCAATTTTCTTATTCAAATCTTTAGAGTTAATAATTTTAAGAGAAAAATGTCAGGTCGCGGAAAAGGAGGAAAGGGTTTGGGTAAAGGAGGAGCAAAGAGGCATAGAAAGGTGCTTCGTGATAACATCCAGGGTATTACGAAGCCTGCAATTCGTCGTTTGGCTAGAAGAGGTGGTGTGAAGAGAATCAGCGGTCTCATCTATGAAGAAACCCGTGGTGTTCTCAAGATCTTCCTCGAGAACGTTATTCGTGATGCTGTTACCTACACTGAGCATGCTAGAAGAAAAACCGTCACCGCCATGGATGTGGTTTATGCTTTGAAGAGGCAGGGAAGGACACTTTACGGTTTCGGAGGTTGATTCTAGTTTTCAGTCTAGGGTTTCGTATGCACTAGCTGCGTTTAGATGTAAATGTTGGGTTTATTTCAAAGAATTATGCAATTGTTTTCTTGTTTCGGTTCATTTAGTTTAGTTATTCTTGATCTGTTTGAACTGATCTGGTAGTATTAGTTGTGATTCTTGTATTTGGAATTTTATCTTAATGAAGAATACTCTCTTTTCTTCAATTGCATTTTTATACCCAGATTATTTTTATTTTCTTTTAATTATAAAATTTCTAATCAAAGATTCTGAAAACATTCTTATGACTGTCGATAAAGATGTGGTTGTACTTAACATGACCTTCTAAACAACTCAAGATCTCATTTTTTGATCTTCTACCAAGGAGCATGTCTGCCATTTGAACACAGTACTCATCTTTTGGTGCTGCTCGCAATTTACCATTATTCTTCTTGATTGTTGACACAATGTTTTCCAACTATTCGACGTACCTGGACGATCTCTGGTATTTCAAAGAATTCCGGTGTTTGACTAACTTTACTTCTAGAGCTTGGCTTGATTGACAGGATTGAAATAGTAATTCGAAGAAATCTCGTGCTTGATTAACTTCTGTCTCAGACCACACACCTTATCACAGTCTAAGGAATATCAACCTTTGTATTGTTTTACTAATTCATTCTATTTTTTTCTTGAACTTCATTGACATAAGAATAACTTTTAAATTTGGGCCTATTGAATTTTGGAGTTCCTAATTTGATTCCTCTAATTGGGTCCTCGATCTCTAGTTATTTTCTTCTTTTGGCATTTTTTCAAATCTCAATCTCAATGGATGGTTCTTTATGATGTAGTTTGCAATCATATCATCAACTAGTAAGGTGCACGGGTAAATTTATTAAAATGTATCTATAAATAATGTAATGATATTGTACATAATTTTACTAGATGCACATAAAACTATGAAATGAATAATTTAATTATGATTCGTTAGCATTGCCCAACTAAATAAACTCTATTATATTAAAATAATTTAGACATTAATCGGAAGATATTTACTGCCTTACGAGGCGAATATAAATGTTGGACTTTCATCGGAAGATACTTCTTCGCTACGAGGGGAATAAATATGAAATGATAAACTTCCATCGAAAGATACTTGCCACCCTTTAAGACGAGTACGAATAATGAACTTCCACCAGAAGATCGTTGTTGTCCTACAAGGCAAATACAATTGATGGACTTCCATTAGAATATACTTGCCGCCCTACGCGGCAAATACATCATTAAACCATCGTAGAAGAATCACTGATGTCTTAATAAGCTACTTATTCAACGCTAAAGACTATGAATAACATGCATGATATGAAGAAGCGAGCTTTCCCTAAGCATTACTTGAAAGAATTGCTCTCAAAGGGGATCCATTATACAATCTCGCCCAAGGGACGCGACTGAAGTCTAACGCAAAAGAATTAACTTAAAATTCTTGTTTGAGGGCTTGATAAAAGTCTCATCTCTCCAACACCTCCCCTGAGAAACTTACAACCTCATTACCCAGACTAAATACATTATCTCGCTTGAGGAACTAAAAGTCCCATCAAACAGATTCATCTAAACACCTCGCCTGAAGGACTCAAAGTTTCCTCGATTAGGATCTAGCCTAAAAGTATCACCCAAAGGATGTGATTGGTGATTGACATGAGAGACTTAAATCTTTCTTTAAAGGTCTGAAAGATGTCCTGCCCGAGTGGTCCAACGCCTCGCCTGAAAAACTTGAAGTCTCATCAGCCAGGCTAAACATACTATCTGACTTGATGGATTGAGAGTCCCATCAAACAGGCTCATCTTAACACCTTGCCTGATGGACTTAAAGTTTCTTTAAGTGGGATCCAGCCTAAAATTATCACCCAGAGGATGTGATTGGTGTTTTACATGAGAGACTTAACTTAAATCATTGTTTGAAGGTTTGATAGATGTTCCGCTCGAGTGACCCAATGCCTCGCCTGAGAGACTTGAGGTCTCATCAACTAGGCTAAACATATAATGTCACCATAGGTACTGAGAGTCCCATCAAACATGTCCATCTAAACACCTTTCTTGAGGGACTTAAAGTTTCCTCGAGTGAGATCCAACATAAAAGTCTCGACCAAAGGACGCGACTAAGGTTTGGTCTAAGATACTTAAATTAAAGTATTGTTTGAGGGTCAGATAGAAGTCCTACCCGAGTAACCCAACGCCTCTCACGGGACTTGAAGTCTCATCAGCCAGGCTAAGTATATAATCTCACCTAAGGGATTGAGAGTCATATTGAACATGCTCATCTAAACGTCTTATTTGAGATACTTCAAGTCTCAACAGTCAGAATTAGTAAATAATCTCAGATGAGGTACTTATAGTCTCCCCATACATACTCAACATATAATCTAACCTAAGGGATTGGGAGGCTCAATAAACAATCTCGCATGAGGGACTTATAGACTCATCAGACATGCTTAATATATAATATCGCATGGAGGACCTAGAATCCCATTAAACAGGCTCACATAAATGCCTCACAAAGTCTCCTCAAACTTGACCCAACTCAAAGTCCCGCATGAGGAACTCAACATAAAGTCTCGCTTGAGAGACTCAACCAAAAGTTTCACTTAAGAGACTGAACATAAAGTCTCTTCTAAGAGAACCAACTTAAAGTCTTACTTTAAAGACTCATCTAAACGTATTGTTTGAGAGACTCAACTTAAAATCGTCAGAAGGATTCGAGATAAAGTATCGCCCAACAATAAAGCATATTTGGTCTAGATTAAATCACTTCGCCCTTTTCAAGCCCTCGTGCTTGAGGGATTGTATACTTATATTATCTTATTAGGTCCCTAAGAGTGGGTCGTCAAATGGAGAAACTACTTTCCCCATAATCCAAGGAGACCAAGTCCTCAAATGACCATATTTCTTGGTCACATAGCTAAGGTAAACCATTATTTGAATCTATAGCCTAAGCTCAATAGGTCTCTACAAATATCTCATTCTTAGAATGAGGAAGGACATATCATAACTTACACACTCATCATAAGCATTATGCTGAAATACAGAGCATCTCACCTCACATGAGCGGGTTCTCTAAAGCCATCACAAAACCATCAAACTAGGCCTGTAGGAGACAATTTAATGTGCTTTCCCTCAATTGTATGACCTCTTAACGGTGATTAGAATAATGCATGATTGACTTTGGCTCGTTCCAAAGCTCGACCAAAGAGACTGGACATGTAAGTAGCCCCTCAAGCATGAGTCGTGTAAAGGCAAAGTTTGATTATAATAGAATTAGATCACACAAACTAGAGCATATTTGTTGTCTGAATAACAACATAGATAATGCTTGAGAAACTAAAACTCCTACCAAATTATACATTCTCCAACCAATTACATCACAACCATAACTCCAATAAAAATAAAATGCAAGTAAAAAAGTATACACTACTTGACTTACAATCGCTTCAACCTTCCAAACCAAGGATTATACATGGGAAATAAACATTGTATTTAGTGGGGCAGAAAACCAAACTTGTTAATCCATTGCAGAAGGAAAACGACCAACTTCGAAAATATACTAACAAAGGAGTTGAGTGGTGAAAACATGAAATGATATATGATAACCTATTAGGGCACCTCGGCATAAGCAATTCTACAACAAAGCAGCTCCAACACTAACACTTATACCACAACTAAAACCTCCACATGGAAATGCGTGTGAAATATTGACCACAACGGCGCATACTCACCCCAGACACCACAAAGCTACATACAAGCAACAAGTGACACAGATAATATCTGTCAATAAAAGTCAAAACTAAATCGATTGGAAATGCTACTATCAACACCTCTTGATCAAGTGACTGAGATGCCTAAGCATACCTTATAGCTATGTCGTCAGATATTGATTTTGACTTTATTCGAAGCAACTTTCTAGTCGATAATTTTACCTCTACTATTTTTTGTATTTGAGTTTCGTCATTTTGAAAGACCTTATTGTTTTTATATTTCTAAATACTCCAAACACAAGTTGCCCTAATAACACCTAATAACAACTAGCTTGCATTGCTTTATTCTTGACAACCAATTTCATTTGGCAAACCTTACTAGTAGTTCATAGTGTAAGATTATATTTTATAAATTGACAACACCATTTTTTTATTAAAGAAGATAACATCTTGCATTTCATGAAAAATACTTGTGCTTTTATACAAATCGCTTTCTATTTTATACACTTATTCTATGCACTTATTAAACTAATATGTACTAAATCGCTTTACAGTTGAACTATATTTCATTATACAATATGTTACAAAATATATTTAAAAGAAGACTTTGTGCCTTATTTGGCTTGCTACTGTATGGATGTTATGGAACTCAAGAAACAACTTCATCTTCAACAACACTAGCCTTGTTTTAGATGACGTTATTGTTAGCATTAAATTAGTTTCTTGGATTTGGCATTCTATCGATTCGAAGAAAGGCGGTGCGGTGTCCTTTTATTATTGGTTAAAGGCTCCTTTGGAGGCTCAAAAGAATTGTTTT
The DNA here is from genome assembly GCF_029867415.1 of Vicia villosa. Taxonomy (NCBI): domain Eukaryota; kingdom Viridiplantae; phylum Streptophyta; class Magnoliopsida; order Fabales; family Fabaceae; genus Vicia; species Vicia villosa. Next base: position 1,002,321 of record NW_026704961.1, on the reverse strand, counting down.
TTGTAATTCTGATTATGTCTTGTTTGGGTTGTGAGTACCCCTAGTACTCACCTCATTTATAAATATAATTAACCTTGCTTATCAAAAAAAAAAAAAACAAAATATATTTAAAAACTCAATCAGTCCCAAAAATAAATGAGATAGGTTCAAAATTTGCTTTAGGGTCTTTCATGTCCATCTTATCCAAATTTTGTGTTTATCAATGAGATGACTTAATGATTTTTATGTCTTCATTTTTGTCTGCATGTTGTCAATAGCATTTAAGCTTTTCCATCTTAATATAAAATCACGACAATCTTAAATATCAAAAACTCAATTGCAACTTTAACACAGTATTGTCTTTTTCGTTATAATTAATTTTGGACATATCAGAGATATTTAAGTTATTTTATTGTAACAGGTTGATTATTTAAATTTTTTTTTTTTAATAATTTGGTGTCTTCTAAGCTTTTTTTTTTGGTAATAATTTGGTCTTCTAAATTTTTTTTGTTCAATTGAAATTTGATTTTATATTTTTTTTGATGTTACTTATTTAGGATGTTAATATGTTTATTTTGTTGAAACTTTATATATTTAATCAAAGATTGAAAAAATTGATAACTCTGCACACATTTATTAACTTTAAAAAATTAAATTATTAAAAATATTAAGGGACCAATTTATTACAATAAATTAACTAAAAAGAGCCGTGATATAATTATACCTTAATTTTAGAAATTTTTTTTATCAATAATCAAGTTTTGAAATTAAAAAACTCTGCACACATTTATTAACTTAAAAAAAATTAAATTATTAAAAATATTAAGGGATCAATTTATTACAATAAATTAATTTAAAAGAGCCGTGATATAATTATACCTTAATTTTACAATTTTTTTTATCAATAATCAAGTTTTGAAATTAAAAGACATTAGTAATTAGTAATCAAGTTTTAATAACCAAATTGGACGACGCGGATCACCATTTTTTTGACAAAAACCAACTTAACGACTTTCATTCAACAAACAAGTATCGATACAAGAAGGTAACATATTAAGGATACTACGCCTAGACCAAGAATTGGCCGTCTTAGCTAACAAATGGGCAACTGAATTCGTTCGGCGCTTTATGAACTTCACCTCAAAGTTCGGAAAGGAAAGCAACAAGTTCTTAATAATTTTAATAATAACACTAAACTCAAAGTTTCCTAACTTCTTAGAGTAAACAGCATGGACTACACTTTGACAATCACTTTTAAAAACAACATGGGATAACTGTAAAAACATAGCATTTTGAATCGCTTCCTTCAAGGCCAAAGCTTCGGCCTCTACGACCGATAAAAGGCCTACATCCCACGCCACACCTGCAGTTTGAAACCCGCGTCAACATTACATTTCACCTCGTACAAAGGTGGATTCCAACTTTCCGGAACCGTAGTACCCACCCCAATATTCATGTCCTTTTTGGCTAGAAACCAATGCTGCCATTTATGAAAAGCTTGCACTCCAATATTAATGGCATCTTCTCGAGAGTCCTGCCAAACAACCTTATTCCTACTCCTCCAAATATTATATAACAATACGGCAAATCTACATGCATCTCTATTATCCTCTCGACTACACGTCAAAAATGAGGGCTTTAGCATCGAGGAAAGTATGTAATCGAGAATCAATTATAGATAACAAACCTGCTGCCCGCCAACTTTGAGAGGTAGAAGAACAACCAAAGAACACATGCCAATCATCCTCCTCTTCAAACTCACACCAAGGACAAAGAGACTGGCATTGGACATGATGATTTTGTAGATTCGAGCGCGTTGGAAGACATCCCCTACAAATCCGCCACAGTAACTGCTTAGCTTTAGGCGGAGCGGTAATATTCTAAAGAGCATTCCAATTACCCTCCACACCATTCTTGGTACTACTACTTTGCGCCTTCTGCCACACCCTATAACCCGACTTCACACTATACTCTCCATTCATCTCCTCATGCCAAATCAACTTATCCTCCACCACATCCTCCAATAAAGAAACTTGAAGAACCACTTCAGCCCCGATATGATCTAAAGTATGTCTCACCTTACTATAGTTTTGGATATATATATATATATATATATATATATATATATATATATATATATATATATATATATATATATATATATATATATATATATATATATATATATATATATATATATATATATATGGAAAAGCTAACATGTGCCCCAAGGGCACAAGATAATGAGATATTTATAAAAATATTTTCTTGAAACGCGTACATTCAATGTATCGAAATTTTAAATATAACTTTATTGCATTTAATTATGTTTAACTTTTTCTAATTATAGTATCTTAACATGTGCCCTTATGACACATGTTAGCATGACCCATATATATATATATATATATATATATATATATATATATATATATATATATATATATATATATATATATATATATATATATATATATATATATATTGTTTAAAAAAATAAATGCACCTATTAATGTCACATCAATACATTAATATTTCAAAAACTTATAGTAAACAAATGAAGAAGAGAGGAAATTGAGAAGATCTAGACTCAAAGAAAAGGGTCATGGACTATAAACCCAAAGATATAAGGAGCCCGAAAGATATTATCATTTCAATTTTCACATAACACAGCAAGTTACCTAAGCTAACGCAATTTTTTTTTTTGCCATTTAAGCTAACACAATTTAGACCTTACAACTAACATCTAATGCGAATTAAAGAATACAATAACTATTCATTCACAACTTCCTAGTGAGTCAGAGATAAGAGACCGAATTAGTTGAAATGAAGAACAAATGATTTAGGGAAGAAACGCAGATTGAACATGATAAAGAGTTTCATCATTCATAATTAAAAACTTTTACAAATCAACATAGCAGAAACATAGAACAAGTTGTTCCATTTCGATTGAAACAGATCTACGACTAATCTAATCAACTGAACTAAAACAGAACAGCTGAAATGCATAGAAATTAACCAACATTTACAACCAGAACAAGCTAGGGCTATCTTAAACCCTAATTTGAGAACAAGAATCAACCACCGAAACCGTAAAGAGTCCTTCCTTGCCTCTTCAAAGCATAAACGACATCCATAGCAGTGACAGTTTTCCTTCTAGCATGCTCAGTGTATGTCACAGCATCACGAATAACATTCTCGAGAAAGATCTTGAGAACACCACGGGTTTCTTCATAGATGAGACCGCTGATTCTCTTCACACCACCTCTTCTAGCCAAACGACGAATCGCAGGCTTAGTAATACCCTGGATGTTGTCACGAAGCACCTTTCTATGCCTCTTTGCTCCTCCCTTTCCCAAACCCTTTCCTCCTTTTCCACGTCCTGACATTTTTCTCTTAAAATTACTAACTGTAAAATTTGATTGAGAAGATTGAATTGTAATGAATAAAATTGATTACTCAGGTCGTGTTTATATATGAAGACTGCAAGTGGGAAGAGTACTTTAAGCCGTCGATTATAATCAATCAATGGATGTGAATGGCGATCCGCGTCGTCCCGTTTGGTTTGTATGCTACCGTTGATGTTAGAAGATGGACGGTATCCCTTCCTTCTTTGATGTTGTTATGCTCGAATAGCACTTTTCTTGCGGATCGATGACGTGGCAGTGGATAAAAAATATAATTTTATTGTAAGGAACGGGGCGTGAGTGATAATAGGATTTGGATTCAATTTCGGTTAGCTTTTAATTTTAGAGTTTTATAAATGAAATACTAAGTTCAAATACATATTTATAAAATTTATACGTGCTTACAAAGAAGTTAGTCCATATATATTTTTAGAGAAAATAATATAACATTTAAATTCAATTTTAGTTTAAAAAACTAAAATTTCAAAAAATTAGTGCATATTTGATTATATTTGGGTAGCATCAAAATTAATAGAAATGTATAATTGATATTTGATAGGGAGTTTCAACGGTGAAGTCACATAATTGATTTTTTTAATAAAGTCATTTTAATTGGGCAATAAAATATAATCTTATGTCACATTAGCAATACAGTGCAGGAAGTTTATAGTGAGTCTTTTTTATATGAAATTTTTAGTTATTACATATCAATCATTCATTACCTCTAATAATTTACAAATCAAAAATAACTTTTATTTGAATTTAATGGTTTTCATTTGACAAACACATCTACCTGATCTTCAAACTCCTTCTTCCTTCTCCTAACTACAGAGGTCAAAATTGCAATTGAAAATACTAAATCTCACTCACCTGTTCTCTGAACTCTTTATTTTTCTTATTCCTTCTCCCAATTTAAAAGGTTAGAATTGCACTATAAAATTACGAGACCCATATGCCACTTAAAATCTCAACTATAATCAACAATGGGTACAAACAAGATTCTCTGTAACACTAGTTAGAGGTATACATCAACATCATCAAGATTTGCAATTAATCTTGGAATACAACAAGAATCAAGAGAGACAAAACAACTCAAAAAACACCAAGAAATTCTGACCTTAAAGATGACCACTATTCAGAATGTGCTCTTATAAGTCATGAACGTTGTGTTAAATTTTCAAGACGATCCGACCGTTGAATTTTGCGCTAGCTTCAATTTTCTAATATTGAATTGTGTAGAATTGGGGTTGTGGGATTTCATTTTTCTCTCTAACTTTTCTTGTTGTTTCTCTAACAGAATTAATGAATGACATGATTCTCTTTGTTGGATAACAACAAAAGCTTACACGCACATGAATCACTAACCCACATTAATTTGAGCTTCTCCAAATAGGAGGGAAAGCCCAACATGTTTGTCATGTAAGGGAATTTATTTATGTACTCATTTACATATTAACAGACTCTCGGTGAAACCCCCAAAATACCCATATATTTTATATATGCATATTCGAAGACTCCTTTTTAAAATAAAGGTGATTTCGGACATGCATCTCCCAAGTATTTTGGGGTTTTCACAAAAACGCAAACAACCACCACTACTCACATTCTCTTCAAAACACAAAATTTCTTCTACAAACTCATTGATATCAAGTTCCTATCAAGACATTCATACTCCACAACTTTCATTAAAGTCTCAAGGCTCCATTCAAGTGTTACTCAAAGCTTCAAAAAATTGTAAGTTTCCACAAATTTCCACTCCAGCTTCGAAATGTTATTGGGGCTGTTAGAAATTAGGATAATGGTGTAGGTTGAAGTTATTGATGCTCAATGATAGTGTTTGTATGATAAAAAATGGATTTTGTATGAGTTAGGGCAAAAAATAGAAACTGTCAAAATGGTTGTTTGCATGTAATTTCGGAAGTGCATATCCGGAAAACACCTCTAACCAGTTACGAATATGCACTTCCGAAATTGGCTCTTAACTATTTTTTTTTAGTTTTCACTTTATGTGTTCACTTTATCCATGTTTGTATACTTTTCCTAAAACTCTGGGCTATGATACTTGGTCTTCTTATGACTTGATTCTTAATCTCACCATGCTTGATTGATTAAATGTTTGATTCATATACTTGACTTAATTCATAATTTCATGAAAATGACTAACAACCAGGTATCGATCAATCGACTTAGATATGAGAGGTACACACAGACAGCCTCAGCTCGGTGCAGGAGAGCCGCGCAGCAAGGAGTGACTCGGGGACGGGGACGAGTCCGAGTCCCAGTCTAGATGGATGAGGCGCCTGCAGGATCCTCATCTGCATCGAGGAGTTGATTGTCTCGAGTGTCTTCCTCTCGTGAGGTTAGTTTGAAGGAGGAGAACATACATGAGGAGGAGGAGGTACCCGAGGTTCACCCCGAGCATGACGATTATGGTCAGGATGATGCTCAGGACGCACATGATGGTGGCTACCCGGGTGGGCCTTCAGACACGTCCGTCTTGATATACTAGCAAGACCATACCGCTCGACATATTTGAGACTGTGAGGTTGTTTTTTATTGCACTTTCTAATTTGCCCAAGCTTCATAATTTTTCTGAAGTCAAGCTTCGTAATTTTTCTGGCTCCTCCACTGTATAAAAATATTTAAATTATTAAATAAACCAATAGAAATTCAATTAAATAATTTAATTGAATTTGAGGTGTTATATAAAAAATCTCGATTTCAAGGTTCTAAACTTATTGAGGTAGTCATTAATATTTTCGGCCACCTTTCGTCTTACACTAGCCAATTCTTTGAGACTAATCTTCTATTGTCCCGTGTAAAACTATTCGTGAAACACTTTCTCCAATTAATTCCAATTAAAGATTAGATTTGGAGGTAGCGTGGTAAACCACGTGAAGGCATTTTTCATTAACGAGTTAGAAAAATATTTTATTTTCTAATTCTCGTTGCGTAAGCATGTTGACCATATCATGGTTACTCTTGTTCATTTATTGTCTCATGGCTTGGACAAAGTTATTGGCTAGAGGCGACATAACTAAAGGGAAATATCCTACACCTCCAGGCGATTGTCTTGCTCAACCAAAGTTGCCCAAAGTAGACTCGGTGGCCTAATTTGAATTGAAGAACATAGACATAACTATCACATTTTTTTGTATATTGATGCACTAGGGTGTACGCCTTCCATCATAATAGTTGGCATGCCATAAGGCTGCTCTCTCTGTGGCAATGTGAAACTTAGATAAAAAGGATTTTGGTCTCCTACGTTTCATGGCGATACCTCCATCACATTTGACGATATAATTAATCATATTAGTCAAATAACCCACATTGAGTTATAACCCTATAGAGTTATAATCGCTTCAAACTTCCCTACGAACTTCCGAGGATAACTGTCCATCGCACTGTCGACGTTGCTTGCAAAGGTCTTTTGAACTTGTAAAAATACTAAGTCTTAAACTTTCGTGGCTCAGTCGATTGATATGTTGGTTGCATAGAGGGTCTCGTCGACTGCCCTTTTCAAGATTCTGGACATGTTTCTAGATGATCCTAATCTCGTGGATCTGTTATGTTCTCCTTCATCGATACCTTGATTGACGTAGAAAAGGATCATGTCGACTACCCTTCTCAAAATTCAGGACAAATTTTCCATATGATCTTGATCTTTTGGATTTGTTCTTGAGATTTATCTAAATCATATTCTCTTTTCGTCGACACCATGATAGATTCTCTGTCGACGCTTTGTTATCAAAATATTTTTTTAAACATTTCATTAATAACAACACTTCATTAGTGTCTTCTAATGAACAAATGTCTTTTCATTTTGACATTCTTTGTTAACAGTCTCCCAGCTAAAAATCCAAGTGTAATAAACTATTATTTTCATTGTACTTTTATCCAATACATGTTATTTTCAACTCTACCTCGGTAGGGGTGGAAATAGGCTAGGCTAGGCTAGGCTAGGCTTTATAAGGCCTAGGTCTGGCCTATGATAAACCTGAAAGGCCTGAGCCTGGCCTGTGGCCTGGCTTGAAAGCCTATTTAAAAGCCTATTTTTCATTATGATTTTCAATTAATCCATATTATTTAAAAAATCTTATAAGCCGTCCTATATATGCATATATAGGCTGGTCTATTTAGCCTTTGTTATAATATATATGCATATATAGGCTTGCCTATTTAGCCTTTTTTTCTAATATACATGTAAATATAAGCCGATTTATTTAACTTATTTTTAATATACATAAAAATATAGGCCGGCCCATAAGACTTCATAGGCTTTTTTAATAGCCTAAGCTTGACCTATTTTACTAAATAGGCTTTTAAAAAAGCCTAAGCCAGGCCTTTTTGTTAAATAAGTCTGACCTGGCCTGACCTAATATAGGCTAGGCCATATGCCCCTATAGCCCGGCCTGACCTATTCCCACCCCTATACCTCGGTCGAAATAGGAACATAATTGTTTCATTTTTAATAAATTTGAAAATAAGAATAATTTATTGGGTTAAAACTTAAGTGATGATCCAATATTGATACACTACAAAAAAGATGCTCTGCAGCGACGTGGATAGCACGTCGCAACAGGCAACATCACGTGGCAACAAAAAAGTAGCGACGTGGGCCAATACGTCGTAGGAGCACGAGTGGCAACAATGTAGCGACGTGGAGACCACGTCAGAAAGTAGCAACGTGACTCCAACGTCGCAACAGGCTTACATTGGAAACAACTACCTGCACACACAGCAGGTGTGACAGGTGTGGAAAAGTGTGAAGTTGACCAATGTAGCGACGTGTTTTCCACATCGCTACATTAAATATTTTTTTTTTTTTAAATTTAATTACGCAGGATTTGATTGGTTTTATTGGTTTTATATAATTAATTAATATATAATAAAATATATATAATAAAATTTATATAATAAAATTTATATATAATAAAATTTATATAATAAAATCTATAAAATAAAATTTATATAATAAAATCTATAAAATATAATTTATATAATAAAATTTATATAAAATAAATTCATATAATAAACTTTATATAATAAATTCAATTAAATAAAACTAAAAATTTAAAACTAATATTTTAATGAATTAAAATGTAGAATAATTTACATAAAAATAAATTAAAAACAAATAAAATACAAAATGTTTTTAAGCGGCATCATCCGGAAAATAATTATCCGGATTAAAATCATCAGCCACTCTGTCATCTGCTCCTCCATCTCAGCTTGCTTCTTCATAATGCCCTCTATCTGCCGCGCATGCTGCTCCTCCATATCAGACTGCTTCTTCCGCATCATCTCCATCTGAGCCTCATTTTCGCGTCTCGCCAATTGCCTTATTAATTCAGTTTGTTCCTGTGTCAGATTTGGTTGACGCGATCCACCCTCTCCATCCTGAACTCTTTGAAACAGATTGCGGTCACCACGCCTATAGCTGGCCGCCAAATTTCCAGCACCAAAAAAGAAACCATTAGGTCCTTTTTCTTTAATAACCTCACACCAAATATAGTGATCAACATCCGCGTTAAGCGGCTCCCCCTTTGCTGGCATGAATTGAGGATTATTTTCCAGAAAAATGGCAAGCCGTCTATCATATTCTTCCTGCACACATATTCAATAAAAAAATTTAAGTTAAATATTTAAATGCATATTTAATTATACTAAATAAATATGTCCATCACTGTGCTAAATACATTTTCAAAAAAATTCTTCTCAATATGCATAACATCTAGATTATGGCGCAACAAGTTATCTTTCCAATACGGGAGGTCCCAAAATATATTTCTTTTTGTCCAATTGTGCGTGACTCCGTATCCTTCAATTCGGCATTTTTTGCCAGTATCTGTAAATTTTGGTAGCTCACTAACTTGTTCCCATATAGCCCATGGTGACAATCGTGGCGGAGGCAAATCTTTCATTCGTACATCTTTTTTAAAGTTTGTCATGTTTCTTCTATAGGAGTGATTTCGTGGTAGGAATCTGCGGTGACAGTCAAACCACGAGCCTTTCCCACCTTTATCCAACGTGAACCCTTTGTTGTTTCCCATGCAATGCGGACAACCCATTTTGCCATGCGTACCCCAACCAGACAACATGCCATATGCTGGAAAGTCGTTGATGGTCCACATCAAGGAAGCTCACATTGTAAAGTTTTCTTTACGTGATATATCATAAGTCCATTCTCCAATCCACAATCTCTTCAAATCATCAATTAAAGGTTGTAAATACACATCAATTCCTGCTTTTGGACTCGAAGGTCCTGGAATGACGCACGTCAAAAACATGTATGGTTTTGTCATGCACATCTCAGGAGGGAGGTTGTAAGGGGTTACAATAACTGGCCAACAAGAATACATACTTCCCGACGCTTGAACATAAGGAGTAAAACCATCTGAGCATAATCCAAGCCTGACATTTCTAGGTTCTGCGGCAAAATCAGGATGTATTCGATCAAAATGCTTCCATGCCTCGCCATCAGATGGATGTCGCATAGTGCCTGGACTTGTTTTATTTGTGTGATGCCATGTCATTTGACTTGCACTGTGCATTGAAGCAAACATTCTTTTTAACCTTGGTATTATCGGAAGATAAAACATGGACTTTACTGCTACACGGTCTTGATTAGTGTTAACGGCTCTACTGGGAACTTTATATCTTGGACTCATACAAAACTTACATTCCTCCAACAACCCATCCTGAGTACCAAACTCATTGTCGTAAAACAACATACAACCATTAATGCAACAATCAATCTTTCTTACTCTTAAGCCCAACTTCGACACCAACTTCTTTGCTTCATAAAATGTTGTAGGCAAGTTGTCTTTCATTGTAGTTGAGTCCAACATCATTTTTACGAAGAATTCCAAACATTGATCAGGAACATTCCAATTTGCCTTGGCGGCCAACAATCTCACACACATTGATAACTTTGAGTCAGACGATCCATCAAACAACGGCGTATTCATCTCATTCAACAACTGATAACAATTTTGCGCTTCCTCATTCGGCAACTCTTCCCCACCAAAATCTTCAGGTTCATCATGGGTCACGTTCACACCAAAAGCATCCTCAACCATGTCACCAATCAGATTAAAGTTTTCCTCATATTCCATAGGCGGCCGACTACTTGGAGCTTGAGAGTTGCTAGTCTCTAGTACGTTACTAGGCAGTTCTTCACCGTTAAACGTCCAAACCCAATAATTTGCAATGAAACCCCTTCTATGCAAATGAGATGTTATTTCCTGTGGGTCACTAATTATTGGTCTACATTCACATTTAAGACAGGGACACCTAACTCCTCCTTCGCTTCGACATAATTCCTGAGCAAACGCCCAACTGATAAACCCTTCAACTCCAACTATAAAATTGGGTTTAAGTCTCATTCTTCCTGGAAATGTTCTATCGTACATCCAACTACGATAATACCGATAATATTCCATACTGCATATTTATACAATCATTGTCATTTTGAGTTAGTAATATTAATCAACTTAATATTATTCTTAGACGTATACTACACATGTTATATTGAATATATGTTAACCATAAAGTTACTATTTTATTAACTACACATTTTAAAAATACTACACATATTGAAAATATTATTTAATAAAAATACTACTAATATTTTTAACTACACATGTTATATTAAAAATACTACTATTAAATATTTTTAACTACACATGTTATATTTTTAACTACACATGTTATATTAAAAATACTACTATTAAATATTTTTAACTACACATGCTATATTTTTAACTACACATGTTATATTTTTTTTTTATTTTAAATATACATATATAATATATATTATACTTTTAATATATATTTTAATTTAAAAAAATGTATTTTCAATTTAATAACAATGACATATATTTCAATTTTAGAAATATACCATATAATCATATTATATTTTATTCTATTTTAAATATACCATATAACATATATTCTACTTTTAATATATATTTTAATTTAAAAAAAAAAACGTATTTTTAATATAATAACAACAACATAACATATATTCTTTTTCTATTTAACATATATTCTTTTTTAGTAATATTCAGTTTTTAAGATTAATATCATAAAATACATATATTTTATTTTGAAAAAAAAAAACAAATTTTAAAAATAAATCTAAACATTATTTATGATGCACGTGATTACTTATATTTTTTTATTTTAAATATACATATATAATATATATTATACTTTTAATATATATTTTAATTTAAAAAAATGTATTTTCAATTTAATAACAATAACATATATATTTCAATTTTATAAATATAACATATAATCATATTATATTTTATTTTATTTTAAATATACATATATAATATATATTCTACTTTTAATATATATTTTAATATTAAAAAAATGTATTTTTAATATAATAACAATAACATAACATATATTCTTTTTCTATTTAACATATATTCTTTTTTATTAATATTCAGTTTTTAAGATTAATATCATAAAATACATATATTCGAGTTCCCTCTAAGGATAATTTCCTTCAAGTCAAATGGTGTGTCTCTCAAAATTTCTGATATTGAGGAAATCACGCTAGTATTGCACAAGGAGCATTGTTGCGTAATCGGCCTTCCTACGCCTGTATTATTTACGACCTACAGTGGGGGGCGTCATACATACATAATTCTCATTTATTTTGAGAAGCTCATTACATCATACATTGCATGCATCATAACATTGCATAAAATCAACATTTGCCTTTTCAGGTCACTCTAGAGTCAAAAGGATATCATCATCCAAATACGGTGCAAATACGATCGTTTCAACGAATTAATCTTAATAAATTCGATGCTTCATTCCGGGCTTTTCTTCAAAGGAAATTCAGAAACAATCCAAGAATTTCTTACCTTTTAAGGTAGTCTTCTCCAAAACGCTTATCAACCTTTCTTATCCTCTCTAGGGTCCTTCCATTCTCAGTCTTGTTTAAGACATATTTGGGTTAACCTTGTAATTTTGTTTAAAATGTTTCGTATCCTTTCTAGGAACCTTTCTAGGTTGGTTTTGTTTAAGACATTTCATATCCTTTCAAGGAATCTCTCTAGGATAGTCTTGTTTAAGACATGTCATCTCCCGTCTAAAGAGCCTTTCCAGGTCAGTCTTGTTTAAGACGTTTCATATCTTTTCAGAAACCTCTCTAGGTAATGTTGTTTAAGACGTTTCATATCTTTTTAGAAGCCTCTCTAGGTAATCTTGTTTAAGACGTTTCATATCTTTTTAGAAACCTCTCTAGGTAATCTTGTTTAAGACGTTTCATATCTTTTTAGAAGCCCCTCTAGGTAATCTTGTTTAAGACGTTTCATATCTTTTTAGGAGCCTCTCTAGGTAATCTTGTCTAAGACGTTTCACACCCTTTTTAGGAGCCTTTTTGGATAATCTTGTTTAAGACATATCTCAACCTCTTTAGGTAATACTCTTCAAAAATTTATCCAATCTTTTTCTAAAGACACATCTTGCTCTTTCAAAGAGTTTCCTCAGTCAGTCTTCTCTAAGACAATTCTTCCCGAGCTTTGTTTGAAGCCTAGTCTCCGTCACATCTGTCAATGATCTGTCCTATTCAGGAAACCTCTCCAGGCAGTCTTATGTAAGACAATACTTCATCTCTCCTCAAATACAATTCGAACTAGGATTCGCGAAACATCTCAAAAGGGTCAAACAAATTCAAGGGGTGATAAGGAGATAAGACGTTGGAGTTATCATACATACTCATCTGCATACACGCAACATTTACATGTGTAAACATTCATACATCTACATTATACAAACAACGGGGTCATGTGCATACGCATAATGCATACGCACATACAAAACAAACTTCTACGCAGGTGAACTTACCCGAACTAGGGTGAGCAATCCAAATGGTGCAGGTGAGCTTGCTATAACCCTAGCAAAGATCTCATTGGTGCAGGTGAGTTTTCTATAACCATGGCAAATAATCCTATTGGTGCAGGTAAGCTTGTTAGAGCTATAACAAGTGATCTCTACTACGAATCCTCGCCATGTAAGGCTCAGGCTCTAGCAGGACATTTCTTTTCTCTCACACGCAAGCACAAGGTAAATTTAGGGGTCTTCCATTATTTAATAACGCTTCGATTCGAAAAGCGTGAGACCTGCGTATTCTCACGCCATTCAATCCAAGATAATTAAATAGGGGCAGCTGTCATACCCCAAAATTTACCCGACATAATTTGCATCTGTCAATTCATTAAGGGCGTTAAAAATTAGGAGCCATAGGGTTTAATATACCTATTATTAAACTCGCTCTCCTATAAAACTCCTGTATAAATTGGTTTAAAATAAGTAAGGGTGTAAATAGCAAAATCTCTAAATCCAATTAGCACTTGGCCCACTCCTTTTGTTTTGTTTTTGCTTCTTAGAAAAAAAAAGAAGAAAATAGAGAGGTGTGTTTTTAGAAATAGAAAATGGAGCCCAATAGGCCCATTTGTTTATCACCATTTAATCATTTATATTAATCATAAATTATTAATGTTATTAATTCATAATATTAGTTTTAAAACTAACATTGGGATTATTAAGATTAATCAAGTTTTGTTATTAATACTAACATGATTAACTGGTGTTAATCACTATTATCGGAATACTATTGATTAGTTTTGGTTTATTAGGGATATTATTAGTTAATTATTCAATTAATTAAATAAGTTATTTGGGGTTTTTTGAGTTTTTTGGAGCTGTTTTCATTTTGGGCCAACACCTTTTGTAATGGGCCGATTTTTCCCTTCCTCTCACGCATGAACCAGGCGGACCGGGTCAAACCCAGGACCCAACCCGGTCTTGTTCATCGTCCCTCACCTCTCTCAGTAGCCGCCGCTCCCTCACCATCCAAACCCTAGCGCAGCCCATGGATCTTCAATCTCCGCGAATCACAGAAAACAGATCTTCAATAACTCAAAACGGAATCTAAATCAAATCTAAACAAAATATGGAAGAGAATCAAATAAAAAGATTTTTATTCAATCAAAAATAGCATATTACAATCTGAAACGTAAATCAGATTCAATCAAAATCTAATCTAATTCTTCCTAAAACGAAAATCTAAACCTAAGTATAAGAAGAGAAGAGGATTTAGATGAAAGGGGGATTTTTGGGGATCTTTTTCTGGAGAATGGGAGATCTTGCGCCGCCACGAGCCCTAAGAGCTTCATCTTCGTCTTGACCTGCAAATAGAGAAGAAGAAGGGGATTAGCAAGGGCAATCGGAGCTAACACGTTCCAGAACTCAAAAACGTAAGGTAAACACCAATCAGACTTAGCTTAGGGCGTATACTGATGAACATGCTTTAATTTCTGAGTTTGATAGTGTTTAAACATTAATTTTCTGGAAAAGTAAGGTGGTTAGGGTTCATGATTATGATTAAGGTTCGTAAAGATTGTTGAGGTTCATGTGTTACTGGGTTTCTGGGTTCGAATTCATTAAATGTTTGAAGGTTCCAGTTGAATATCAACCGGAAACCTGGTTTCTACGGTGGCTAAAGGGGTGGCCGGTGGCGGTTCAAGGCTGTTTCTGGGTATTCGTTTGAGAGAGAGCTAAGAGAGAAGAGGGTTAGAGAGAGAAAATGACATGGGAAATGAAGGTAAACCACAAAACAAAATGGGGTTAATTCCCCTGGGATTGTCAGATGGGAGACACGTGGCCTCTCAATGGCCACATGTTAGCGTGAGAAAACATGATTCTCTCCGCCTCCCTCACCATACGCCCTCTTTGACCGACACATGCAGGCCGTAGGATGCCTGTAGATCTAGATCCAACAACCAAAAGTCTGCAGGCATACGTTAAGACCATACACCCACGCGTATAGGATCTAGCGGGTCACACAAATAAACTAGGCCGGTCTGTTTACTATTTGCGCCCCCAAAATCACTTACCAAACGCAAAATGCACCCCCCTTGTACAAAATAAAGATAATAATAATAGAATTAATTAATTAATTTTGTAAAAAAAATCCTAATTATTTAATCGTTTGTTATTTTGATAATTCAATTTAATTTCCTCCTCGAACCGACTAAATCCATTAGTCGCATTAGACGAGAAATAATTTTTTAATTAATTAATTTATAATCCTATTAATTCTAAATCAATTCTCTCCTCGACCCGACTAAATCTATTAGTCGCATTAGACGAGAGATAAAAATAATGAAAACGATCAATTCTAACTTCCCCTTTAATGGATAAATGGCAGATGAATATCTATTTCATCCCGCCTTCGAATTAGTCGACTCTCTATGTCGTACTGATCAAATATCTGAATAAAGCAATTTAATTAAAATACATTTTAATTTGCTGCCCGCGACGATCAATCCATCGATCTGAGTAATCAGCAATGCCCCTTAAATCCGTTAGCTATACTGACCAAATCCATTGGTCACCGCATCTAACGGTGCCATATCAAATCAGGGTTGTACGCCCAAAACACTTAAAACACATCAAACCACAAACCACAGATTTTCATCTGTTCAATACTACGAAACTACAAAGGTAATTCAAAATACCTTTTCAAAACTGCGAAACGGTAATTCAAAATACCGCCAACACATCAAACTCTAAGGCGTACAATCCTGTGCCCGAACTACGTTGACTCTGATTCTCCATAAGGAGATACGTAGGCACTTGGTAACAAGGCGAGTCTCCCCCCTTACAATTTCAATTCAATTCTAAATCTCAATTTTCGCCCTATTCATTCCCTTAGCTATTAACCTCTATAATTTTAGCCATAAATCTTTGCCTTAGATTCAAAGTCATAGAAAAGGGTTGAGGGTGCCTAACACCTTCCCTCGACCTGATTATAATAAATTACCCCGATCTCTAAACTGCGTAGGGTTTCCTATTCGCCCTTCAGAATAGGTGGCGACTCTAAAACTTATTTTTAGGGCAGGTTGCTACACAAACATACGAACAATTTAAATCGATTAACTTTCAACTCATCAAGTTTAATTCAATTTTCATAAATGTAAGTATAACTAGGTGTGACGAACTCAATGGCCCACTTATAAGCGATCAGCATAAAACAAACTAAAGAAGATGACAAGGATCGCTATCATCATCCATCGATTAAATTATAATCAACAACTATAACTCCTCTTACCATTCCGATTCGTCTTATTTTCATATATAAACTCGATCTAACTATTCATTCATTCACAATTCGATCTTCTTATTCATGATGAATATTCACCTGTGTAATTGTTCTCTCCCAAACAGGGGTGTGCATAAAAACCGGTTATCCATAACCAAATTGGTATCCAAATTATTCCACTTTTTAAAACCCAATCCAAATACTAAAATATAAAACCGGGTATCCATTTTGTTATCCAAATATAAACCGGTAATAATATGGTTTAGTTATTGGATACCCACATTTATTAAATTTATATTTGTTTTTTTTCAGTTCATATAAAAGTAAAATTTCTCAAAGAACATATTAATCATTAATATGAGTTTAAAATATAATAATATGAATAAATAAATAATATGCAGTATAGCTAGGATAGGACTGGATGTCTATGTTGCATTGTTGTGAATTATGTGTGTACTCATTATCGTGCATAACGTATCAGTTAGGCACTTTTATTATACGGAATAAAAACATTATTAATAAAAAAATTCGTAACCAGCACTTTTAATTGTGGCTCGTCTGATGTTATTATAATGTTAGCCAATTAGGTAGACTTATGTCTCTAGCTCACTATGAGAGAAACCGTTTTTTTTTTAAATTGGTTCTTTTAAAAAATTGGTTTGGAAGAAAACCGGTTTTAAACTGGTTTTTTTTAAAACTGGATTTTTAATGAAAAACCGGTTTAAAACTGAACCAATCCACATGTAAACCAGTTTTAAAAAAATAAACCGGTTTTAAAAAAATGGTTTTAAGATCCAAACCAAACTATATATATGGTTTAATTTGGTTTGGTTATTGATCCATGCACACCCCTACTCCCAAATGTTGATGCGCCCCTAACGATCCAATACACATCCTTAAAAAGTTATTTTTACTAAAGATATGATTGGTTTTAATTTTGGAAATGGGTATAAACAAACGTGTACCAAATTAAAAATCATATGTAGTAAACAATTAATTTTAGATGGAATTTGACAGGTTTGTATTTTTGAAAGTAGAATTGGTTTTACTTTTAAAGTTGAATAAAATCAAACATGTGCATTTAAACCTAAGCAATTCTCTTTTAATAGTAAGTTTTTTTCTCAAAGTGAATAAATGTGACATCAAGTCTCACATAAAAAAAAAAACAACTTACAAAAGGTGAATTCTTATTTACCCAACTCAGCAAATTGGGTAAGTTTATCTTTAATGTAAAATATCTTGAAAATAATAAACAAATATACTATTTAGTAAATAATTAAACATGTAAATGTTAAATGGTATTATGTGATTGGCTGAAGGTACACTACTCATCTTTTTGTGATGGGTAAAGAAGTTGTCCTCCTTACAAAATACATATGATTAGGCAATACTAATGCTTAATTGGCTCGTGCGATTTAAACACAACTTGCAATGCTTTAATAGCTTTTTATTTAGGCTTTGAGATTAGATTGTTCAACATTGAAAGATACACCGTAGTTTATGGTTCATCACAAATTGATAATTTTCCCGTCAATAGTTCATTAATGATCCGGACAAGCCTTAGGTCCCAAAGATGGAGAAACTTAATTACAAGAAGGCCTAATTCAAATGTATAAATATTGGGAGAATTTATCTTGTCACCCCTCAATTTATACATGCCACATTCCATTTTATATTATTCCCAAAATGTTTCTGATATTATTTACTCAGAATTTTTATCTTTTTTGAAAAAGCAATTACTATTGTCAAAATCATCAAAAAAAAATTACTGCAGAGTAAATTTCCGATACCTCTTTTTGACAGATACCGGAAATTCTTTGTTTTTTTTATAAAGTTTCGGTATCCATCTATCGGAAATTTAAAAATTAAGACCCAGTATTACTGGAAATTTTAAATTTTTAGTAATTTTATGAATTGAAGTCACATCGAAAATTTGAAATATCCGATATTTTTTCATATACCGGATATTTCAAATTTCCGGTATTAATTTTAACTGCTGCTACATATCGGAAATTTGAAATATCCGGTACCAGAAATTTTAAATTTTCGGTATGTAGCATCAGACACGGTAAATTGGTAAATCCAACAAAATTTCTAGTATTTATATAAAATTTTCAGTACGGTACCGAAAATTTCAAAAATCTAATATTTTACAAGGATAATTTGATAAAAACGCCCTACTTGGGGTGACATGTATAAAATGGAGGGTAGCAAGATAAATTCTCAAACACCGGATCAATGAAAGTCAAGTGGACCTGCAGTGAAAAACCCATCACCCGATCATTGTCCTTGGCTCACGGGTGGTTTTAAGGCATGGCTAGGTTGGACACATGCCCAGTCTCTGGTCCAATTTTTTTTTAGTCTGAGGTAAAAAAAGGCAAAAAATAGAAAGGGGAAGAACGAATTTAGAACCTGAATCCGCGACTACGTCGAGAATTGTTGACTTGTAAACACTCTGCGCGCGAGCAGTTCCCTTGCCGTACGTCTCTTGGCCGTCACGACGTCACTGTGTTGGCTTTCTCTGCTACACCATCGTCGGATTTGTCGAATCCACCGTTGATAGTACTATGTCACCTTTTTCAACGATCTATTTCTTTGATGTTTTGGAGTTTTGCTTTATTTCTTCTGTGAAATTTGTCTATTTTTTAGTGAATTGCATGTAGTAGTAGAAAATATGTCCAAATCGTGCAATAATTGGTTGTCTTGACGACTTGACATGAGGATTAGATTTGGAATGTATTCAGATTTTAGAAGATAAACTTCAAAGAATCTTGAGTAGTGCCAAAAACACCAATAATTATTCTGTTGTTCCTTGTTGGATTGTACTAATAAATTTGTGACAAGTTTTTTGTTATAGAAGAAGTATGTTATTTATGGTCAAAATAGGTGAATACAATACTAATACATTATACATGGAAGTGTAAATCCACATGAATGTATTCATACACAGTTATTGATTGATTTTCCTAGGTAGTGATCATTAAATTGCTGGGTAATGTCAAAGGATTGCAAAGCCTATATGTGACTTTTTTGTCTTAAGGTTTCTGAAACTTGATTTTCACATGTCAACAAAATCAAATGGAAAACTATAGAGTAAATCTTCTTGAAACAATTTTCTTTGACATTTGAAATCTTTTAATTTTAAATTTATTTTTTCCTTAGTGATGCAGGATAGATTAAGACTTTGGATATTGTTGAGTGCAAGTGTGAGTGGTTAAAGTCCCACATTACCTATGAATGGGTGAAATGTTGGATTTATAAGAGAGAAGATCCATTCATCTAACACCTTAAGGTTTTGGATTGAGATATGGTGTCTCACTCCCTTGTGGTCCTGGAGCATTAATTTCATCGGTGCTCCCGACTTTCCTGGATTCCCCAATAAATATATTCATTTTAAACTAAGACTTCCTGAATGTATTTGTTCATTCAAAATTAATACTTTTGAATGTATTTTGCTTCATTTTAGACTATGTTAAATGAGTATTAATTCAAGATCATTTAATTTCAGAGAAGAAGAGATTTTTGGTTGATAGAGCAAGTATTGAGAATGTGAATGTTGTGCAACCAGAAGCCGAATTAGAACCGCCGCCTAATGTGGTTAATGAGTTTAACCCAAATGAGATTGTGCGTGATCGAGATCGTAGGAAATAAATTAACGAGTATGCTTCGGATATTCAAGACCAAGTGACGAGGGCATATATATTATAGGGTCAAATGGAATAAGATTTGCCAAGCTTTTCCCGTACTTCATTTGGAAGTGTTAAAAGAGCATTTAGTAAAACATGGTATAAGACTTATACATGGTTAGAATACAGTGAGATCAATGATGCAACTTATTATTTTTATTTTGTTCTCTTTAAGCAACGGGAGGGCCAAGCACTTTGGTTTTGAAGTCTTCACTAAAAAAGGATATAGAGTTTAGAAGCATGCATCTCAAGCCTTGAAAGATCACGTTGGAAGTCATAAATGTTTGCACAACTCATTTGTTAAGCACTACGATGATTATAATAATCAAAGACAAAATGTGGCAAGTAAGTTTGCTAAAGCAACCAAGGAATCAAGAGACTTATATAATATTTGTTTGACTTGTTCTGTAGATTACTCAAGATATCTCATGGCACAAGGTATGACTTGTCAGTGTTGATAACATCCGTTGATAGAGATTTTTCAACAATGAAGATTATCAAGTCTAAATTGTGCAATAAGATCAATTATCTGTGGTTCAATGACTTGATGGTATGTTACACCGAGCGGGAGATATTCAAGTTACTTGATGATATTGATATTATTCGAACATTCACTGTAGAGAAGTCTCAGAAAAGACATTTTCCTCATGATTTTATTTAACACGCTATTATAATGTTATGTTTCATCTATTTTATTTTAAACTATACTTTTGTTGACAAAATGACGAGTCTCTTTCATTTTGATTGATGACTATTTATATATTATATACAATGTGAATTTGCGGTCTTTAAATTTTTGCCCAGGCTTCATAATTTTTCTGGCTCCCCCACTACCTTAGGTAATTGTCATTTGTCAAATTTAGTCGAAGGGTCTTCCGCATCCTACACTAGGTGACTTGGGGTGGTTCTAACCGTCTTCTATATATAAAGCTCTTCACATGCCAAACTTATTAGTGTCAAAATTACGTAAGATATGTAAACACTTATTAATTTATTTTACAGGTAATCAATAGAAAACCCCTTGATTTATCAATGAAAAGTGATAAAACACCTATAGTATTTAATATAGTGTATTGTGTATCGCATGAGTCAACCAAATAGTTTTAAAAAGAAATTGTAGTATCACACTTTTAGGATTCTTTAAAAAAAATATATTAAGAATCACACATTAATAACCTTATTATCATAATTTTGTAAAGTCGTACTTAGTAAAACTCAAAATTTAAGATAGTATAAGAGTTTATTTAAAATCTATTATAATATATATATATATATATATATATATATATATATATATATATATATATATATATATATATATATATATATATATATATATATATATATATATATATGCTACTTCCCCCGTTTCTTTTTAAGTGTTGTTTTAAAAGAATTTTTTTGTTTATATTTACGTGTCATTTTTATAGTTTAATGTTATACTTTGTCAATTATACCCTTACTTTCTCAATAACTCAACTTCACATTTTCCATAAAATTAATTATTTTTTCAATTAGTTATTGGAAAAAGAGAAATAGAGAGTGTATGATTGAATTTATTTGAAAAGAAAAAATAAAGGAGGGTATAATAGGAAAAATAACTCTAACAATCTACTGTCTTGGTTGAAGAACTTTATGCTAAAATGACACTTAAAAAGGAACGAAGGGCGTAAAAGTTTTAACTATTAAACCTTTTTGGTCATGTTCCAAATGCACAATCATAAACATAATGAGGTGAGGATGTGTTAGTCCTACAATGTAAAAATGCACTCTTAACATTATATATATATTAGCGAGGTCAAACTTTATCTTACAATCTGATTTTATAAGGTTAAGTTAGCCTAATCAAAATTTTAAGACGATATTAGATTCTATTAAAAATTTGTTAAATCATATGCTATGATATTTTCAATAAGGATTCACACTTATCATAATCTAGATGTTCATTTTTTGGCGTGATGACATGTGTTTAAAGTTTCAAATTAAATGCAAGATGATATTGACATGTGCTTATAACGGGAGGTAACTCTCATTTTATAGTTGGTTTAGTAAAGGTGATTTTCATCAACTCAAATTTTAATTGAAATACATAATAAACTTAGTAAATAAAATACAAT